>NC_090884.1:22310534-22343034 GCF_036669925.1 Montipora capricornis | reverse complement strand
TTTAGTTTGCAAGCTACCCATCCTCAAAAGATCGAACTCGTAACAAATACTTAAATTTGGTATGGCTGTAACATGTACGTGTTTTCAGATAGTGCCTGTACAACCTACTTTTATCAGCAATAGATACCTTTAATCCCAGAGTAATCCAGGCCTTTGTTTGGAATTTGGATTCCTATCGCATGAGTGGCTTAAAGGGTAAATGACTATTAATGATATTGCTTACTTTTGCATAAAACGTATCAAACATTTCAGTAGTATCTGATGGTCCATGAAGTAAATTTGACCAGTCAATGGATCTAAATTCATTCAAAAAAGCTTCTTCATTATAAATTAGAATAATCTCGTCTAAAGCTTTTCTCTTTCTGTTTTGAAAAAGCAAACCTCTCAATGATGAGAAAATTAGGCAAATGGTCTGTTATATCATAGAAAAAGCTTCCACTGACTGTTTGATATTCGATAGAGTTAAAGAATATATTATCAATCAGTGTAGACGAATGATTGGTAATTCTTGTTGGTTCAGTATGTGGGGTTCCAGAAAAAAACAACTCAGAGGGTTAATAAAATCCTCTGTTAAGGAATCTTTCCTGCCACCATTTGAGAATTTCATGAGATATGGAAGAAATGGGCAGGCTGGTCCCCTAGTATACATAATGTTTGCAACGTGAGTGACAGTGTTGTATCGGTGAGAGGTTGTAGGGGCCCATAGAACATGTTGTAAATGTTGTAAACAACTTGTGAAATGAGTATCGCGGATGAGCGATTTAAGTGAGTATCGCCCATGAGCTTGTACATGATGAAACATCCGATGAAGTTTTAGCAAGATGTTAAATCAACTTATCGTTTGCTTGGTACGAAAAAATGGCAATTATCAAATTAGAATCGCTGGAGTAATATCATGGAATTTGTCACAGTTTCCTTAACGTTTGAGCGATTAGCAATGTCCATGGAATTGAATTCAATAACTGATTATTACAGGTCTCTTCGGTTTCCTTACTGGACATGCTTACTGAACTTTGAAGGTAACATATTTGTTTTAATCGACTTCAACACTGTTGAAAAATTAAGTTATTGAACCAGATTTGTTTTCGTCAATGGTGTGGTCAACGTCACATCACACAACAAATCTAACAAATTTCCCTAAGGGGCAAGACACAGAAATGTTTCTGCAGTCTTAAATGGTAGCTAAGTCGGAATCAATATCAGTAATATTTTTTAAGGTGATAGCTGGTGGAAAGAAGCAGTTTACAACGAGTGTAACTTCGTTTGGAAATCACCATACCGTTCAGCATAGAGTTACATAAAAAACAATACTTCATAACCTACTTTAACCTTGCCAAAACTAAAGTTGAAGGTTATCACTCTCCAGCAAGCTTATCATAGTACGGTAATCTTTGGGCGTTTAGAATAGTGAAAAAAGTATTTTCCTTGGTAGAGCTTCGATTCTTGACGAGGCCATGCTCAGGAGAAAGTAAGTCCCGTGTTAATTTCAAGAATGGTCACAGTGCAAAAATTGTTTCTGTCTCTCGACAGGACACTTTTGTCAGGCCGCAGAAGAAATTTTAACACAGCAAAGCACAAAGAATGCACTTCAATGAAATACTAGTCTTAACGTCAAATTACATGTACCAGTGGGTTTGTACTAGGGTATTTGTAACAGCCAAAAACAGATATTTACTAGCAGCTTTTCCAAAATAAATTTATGCTTTGGAAAAACCAAGAAATGTGTTACGATACACCCAAATTGCATTGATAGCTGTAATCGTGTTTATGTACACAAGAGATAACAAAGAAAATATTTGCTTGCAAATAGTATTTTTATGCTTCTTCATCCCATTGTGTACTTTTATTTCTGTGGGAGCCCGGTGGCACTTATTGGGATTGTACTCAATACCCCCTTAGCATAGTTGTGCTTACTATGTGACCAGGCTTTCACGTGAGCGTCACTTCGTTTCATCTGGACGGTGGTTAAAGACGTGTTTATTTTGCATCTTGCATTTTACATTTTCATTCATCATTAGAAGTGAGTTTTATTGATCTAAACAGTTCCTTTTTGGCCTTCTTTGTCTTTGGAAATCCCCTGTGCTTCTGTGCATGTTCGATTGGGTTGTTTCTTTTGAGTTGTATACAAAAATTTGGTTTTATTAACGGAATTGATAATATAAATTGGCCACAGTACAGAGATTCTAAAAGCTGACGTTTTGAGCGTTAGCCCTTCGTTGCTCTGACGAAGGGCTATTATGATGAAAACTTCCATTTCTTACACCAGTCTCAGGTCACATCTCTTCCCTGGGGAACTATACATTGAGAGTTGTGGTTAAAGTCTCAGATCAATCCTAAAAATCTATTTCAGCTCCGGGCATGGCTAAGATCCTTGATATTCCTTGAGGTTATTGTTTCAAGTTTCAAAGGGAGGTTATTGTGCAGGATGCTCTTTTAAGCACTCATGTTCTAAATGTGATTGCCCACATCGGGCTATAAATTGTAATTTTCGTGCCTTTAGCAAAAGAAGTGCTTCCCACTTGTCCAATCAACACAGCAATAAAGTCCCTAGCAACCAGATCATCGCCCAACCTCCTTCTGCTGGAGCTTCCAGTAAACAGTGATCATTTGCCATTTTTTCTTTCTAGGTATATCCCTTCTCTGGTAGAGCTTCAATTATGGGTTTCCCTTGCATTATGAGAGGCCCCAAGACTCATTACGTGCAAAAAACCTACTTTCTGCAATCCAAAATCCTGAGGCAGTTGATGCCAAACTTGACAAAGAAATTGCTGTTCACCGTATTGCAGGCCCTTATCCCTCGCCACTCTTTCCCCAATTTCGTATATCTCCACTTGGTTTTGTTCGTAAAAAGACAGAGGGTGAATTCCGTTTGATTCACCACCTTTCTTTCCCTAAAGGCTCGTCCTTGAATGATGGCATTTCTTCAGAATTTACTGGTGCATCCTATGCTACAGTTGAATATGCCATTCATACCATCCGAACTGTTGGGCATGGCTGTTTTATGGCCAACACAGATATTACGAATGCTTTTCGAATCATTCCTAAGATTACCACCTTTTGGGGATTACATTACTATGATTGCTGTATGCTGGTGGGTTGCTCGAGCTCTTGCAAAACTTTTGAAACTTTTTCTTCTGACGTGGAATGGAATGCCCGGGAGAAATTGCATATCGATCACATTTTGCACACGCTGGATGATTTTCTCATAGTTTCCCCCTCTCATGATTTATGTAAAAAACAGCTTGATTTATTTTTAATGCTCTGTCAATATCTGGGCATTCCTATGGCACCAGAAAAGACAATTGGCCCTTCATCAACCATTTCATTTGCAGGTATTGAGCTGGACTCAGTCCTGATAAGCTAGTTAAATGTGGTGACTTAATTGCTGGTTTTCTCAGACCTCGCAAAGTTACTTTACGTAACATAGAGTCGTTGCCAGGCTTATTGAACTTTGCCTGTACAGTAGTTGTTCCTGGTCGTGCATTTCTTTGGCATTTCATTGATTTGACAATAGGTATTCACCGTCCTCATTTCCTTATCAGCTTGACTCGAGATGTTAAGGAGGATCTTAAAGTCTGGCAGCAGTTTCTGTCTGGTTTCAACAGTCGTTCATTTTTTCTCTCTGTCGATTGGGCTAACTCACACCACCTATAACTGTGTACAGATGCATCTGGTGCCATAGGCTTTGGGGTAGTTTTTGGCAGGCATTGGTGTTAAGGTGAATGGCCCTTGAGCTGGCGCCACCGCAACATAGCATTTCTTATCCCATTGTCCTTAGTCTTTATCTCTGGGGACATACTGTTAAGAATCAGCATGTTCTGCTTTTTACTGACAATGAAGCCTTGGTCCATGTTATTAACAGACAGACTTGTCGTGACAAGGACTTAATGTTTTTTGTTCGTAAGCTGGTCCTGGTTTGTCTTAATTACAATATTTGTTTTAAATGTTAGCATGTCCCGGGCTTACAGAATAAGTTGGCTGATTCTCTGTCTCGATTACAGTTGCAGACTTTCAAACAACTGGCACCAGCTTACATGCACCAAGCTCCCACAATGATACCTCCTCATCTGCAGCCACTGAGTTGGGTTCCATTGCTTCCTTTTTACTTCGATCCAGCCTTCAGCCCTCATCCATACCAACTTATTGGCGTGCTTGGAAGCTTTTCCATCAATATTTTGTTTCTACATTTCTCCATCCTTTTCGTGCATTGCCCATTTCACCATCTATTTTGGCCTTATTTATTACTTATCTGTTCCATTCACGGTATGCTCTATCCACTGTGATGACGTATGTGTCATGTTTGGGTTGCTGCCATAAGATTAAGGGTTTTTCAGATCCCTCTTAAGTGTATTCGCTGGCTTTCTTTCCATTTTTACGAATTGGTGAAATGACGTCATCTAGTGGGTGCATTGGTAATCCTCCCTTGCAAATTTCACACATTAGCCAGTTCTCAGCTCTTTCAGGGAGGTGATTGCTTTCAGGATTACTTTTGGTAGTTTTAAACATAGCTACAATGCCCGCCCTTTTTCTATTGTAGTGTCTCGGCAGCCACAATCTTGCCCTGTTGAACTATTGGTTAAGTATTTAGCAATGGGAGGACCCCGACCAGGTGCTCAATTCATTACAGTGGATGGGTTGCCAGTTTCTAGATCTCAGTTTTCAAATCAGTTGTTATCTGCCATACAGTTTTGTGGTTTGTCTCCTTCAGTTTACAAGGGGCACAGTTTTCGAATTGGTGCTGCTTCTCATGCTGCAGAAAAGGGGTTATCCAATGCTCAAATCTGCCTCTTACGGAGATGGAAATCTTATGCATTTCTCAAGTATATCAGAACGCCCACTCTCTGCTCTTAAAGCAGGAAGTTAATACCCATCCAGCGGGTGCATGTTGCCTCAGTTAACAATTTTTTTTTCTTTCCGCCTTAAGTATTAACTACCATGGGCGGTTCCTACTTTTGGTGTACATGAAGCTATTCTTGGTTATTAATTGAATATGGACTGTTTATGTCAATAATTGTTCATTACTACAGGACTATGCATTGTTGCCCTGGGGCATTATCCAGCATGGGCGGTCATCATTAACTAGATTACATTCAGTAAGTCTCTTTTCAAGGCCTAATCCTCAGCATATTTATTTCTTTCCTTATCCCAATGTTGGTCCAGGTCATTGGCTAGCATGGGCAACCCTTGCTCTGGGCCAGTAGTATCGACATTATGTCAGAAAGTCTCTTTTTTCAGTTGAATTTGTTTCTGTGCTGCTCTTGCCTGGGGTGGGGCAGCACGAGTACGGTCAAATGCAGTGGCGTTTTCGGTGCCCTCACTTTTACTGGGCCAAACTTTGTATAAAGGATTTGTTTGAAGAGCATTTTTAAATAAATGTGGCTACAGGAATTTGCCCATAGCATTAGCTCAGGCAAGGCGGCATCTTTTGGGTTGTGCTTATAATTTACAGGGGAGGAAAAGGCATAAATGCACCATTTTACTCTATTTTCGGAAGTGACTGGCTGCTAAAATGGCGTTTTTGGAACTAGTGGATTTCAGAAAAAAATTAGCACTTTGATATCTTTGGATACTATTTTCGAAAATAACTCACTATAGACCTTATTCATAAATGGCGGTCAATTTACAATTCTGTTGTCGAAGTGCAAATTAGCCTACCAAGCCTCCATACCATACAGTGAATTGAAAAGAATTCTTGCTTTAAAATGAGGCTTGGTAGGCTAATTTGCACGTGGACAAAAGAATTATAAATGTGATGAATTTCAAACAACGTCCTCTCCAACACTTAAATAACGTTTAGGTGCTTTAAACAAACTTCTGAAAACACAAGCTAGTGAAATTTCCCTCTAATTTTACGAGAACTGATTGCGATTATGTGTTTATAACATAAGGGCAAAATTTTCTTGTCACTGTCGTTGTCGTTCTCTTTTGCTCTCCTCTTGTTTCCGTTCTTGTCATAGGTCCTTGAGGCATCATGTAACCTTATTAGAGCTTCTAAAGATATCCCAAAAATTGCAATACAGAGAAAAAAGCAAAAGACGTGTGAAGATGTTCAAGGGTTAGGTTCTTAGACAGAGAGACAGAGGATTTCATAAAATTTCTCAAGGATCACTGTTCTCGTTTCATGGAATACAGTGTTGGAGGCAAGGAACAGCTTTGGGAGTTAAGTTTGGCACCTCCACTGTCAATGTGCTTGGTGTGTGAAGCCAAGTTGACAAGTCACAACACACCTTCAAGTGCGAGGTTATTTACCCTTGAGGGTCCAGTTCCTGCCACAAAAATCTGCTTGGAATCAAGCCTTGTAAAATAACATACTGCATAGCCCATTACAAGGATTCAGAGGGATCAAGTCACTATTACCCTAAGCGATTTACAAGCGAAGTAATTGAAGTAATCAATTCTCCCAGCAGTTGTACAACTGGTTTCCATCTCTCAGGTATGGAACAGTCGTTACTTACTGTTATTTATGCTGCATCTATAATGCCTAAAATACTGGTTCCACTTTGACAGACTAATGTATGGGTTATTTTCATATCAGCAACCACAGCTGGGTGTCGTTCAGTGGGTTTGCTGAAGCATGCAACAAAACATACAGGGTTTTTTTTGGGAGGTGAGGGAGGGGAGCTGTCTTCCAACATAGTTACTATGCAGTGCATTTTTAAACCCTCACTGTGTGAGTGACCTGACCCAAAATTCCATACCAGTGTATGTTAGACTTTTAAGAGGGACGTGTCCATAAGACCGTAATTCTCATTACATTAGTCACAATAGCCAAGTGGTCCTATTAAAAATTGTCAAAATTGTACTGAAATCAAGCATAAACATCTCTGTTCCAAGATGCCCCAAACATGCATGATGTAAAGTCTTCTATCTGTCTTTAAATTAAGCTTGCAAAGACGATTCTCATGTGTGAATTATCCATCTCCCAACAGTTTCTGATGAAAGTGTAGATGTGACAACTCTTCTCTGGTGGGTGCAACATGATATCGCTGAGGAAGCACCAGGTACTTTAAAATCCAGGCAAATTTATCAAGCAAAAATTTAAGATATAACAGACAGAATGTGTCATTTTTTGGTGACCAGTGGGTAGCTGAAGGATTTTTTTATAACTCTGGGCCAGGTTCCTGAAAGGTGTAATAACTCTAATCCAGGGATAAATGTGCTTTATTCCAGGCATATTTATCCCTGGAATAGAGTTATTATACCCTTCAGGACCCGGCGCCTGGTTTATAACTCTGGTTAGACTGAGAATGATCATTGCTGTACGTCAACAATAACATTCCAACAACCACTTCTAGGGTACTAGTGATTTTAGTCATTGTTACGAAAATTGCGTGACTAGTGTTACTTTCTAGAAGCTTTGTGAGAGTTCGTAGTTTGTTTATTTCAGGCTCGTCTGTAAGCATTTCTAAATCGGTGTGTTTTGTAGTCTTTCTATATTTAGATTGATTAATGTTTTAGAAAGTTCTAGAATCTCATTTTGTAAGTATATAGGTAAGCGAGTTTGAGCTATGATTTTTAACTAGTTTGCACAAGCGGAGAGAGTTGGCGATAGCCGTGTTTAGTCAAGTGTGACAGAAGCAGTGTTTATTGAAGTTGGCAGAGGCCATGTAAGTTTATCAAGTTACGTGCTGTTTAGAGTCTTCCTTCGTGGACACTACCTTCGTTTTTGGAATAAATCTTCTTGTTCTTCTTCCGACAACCCTATGTTCAGTTTATTTGCAAGCCACCTGGCCTCAAAACATTCGAACTCTTAACATTGGGGGCCTGTCCGGGAGAGGAATTCATTTGTTTGCCGACTACAGAGACCAGGAAAGGACAGTTCAAGAAGAAGGAGTTACAGCTAAAGCAAGAAGAACTGTAAACCAGAGTATATTGTGTTTTTGCTGTGAAATACTGCTATGGAAATGGAAAAGCTTTTGCAGATGGGGAAAGAATTCGGATTGGAAGGAGCAAAACTGTTCGAGTTTCTAGAGAGGAAAACAAAAGTTAGAACAAGAAAGAAGAAGGGAAAAGGAAGAAAAAGAAGAAAAGGAAGAAAAACGTAGACAATTGGAAGAAAGGGAAGATAAGAGGAGGCAATTAGACAAAGAAAAGGAAAAGAAACGTCGATTACTTGAAGAAGATAGAAGAAGGGAAGACGAGGAAAGAGAAACTAGGTGACAAGAACGCGAACTAAGAAAATTAGAGATGGAAGCCGAGCTGTTCAAACAGAAAGAGGCTATTGAAGCGGCAAAAAGAGAACAAGAGTTGGAGATTGCACGTTTGGCTGTGCTGACGGGCGTCCTGAAGTGAGAGAGGATAGGGCCAAGGCACCCAAGCTTCCCTCATTTGTTGATGGCAAGGACGACTTGGATGCTTACTTACAAAGATTTTATAGATTTGCAGCGACAGCTAAATGGGAGAAGACAGGATGGGCTTCGAAACTTAGTGCTCTTTTGTCCAGATGCAGGCTAGAAGTTTATTCGTGGTTATCTGAGGAAGCAGCCCAAGATTATGACCGAGTAAAGCTAGCTTTGATCAAGAGATATGACCTTATGGAGGATGGAGCCCCAGAAATGCTTGACCAGATAGCGAAAATATCAAAATTGTACTGAAATCAGGTAGAAACGTCTCTGTTCCAAGATGCCCTAAACATGCGTGATGTAAAGTCTTCTATCTGCCTTCAAATTAAGCTTGCAAAGACGATTCTCATTTGTGAATTGTCCATCTCCCAACAGTTTGTGATGAACGTGTAGATGTGAGAACTCTTCTACAGGTTGGTGCTACATAATATCGCTGAGGAAGCACCACACTGTTATTTTCAAAGAGTTAATTTCACTCCAGTGTTGGAGTGAGAAAGTGGAGTCAAATAAAGCGGAGTAAAATGTACTCTTAAGAGGAGTTAATTTACCTCCACTAAGCGTAATTTTTACTCAGTCTTACTGGTTAATATTCAAAGGCAATAACTTTGCTAGAGTAAATTTTACTCTTCCTACAGAGTAATATAATATGGTGGAGTTAATTCTACTCCTATTTATCGGGATACTGAGTAAAGTCTACCCCACTTACTAATTCTACTTTCTGAGAAAATAAGTAGAAGAGGATTTTACTACAATGTATTTTTTGAGTAACTTTAAAGTGCACCTAACCCCCAAATATATTTGAAGCCCGAATAAATGTTTATGCTACATGAAAAACATTTGCGCAAAAATTTTTTGATTTGAATGATTCCTCTATTTTTTATGTGCAGCCAAAGTCGAGAAATATTTGGCTCAAGTCCGCGTCTATGGGACCTGGGGCGAGTAGAGCTGTGACGTAGAAAGGAGAACGGCATGCGAACTTCTTGCCACGATTCTGTCTTGTGTCCTCTTTTGTTAGTCGCTTGACAATCTAAATTTCTCTCGGATCCTCGCAAAACGAATCTGTTAACAGTAGTGAATGAAAGACAAAGATGTCACATAATGAAGATAAAATCGAAGAAAGCCAAAACTCCTCCGAGAGTTTGTCAGAGGAAAGCGTGTTTGAAGATGAAACAATGTGTTCAACTTATCAATCACAATCGAGTGACGAAGACATCATTCCACTAGCTGATCCCGCATGGACAGCACAGTATGAAAAGGAAATGAAGGAGGACGAGGAGATTGAAAAAGCACTAAAAGACAGGTTGACGGGCCGCGTAGGAGTCGATACGTGGTAGGCTTAGTTTGTTTTCACGATAAGCTTATCGATTGCTCTCGTATTCACGTGAACTGCATGAAAGCAATTTATACACGTATTTTGTAGGTGTAAGTGTGAAAAATGTGCCGTAACTCTTCTTCAAAACATTAGCGAATGCTACTGTTGCCCAGAGTTAGAAGGGTGCTGCGAATCATTGGGGAGTAACATGGTGCGACAAGATTTAGATAAGGACGAAACATTGAAATGCATCACAGAGCATCCAGGGTTTCGACCGGTCTGTCTTGAGAAGTAGAGTTTGAGATTGGCGGCCTCCAAATATAAGACAAAGGTGAAACAGCAATACACACAAAAGGGAAATGAGGACGGGTTTGTAAACATTACTCGACTTGTTTGATGCTCGTCTATTGATTGTAATGCAGCTGACAATGTTAAGCCCGCGGGGGGAGGGAACCTAGTTCTCCATCTAATTTTTTTTTCTTGGTTTACATAATTACAACTATGATTTCTTGATTGTTGTTCTTTTTGCAGTTTCTTACGAAGTGTCTCCTATCGGGAATTTTCAAGATTGGTTTATGGCTTCTTGGGACACCGTAGCTTTCCATTGCCAGCAGGTGCCTATGATGAAATAAGAAGAAAATTCCCAGTACACCCCGACTTGGGAGTATTTTCAGGATTTGACCTTGGGGATGAGGACTAAAATAAATTATTTAAACAATAGTGTTGCTGTCGAGGAACTATCAGCTGATACAACGTAGTTGCCACGCAGAAATTTGATGTTCTTAAAACAAATATTTGCCATAGCTTGCCATATAATGATAATTACAGACCCTAGTTATTACTCTTCGATTTATGGCCATGTGCTTCACACTTGGGCCATAAATCGAAGGGGTAAAATGCAGGCTGTAATGGACACTACGGCCCTCAAACTCGGTTAGCAAGAAGTATTTAGAATTTACCTAAATAGCTATCTTTAATAGGACTCGATAATTTGACTCCCAAGACTTGTTTTTCTATTAAGACCAATATTGCTCGATTACAGTGTCAAGATCAGCATTTACTACTACAGAAAATATCATAATTGACTAGAAGTGTATTTGTTCCGATAATTTTTTTTGTAATTTAGTGTATTTGCTCTGAAATCAACTAAGACTCGTTGTAAATTGTCTAATCATGGCATCAACATAAGCATCAATATAATATTTGAAACTGAATTACTGAATATATATTTTTTTTCATGTGCACATTTGGATTATTGACTTCACGTTTCAACTTTGAGAAATGAACACTAGCTTGTACATCATCCCCCTTACCCCATCCGCCTCCCTACCCAAAAATAAAGCAAGAATCACCAATGTAATTAACCTCAAAGACAAAATAACCAAAGAAGTTTAAAATTAGTTTTCTTTCCTATTCTTAGGACAGTTGAGAACATTTTTATGTCCTTTCAATGGTTGCTTGCATTGTTTACACTTGAGTGCTGCTTTCTTTTTCTGCTTTTCACTCCCATCTGGGACCTTTGACACTGATTGAAAGTGAAAGAAAATGGTTATTTATGTCACATACCTTGCTGGGAAACAACAAACTATTAATTTTTGTGATCGCTTCACTGTATTTCACATTCACCTACCTGGTGTGGTTGGAGGGACATCTTTGACCTCCATGCTGCGCCTCTTTATTCTTTTCTGTACAGCTTCTTCTCTTGGCTGCTTTTCAACCATTGTTTTCATAGGAGCAGGGGTCATCTCGCGTAGTTTTCCTGCAGCTTCTGTCAGGTCTCTTTTGCTGGCATTCAGGTAGGTCTGGAAAATCTCCTCTACATAAACTGTTGAAACAGCCCAAGATATGAAGAAGACTGGATTATTACTCTGACTTGTCTTGTTTTCATGGCAAATTATGCAACAAAAACAAAAACAGCTTGAGTTAAAAAAAGATCAAGCTTCCTCACCAAAGTTAGGTTGAACTCTACATCTCTCACAGTTGCTTCCCCATTTTTAAATTTGGGATAGGAAACTTTGATCCTTTCCTCTCCATCTACAGTCCTTTTCTTTGTTTCCCTGTGCAAGTTGAAGTTGTAATGTACTGCAGCTAAAATGTGCCTGTGGTAAATAGTTAAAATGACATACTGAGTACTTTCTTTGTATTGTCAAAAGGCCTTGAAAGGCTTTTAGCCAGATTGGTGTCCTGGCATCCTATGGACCCCCACTTCCTAAAGAAAATGTTTTGCTTTTATAAACAAGCCCTGCAACTCACTTTGGATGGCCAATGTTAAAATTCTGGCTAAAAGCCCAGTCCCTGATATTAGAATAAAGGACAACTTGAACTCAATTACCTGCAGTACATGCCAACATAAGAATATGCAATCATTTTTGGAGCAAAGTAATTCAATGCAGAGTGGAATCCCTCCAGCATACTTGTCTGTGATAATGGGGATGCTTACTTGATTCCTTTAACTAGGGAGTTTTCAGTAAGCATCTCTACCAGTTTATCGTAAGCCAAGGTCCCTGAGAAAATAGTCGAGTATAGCCTATGGTAAACAAACCTCTGTCATATTTCACCAAAAAAGCATTATATTTATTAATAAAGTTTTAAATTTTCTAAAAACACAGTTATCTGAAGTAATGAATATCCATTCAAAAAATAGTATTCCCATACCAACTTTCAATCATTTTCTTGGTGGAATATCCCGGTGAACACACTTATTAAATAGTGGTTCATCAAATCCAGAATGCTTATTAACCACATGATTAAGAAACGACTTGAATTTGGCCCATATTACACGCCCACACCCACAGCCACTGAAGGTGGAAGTGGCACACCGGTAAAGGTGCCGCTCGCAGGGCTTGATCCACTGTGCTAGGACTTCACATCCTTTCAGTTTAGAGATGGCAGTAAGTGATTTGCGAGTTTCTGTGAAAAAATTTGAAAGTAAAATTAAATTAATCAACATGAGAAAACCGTGTGTGAAAAGCACAACTTGAAAACATTGATTCAGTGCAATCTCTTACTTTTTTTCAAGTGCCAGATATCAAAGTAATGTTTGATGTGATGCAACACTTTATTCATGTGACTGGCGATGGAGATGTGTCTGTCAGATATGAATGTGCCGATCAAAAGACCATAGCCAATCAAATACTGCATGCACTCCTGAAATCCCATAAATCCCATTGCTGTGCTGCTGCCAACTTGATTTCTCTAAGGTGAACATGAAAAAAACAACAAAAAAAAAGAAACCAAATTATAACATCAAATTCTTGAAACCCTGATACAAAACCCAGGAGCTACCTGTGAGTTATAATAAACCAATGCTAGCCAAAAAGTAGTAAGGACTGTTGTTGAGCACCCTGAGATAAGTAGGGTGTAGACTGAATAGTGGTAGTTACTACACTCACATTAAGCTAGTTTGCTGGTTATTAAGAAAGGACTGTAAATGTATCAAACCTCCTAAGATGGAAGGAAGTGACTGCATTCATGAGAAAATTAAATCTTTAGAGGTCAAGGGTTTGGGAAAAGTATGTGCATGTTGCAGGTGAAACTCGATTTCATTTCTACTAAGGCTAATTATTTCAATTTGCCAAAGTTTGAGACTTATGATAATGCATCAGACAGGAAATCAAATTTAACCTGCAATGCATACATTATGTTAGGGTTGTAAATTCAGTAGATGCTAACCTGGACCAAAGAAAAATGAATAATCATGGGAATTGTAGTGCAGAAAATGGTATAGGCGCAGTATTTGGCACTATGCCCCATGGAATCATGGCGACCATCTCCTGCTATGGTGATTCCACCCTTGATGTCTTTTAACTTTGCCAGCATCCCAGTCTGGTAATGTTGCCAGTAAGAGTAAATAGCAGGGAAAAGTTTGTTCTGCAAAATGACAAGTTGAAAAATGGTACATCTTGAAAATGTTCGAAGTAACAATGTAGGCAATTTTTACTTCTGACACTTAAATACATCAATTTGATAACAATACTTTGCTTTCATTTGCCCAAAAGAAATATGTTACATTTCACGAATTTATTTTTCCATTGGATTAGTGGCTCGATATTGTTAACCGACCAGGGTGTGGACATTTGTATAGTCACCTCACAAAGTATATTTTACTATTTAAAAAAAATGTGTACAGATTGAATAAAATAAATCAAATCATGTTATCCAGATCAATATAAACATGTATGTGTACAGCTGGCAGGAAATAAGATCACACAAAATGTGTAACTGATGTGTTCTAAGATAAATACTACATGTTATGATTGATACATCCTCACTGACCCTTTGACACTTAAAAAATGTGTTCAGAGAGATACATCCTAGACCCATATGGGAGAACATCTGGAAGATCTTTGTGGCTGACCCTCCCACAAGTAAAATGCTGAGACACAAGAGGAAGTTTCCCGCAGGAATCTGAGTTCCAGGAATTAAGGGCTGACTATACCAGGTTTGTTCCTTTCTGCATGCTGGATTGCTACATGTAGTTTTGATGGCTGCTTGTGTTCCAATACCACCAGCTTCAACCATTGGGTTGTCAGCTTTACACACATGGCAAAACTTGAATAAGAGAAGCAATTGGGACAGGAATACAATATGCTTCGGTTCTGTACGCAAATTTGTTCCCTTCATTGATAACCTGCAACAAAGATATATGTACATGTTAGTTGACACATTGTTATCAGATGAATAGGATGTTTTTTTGAGTAACACATGACACAGGCAATGAGCACGTACTGATTATACTTGCTAGGTACACAGCCTTCTCCATCTGTCTCTGTTTCAGTTGTGTCTGTCTCTGTCGCAGAATTATATTCCAAGTCTGAATCTTCTTGGCTTTCACATTCTCCTTCCCCCTCCCCAACATCACTGACATCTGATTCGGAAGCGAATACAGAACCTCCAGGAAGTGTGTCCAACTTCTCTTTACTTTCTTCCAGTTCTCTATCCTTAGTACTTTGGGTTGTAACTGAAACAAAAAATCATGAAATAAAACCAAGAGGATTCTCTGAGTAAATGGTACTAAATGGTTTTGGACACCATCTTAGTGAGGAGCACCTGCACATAGTATGAATTTAAGACTAAGGATACGTATGCACAGTAAAAACCCACAAGTTTACTTTATCAATCAATCAATCAATTTAATTTTTATTTCTATTATTTTTATTTTATTTTTGATCTACCTGTCTGTACATCTGTCAATGAACAAACGTTAAATATTAGAACGGAGAGCAGAACAATTGTAAGAGTTTATTTGATCACTTATGTGTAATACCTTCTTGCAGGGCTTCTTACCTCGCCTTTTATACCTTCGACTCTCTCTTTTCCGCCTGCTGACCTGCTCTTCAAGAGTAACAATCCTGTTCCTTAACCTCCTGTTCTCCTTCTCCAAATTGTGACAGTTCAAGCATAGCAAGTCCTCCTCCATTACCTCCTCATTTGAAATATTCACCTCTTTCGAGATCGCTCTTTTTGTGAGGTAGTTGCCATCAGTCTCACTCTGTGGCAGCGGCTCATTCGAGGTGCCGAGAGAGCTAGAACTTGGAAAGGCCATTTCTTCGGCGCTTTGTTCTTCTGATTCAAATGAGGATGCAATCGCCTCTCTAATGGTCTAAAACAAGAGAAATCAGTTGTAATAGTGTGCAATAAGGAGAGACGCTCAGGTCACTGACAAATGGCGTCAGGGCTGTACATCTATAGATCGCTTTGATACAGGTTTCTGGTTTGCATTTGGCATGAGCTTATTCGCATGAACACTCGGGAAAACATTCACTCATCGGTCTTCAGCCATCTCTTTGAAGTATGGTGATTTTTTTCCTGGCCCAAATCTGCTGAACGAACGAAATCTTCCCTTTTGAAATGCTCAGAGCACAGCACTGAAGACTGAGATGGTTCCCATTTTGCTCGCTTCAGCTGAACAAAATCCACCCATTTCTCTCTCCTTTTCTTGGCTTCGGGCCGATCTTCGCCGTGAAATGGCAGTTTGTGAAGGGAAATACCTTCTTCTAAATTTCTTTCATTGCTGCAGCCAGCAGCGACACATCTCTTCGGCATTTTGAGGTCAAAAACACTCGAGTTCACTGTTGTTCACTGTAATCAAAACAACGCTGTCGTTCTCCTTTCTACGTCATAGTAAATACCAGCCCCAATCTCCCAATCACTCGGACTTGAACCAACATGGCGGCAATTTTGGAGCAATTTTTTAAACTTTGGAAATTTCTAAAAAATCGTAGAGTTGAGCAAATTCAAAAATTTTTTCACTACTGTACTACAAAAATTGCGAAAAATTATTAAATGATAAAAACAAAATTGGGGTTAGGTGCACTTTAAAGGGGCTAGGTCACGCAACTTTAGGCAATTTCAGCACTGATCGAATGGCCATAGAATTAACTAAAATTTCAAAATAACTGTTCAAAACTATAGAAGCACTCTAACAAAACACAGGGAAGCCAAAAAGGGACATGGATGGACAAAACTGGAGAGGATTTAAATGGATTGAATTTGGGTAAATTTGAAAAACGTCGGCCCACCTTTTTTCAAATTTATATCAGTCTATATCAAAATGTCATTTACACAGCTGGAAAATCGTTCTCAGTTGTTATGTGGCCGTGATTTTGCAAATGAAAGACTCTTGCTCTGCCAATTTGACGTTTAGAGCTCATAATTAACAAAATTAAACAAAATTACCTAAAATAGCGTGACCTAGCCCCTTTCAGTTTAGCCAGTCTAAGATGTGAAATTGCGGTTGTTTTATTTTTGTGAAATCCACCGATTAATTCTTTGTTTTCAAGGAGTTTGAGTGAAAAAGTGGAGTAAAACTAAACGCAGTCAAATTTACCCCTCTTATTTTGTACTCCACTTATTAAGAGTAAAGTGTACTTCCCTCCAAGTCAACAGTTTTATAGGATTGAAATCCTGTTAATGAAGGCCAGTATCTTTCCACATTTTAGTGAGGGTTAATACGATGAGGCCGCTCTGAATCTTGCTGGTTTTTTCGTTTTCAATTGGACGACGCGGTAAGAAAGAAAGATCATTAATTATCCTCCGCCATCTTGGATAACACACTAGAGAACTAGTGAGCCGCTTTGATCAGCAGTCACCAGTGCAGCTCTTTACTGATTTCGGCGGGTCTTTCGGGGGTTTTACTCAAGTTTGAATCACAATTGATCACAATTTGTTTTTCGGTTTGTTTCCTATTTACATGCTGATCCTAAGCAAGGAAATGCTTACAACAACTCAAGCAAAAAGGTAAGCGTTAACTGAAGTATGAGCACTAATTCAGACACTGCATACTTTTCATGAGCCGAACTTCATTCGAGTTCGACCGACACAAATTAACAAAAGGACGCCTGTTGATTCAGAAGTCGAACTTAACTGGCCCGTCCACAGCAGTTCCAAAGCCATTACCCAAAAAAAAAAATTTTGTCAGCGATTTTCATGTAGAAGGCAAAACATGGTTTATGCATGATCATGAGGTCCGACACGTGAAACGCTTGACGTCTGAAATCAAAGTCGATCCACAGCCATGCTAAAGCCGCATTCCCGTCAAGGCCAGGCAAAAAGAACGCCTGAGCGATTCCAAATTAAAATAGCCGTTCTAAATTGATTCAAACGTTGAACTTTTCATGTATTAAGTTCGGCTCATGAAAAGTATGGCGTCTGAATCAGGCCTTATTGTCTTCAAGAATGACAATTTAATGTAAGCTTATGTAGAATTCAAACCTTTTACATGCACCTTCAAGTCCCAAATTTGTCAGGCAAGGATATTTAATTTGGCTTACGTGCTTTAACAAATTGGTATGTATTTCACAAGAGTAATGAAGTTTTAGATCAAATGGTTAAGCAAATGATTTGGTATTAGAGTGCTGTCATTACATGATGACAGAAAGCAGAAAGCTTTAACTGTCATTTAAACTATTGTACTCAAGGCAAATAGTATGTTAATGCCTGTATGAGATTGTTATTATTGGCGTTGAAAGAAAAGAGAGCCAAATTTTGATGAGTCTGCTTTTCAAACACTTACATTAAAACAGAAGTGACAGTGTCTGACACTTGCAGAGTAAAGACCCCAAACTAACCGTAACTCAGTTATTGAAAGCTAAACATTTTACTTAAAATGGGTGCTTAGACTTAAATACTGTTTAACTCTCTATTTGTAGGCGGCCTGCAGTTGTCATACACCATAGGCTGAGGTTTGCGCAACAAATGAAAAAAGATCACGGTTCTGATATCTGGACTAAACGTGTGGCTTTCTATCTTGATTGTGTGTTATATGCGTATAAGAGAAATCCCTTAGACCAGGCTTTGGCTCCGAAGGAACAAATTTGGCGAAAACGAGGCGAAGGCCTTACAACTGGTTGTTTGGCCAAAGGCAAAAAAGAAGGAACAGGTGGAAAATATGTGAGACTTGTAGAAGCTAACTCCGACAATAAAGGTGTAATTCTTTGTCATCCGTATGAAAAAATGACGGGTTGCTTTTTTGCCAATTTCATCGATGAACGTTTTCCGACGATGTTTACGCTGTCAGATAAGGGGAACGAGAACTTATTTGTTCAAGACGATTGTCCATGTCAAAATTCCGCTTTGGCAAAAGCTGCCATGAGGAGAACCCGTGCAAATTTACTCAAGTTCCCTGCGAGATGTGCTGACGTTCTTTGCCACGAAAACCTGTTTCCTATGGTTTCTCGTAAACTACAGAAACAAGTTATTGAGCAACAAATTACCAGACAATCATATCCTGCGTTTAAGACCCGAGTTGTTAAGAGGCAGTGTCGCTAAGAACGGTCCGATCGATTTCGCGTCAAAAAATCATTTTTCTTTAAACTATGCCGATGGAAAGGGTTTGGTACCCAAATATTAAAACTGGATTTCTTTTTTGAAAAATATTTATTTTTGCTTCACTATGAGAGCAAACTCATTTTAGCCGATTTGAGCCCTTCGGTGGTTGATTTTAAGACCAAAATTTGTCGATATTAATGACATTGCTACATGAAAACTAAAAAAGCCATTGAATTGATTTTAATGACTGAGGTTTTTTATACCTTTAAAGAGTTGAAAAGCAAAATATCAATCAATTTCACTTTTTTGTCGAAGTACTGGAATCTCGAAAGCAAACCATACTATTTGGCTTACGCGAGGACCGCCGGCTAATGGTCGAATTCGAGCGCTTGGTTCTTAATTGGGGGCCAAAATTCTGAAGTAAATATAATGCCAAATGAGAGATCTCGGTTGATTCTAAAAGATTCCTGGGCCAAACCTGCGGGTATTTCCCCGAGCGCCAATCAGCGGCAGTCTGAATTTGGCTTTCAGGGCGCTTTGTTTACGTAAATAACACTCTCTAATTTTAGCTCCCTTTCTGTTCTATTTTCAGTCGTTTGTCGAAACAGTCCTCTATTTCGGAGTAAAACAGCGTCGTTATTGGTTGCCTTTTTAGAACTAAGAGCAAATATTGGAAGAATTTTCTTTTCTTTCATTGACACGGTACTTTAAAGTGACCGTAACAGGTGGTGAATAATTCAGGCGCGTTATTCGAATTGGTCTGAGCAGTGAAATTTTGTTTGATCTTTTCTGTTTTATGTATATATATGTAGCTACCTTATTTAATTTTAAGTTAAGATATTATATTAAAGAATGTTGAAGTCGCAATCAAAAAGTGGCATTTGTCGAGTTCTATTTCTTAAACAGGCCATGGCGTATCAGTTTATTCCTAAACGTTCAATTTTTAAGGCTAACTGTTACCTGTTTTGTTTGTTTGTTTGTTTTTTGTTCGTTTGCTTGTTAGTATTTTTCAAGTAACAAAGCGCAATCAAGTAAACAATAAGCGGCATTTTCTGTCTTGAAAAGAAAAATGAGAACGAGGCGTATTTGTCACGTCGTCACGCAATAACTCAGTTGCCGAGGAGAAAGATAGGAGTGCAATATGGCTGCTTGTTTTTTACATGTGAGATCGCGAGAGTTTGGAGAATGCGGGGAATTTAGAGGGAACAAGGAGCTGGTTACGTTAGAGGAGTGTAACAGCGACATTGGCAATCATTTATCTCGACGTCACCTCAGTCGAGAAGATTTAACCGAGGGAGACCTAATAATGGCCCGCGCGGGATTTTTCTCTCCGACTCAGACACAAAAGAGAGAGACGGTGATCTGCGCAAAACATCGAGCCTATCTCGGCCAATATTGGGGAAACCAGACAAAGACATCCAGCTGTCGATACCCCAAGCACAAAGGAGAAAGAAAATGTGGAAAAACGGATCGGGCTTTTTCGGTTAAACTGTCCAGGGAAGTAATGGAGGTATTCGGTGTGCTTGTTCCTGTTGGGGCACGTAAGTATTGTGATATATATAGGTAAAACTTAATACTATTAATACTTCATTTTCCAGTACAATTGTTTCATGTCTTATTAGCATTTACTGCTGAATACCTTGCACCAAATATCCTTTTACCAGTCTACCCGATTAGTATTGTCCCCCCGGCACGCAGCAACACTTGGAGACAGACTGACATTCAGTGCAAGAGAGAAAAATCGAGCGGAATAAAAATCAACCTCATTCGACCGACTGTCTCAAAAATCACATTCGTAAATTGAATTATTTCAGGGATCTACAATAGCTGTAGAAAGGTGCACTCTGCGAGAGTTAAACACAGCTGGCTGAGGCCAAATAAAACCGAATCAGACACCATCGATGCCAGGTATTATATCATATTTTCCATACTTTATTCAGCCCGTAGTTGCATACTGCAAAGCCACCAAGACGGGTTTATGCAGTCACAGACATGGAAGTGACAAAATCAATTAGAGCGTGAGAACGCTTTCACGGGAATGGCTGGATGACGGAACTTATTTGTGATCAATTTTATTGCGATACGCCCTGTTACGCCCATTCCCATGTGTTGCCTTCGGTTTTTTGTTGTTAAAAAAATATACCATCCTAATTCAGACAGCAAATATGTACTAGGAAAAGTCCATTTATATATATTTTTTTTGGCGGGGGGGGGAGGGGGGGAGGGGGGAGGGAGGGGTGAAGGCCGTGATGAGAACATTAGAGCACTTTTGGCGGGGCGTTTTTTTTTTTACTGACTTTCGCGCGCCATCTACAGTTTTTTTATACTCCCTACATATCAAATTGAGCGCATATGTCTTTGCAACTAATATGCGCGAACACAGAGAGGAAAATGGAATAGCTTACTGTCAACTTTCCTTTCAACTTCTATGTTGCATTCTGGTAAGGGAAAATAAGAACTAAAAGCTCCTCACTCTTCTTATAGGAAGTCTAAAGAAACGGCCCGGACAGAGATCCGAGAAAACGAAGACGTTACACCAGCACCAGCATCTGCAGTCCGTTGTGACCCCCCGTGGACTCCTGGGCAATAACGGCCTATTTCAGAATCATCGAGTAGCGGTAATGAGGAGAAGGAGGAAAATAAGTTGCCAGTAGACCACGTATTGGACGCTTACAACGGTGCGATGGCACAAATTGCAGGATTATCTAGAGATGCGAATGTTGAACAGCTTACGTTTAGGATGAAGGTGGAATGGGAGAAGGCCACTGAGAAAGAAAAGCAACTCTGTGAAGAGAAAGTGGGTGAGGCGTGAGGCCTGTCGTGCAGTATGTGAAGTTATCGCGCCAAACGCTAGCGAAGAGTTATTCAAGTATTTTATCAAACGCGCAAACGCATCAAATAATGAGCTGGATGCACTGATAACTGCATACAAACAGGCACCTACCAAAACCCTGAAAACCCAAATACTGAGCATATATGCACTCCGCTATACCTCAACCGAGCTCAAACAAATCCATGCGCCGTTTGAGAAGCTAAGCGACTGCCGGATCAAGAAAGCGAGAAATCATGCAAAGATAGTAGGAGTCGGTTTTCGGGTTGAGAATATTGTTCATCATAGGGTGCGAATTGATCCAGCTAAGCTGGAACATTTTCTTTTATTCATAGATCAGCCCTACTTTTACCAGGATGTTTCTTACGGCACTAGAACCGTTAAACTTGACTCTGGCCAAGAAATGGTCATGCCCACCGTAGTACGCACAGTAGGGCGGTCTACAATGGTGGAGCAGTACCGCCAACATTGTAGAGAGGAAGAGTATGAGCCCCTCAGTAAATCTACGTTATATAGGATTCTGAAAGTACGAGGAGCCTCACAACGTAAGTCACTTCAAGGGCTGAATAACACAGCAGCAAGTGGCGCAGAAAGCTTTGATACCCTTACCAAGGTAGTGGGCGATTTGGAACAATGTGGCGCCAGGCACGAGTGGTGCGAGGAGGCTCGAAATGACCTAAAAGCGGGAAAGCGCTACTTGAAGACAAGCTATCATGCACACTGTCGAGATAACAGTGACGAGTCTCCTCACCACTGCATACAGCACGCCCTTAGCGAAATACAGTGTGCAGAGTTTCAAGCAGCGTGTCATCATGAACACTTGGAAGTTTGCCCTGACTGCGAGAGACTGGAGGCTACAATGGAGTCTATCCTGATGCAGGTTAGGGAATCAAAAGACGTCCAGTTCTATAGTCAAGACCACAAAGAAGACCTGCTGTATGACACTGCCCAAGCACAAGAACACATTCTTAGGGCTGAAAACCAAGACCTAGCGAAGACGGATGCCGTACTTTCCGTTCAAGACGATATGGTATTCATATTAATGGACTGGGCTACGAAATTCACACAGATGCGATATCGAGAGAAACAGTCGCAGTGGTTTGGAAAGCGCGGTATGAACTGGCACATCAGCTGCGTCTTGTCCAAACCAGCCGTTGGAGATCATTTAGAGCTGGTGTCCTATGTTCACCTGTTTGATAGTTGTTCACAGGATTCATTCGCCGTCTATGCGATATTGGTAGACCTCCTGAAGAACGTCAAAGCTGTCAAACCTCAGGTCACGGGAGCATTGTTTAGATCGGACGGAGCGGGATGCTACCACAGCAACACCCTCATCGCACCTCTGCATCGCATTTATGAGTTATCAGGCATAAAGCCGTTGAGGTAAATTATATTAGTTTTCTAAGTTTGAGGTTACATAACTTGAGCAGCTGTTGGTTTTAGTGACCAGCAACCAGCGTTCTCCTGCGTAGCCAAGACACCACCTTGCGCCTGGCTCCAGATCGCTGCCTCGTCCTTCATATAAAACCCACGCTGAAAAGGCTTATTCACCTTTTGAGGGGGATTGTACGAGGAAAGCTGCGAAAAAACCTTATCAAGGACTTGCTTTCGTAACGAAACTCAAATAGAAACGAGTATATAACTTTTGGCAGAAAGATCTATAAAGAACTCTTAACCCCACCCCCTCCCCCCTTAAACAAAGGGACGATGTGAAAGAGGTCAATATTTTTTTTCCTCAGAGTTGTCTTACTCAGCACGCTACTCAACACAGGCTAATAGGTTATTGTTCATTTCCTCATTCAGGTATGACCTATCGGAGCCGCAATTTGAGAAAGATGTCAGCAACCGCGTTATCAGCCTTTTGAAGGGGGCGATCCGGCGTTACTGCAATGAGGGTCACGATGTCATCTCGGCAGCAGACATGCACAGAGCTCTAAAGGCACGACCAGTTAAAGGGTGTACGGCTGCAGTCTGTGAACTGGACAGGACTGGGCTGGAAATCAAGGTCAATCGTATCCCCAATTTTAGCACTTTTCACAACTTCTCGTACGAGGAAGACGGTCTTCGAATGTGGAAAGCCTATGATATCGGTCAAGGAAAGTTTGTGTCTTGGTCCGATCTAGATGTCCAAGTCCCAAATACGATAGCCCTTAAGAGCGCCGGTGACGACTTGCAGTTTTGGGACGTTCAACCGAGAACAATGGAGCTAAAGAAAGAGTCAGATACAGAGGCACCGCTGTTCGAATGCAATGAATCTGGCTGTTCGTATACCTTCCAATCTTACGAAGCTCTACAAGACCACTTGAACTTTGCTAATCATGACCCTATCAGCACAAGCGAAGAGATTGTGTACGATAAGTTGAGTCGCGACTGGGTGGCCAAGTTTTCATCTCTATCAATAAATGACCAGAGGAAGAAGACCCCGACAGTGGGAGCTAGCGGCGACGCAGCGGTAGGAGCAAGATCTAGGTCAAGACACTCCACTGCAGGGTGGGCACTACAAAAACCCAGGGGTAGTGGTCAGCGGTTCTCAGAGAATGTCAAATCTTATCTCCAGAGTCGTTTTAACGTCGGCGTGCAGACAGGACGGAAGTACGATCCCGGTCAAGTCTCAGCAGAGATGAGAACTGCAAAACAATGTGATAGTACAAGACTATTTTCCCGAGCGGAATGGTTGTCGAAAGTACAAGTGCAATCTTTTTTCTCGCGACTTGCAGCAACGCAAAAGAAACAGATGTCAAGGGCCACAGCTGGAGAGGACGAGGATGAGCAACTGGAACAGGAGGCGCTGCAGCGTGAACAACTCGAGGAAAAGGAGAACGACATCCAAGAGGTTCTCAACGAAATAGGACTGACGCATCCGATCACATACGATGGCTATGACATTTGTGAACTGACCAAAGCACGAGCTTTATCGCGCTTTACTGTGAAAGAGCCAAAGACCATATGCGACTATTTTGAGCTCCCATGGAAGTCAACAGACAGAAAACCTGATTTACTTTCACAAGTTACAAGTCTTGTGAAGGACTGTACCTGCTCGTAGATATGCTGCGCTAGTAGGCACGCCTAGACTGGGACGGACACCATTTGAAAAGCCCAGGGAGGGTTGCACACTGCATATTTGCCATGCATGAATAGTATTGTTCCTTTTTTTTAAGTTCTTACATTCAGTTTTTCTCTTTTTGTTTTCGTGGATTTGCCAGTTTATTTATCTCCCTCCAGTTTACTTCTCTAATGATCCGTCCCTAAGACAAAAATGTTCGTTTGAAAGGGACAAGGTGCACTAAAACAATAATCTAGCAAGCGAAGGCTCAGGTGCTATTTCTTCATTGTTTCATTCTTTAGGTACCGCTAGTTGACCACGCCCTTTTCGCTGTCCCATTAGCTTGCGAAAGCGAGTGTTTCTGTGGGTTTCGGGAATTAAAAAGGAAACAAAAAAAGCAGGAAACCGAGCTAGGAGTGAGGGGCGAGTTTTTTTGGTTTGTTTTATTGTTGTTGGTTTTTTTTTTTTTGCTTCTGAAACCCACGAAAACGCTTGCTACGTCTACTGTTCCACTAGAGAAAACTATGATCTTTTTTATCCGTTTTTTAAGGGGTGAGATGCTTGTTGAAAATTTCATTCTAAGGCAGTTCTGTATTGGCAAGACCGATGCAATAAAGAAACGCGAGAGTTCAGAGTGGGTGCAGAACGGGCGATCGCGTGACCGGATTGTAATTTCAGTGTAAATTTGGTCGCGTGTCTCGCACTTGACTAAGACAAATGAATAATATAGTAGGTAGTTTACCCCGGGTACTTGACATTTTCGCCAGTTCGAAGCAAGAATTAGATCTATTAGACCAAAGCCAGTTTATATGGTAGTTGACTTTACAAACCTAGTTTAATCTGATATTTCAGTTTGTAAATAAAAAGTAACAATCAACTAGCGATTCGCGACTTAATCGTAGGCCTAGACTGAAAACAACTCACTCATCGTTTTCTTTCAAGTAGTGCATGTTCTGAATTAAAATCTCTAGGTATTCATTATTGAATATAAAATTACAAAATATCTAAAAATTCCTCTCGATGAATCAGCTTTTCTTCGATTGTTCAGGCGCGTAGCCTGGATCAAACACTCACTCAGCGCCTAGCAAGGTCACTTGCGTGACCTTTCCCCGGCGGGCAAATGAACAAGTGAAGAGGTTCTTCCAATACTCTATTTGCTCTTAGTTGTAAACTAAACGCTCTAAAAGACAGCAAATAACTTCTGCCTTTTTTCTGAGCAATAACGACGGCATGTTATTCGGTAATGGTTCATTATTTCAACAAATGACTAATAACAAAACGGAAAGGGAGCTAAAATTAGACAGTGTTATTTACGTAAACAAAGCGCACTGAAAGCCAAATTCAGACTGCCGCTGATTTCCGCTCGGGGAAATACCCGCAGGTTTGACCCGGGAACCTTTTAGAATCAACCTAGACCTCCCATTTGGCATTAATTTTACTTCAGAATTTTGGCCCACAATTGAAACCCAAGCTCTCGAATTCGCGTAAGCCAAATAGTATGGTTTGTTTTCGGGATTCCAGTATTTTTACAAAAGGTAAAAACGGTCGATACTTTGTTGTATGACTATTTAAAGATATAGAAAACTTCAGGTATTAAGATTATTTCAAGAGCTTTTTTCGTTTTCAAATAGCGACGCAGTCAATATCGATAAAATTTGGCCCTTAGATCAGCCACCGAAGGGCTGAAATCATTTAAAATGAGTTTGGCTTCGTAGCGAAGCAAAAAAACTTTTTTTTCAAAAAAGAAATCCAGATTTATTACTTAGATACCAAACCCATGTGATCGGCAGAGTTCAAAGGAAAACGATTTTTTGACGCGAAATCGATCGGACCGCCCTTAGGGACACTGCTTCTTAACACCTTTTATTCCGTACCAATTGATACTGTCAATAAGCTCATATCATCCATGCCTAAGCGTATTCTCCATCATAAACGTAGTACGACGTATCTGTGCAATAAACGCCGCCCCTCTTTTGGGAATAGTAACAACCTACAACCACCTTCTACTATAGCGCGTGTTATTTGTTTTCAATTGACCCAGAGATCTTTGTTTACCATGTGAAAAACTGTTCAGGTATCACGCAATCGCTACTTCAACCCAAACGTGACCGCTGATATCTTTATCGTTTTGTCTATGAAATGTTAATGTTACACTCTTTAAGAAAATAAGGGAACACTTATTTCGTGTAATGATTTCTTCTTCAGATTAAAATCGTTCATTACTCCCAGCATTTAATGTCGCTCTGATACGTGTACGCACACAAGTACGATACGATTTCCCGCCAATACAGCTACCGAGTACTCACATACCAAGAATTCCTCTTTTACACAGTCCCAGACATAATTGTTGGGACACTTATGCCTCTTCCTTCCCTCTCAATGTTGCTGTGAAAGATTCGGTGACTCAACTGCGATAAACAACATTGAGAGGGGCAGGGGACGCACGAGAAGGGAATAGAGGACGTTCGCATGAAGTGTCCCAACTAATTATGTCTGAGACTGTAGTTAAATGGAGCATGTAATGTCTCCACCGGGAATGGGAATCGTATGACTTGCAAAAGGCATGAAATTTGTTTTGTTGTCTTTGGTACTTTTTCGAAAACGGTAAAAGTAACAAGTGATGTTGGAACGGTTAGATGACTGAAAGATTTAGTACTGTCATTGAACTATCCCTGTATTAAAAATATGCTATCGTTTTCATTTGGTCTTGTGTACTCAAGGTTCTGCAAGAAATATTGCTTACTGCTTGAAATTCCGAAACATACACGATTTACATTTTGTCAGTGTCATTGCTGTGGGTTGGCTGGCGTTTCTCTAGGATGTCCATGCCTTGGGTCATCATTTCTCTCATGATGGCAATGCCTTTGAATATGCAAACGATCTCTGCTCTCTTTGCATGAGCTGTAACTTCTTGAATCCTTCTTGCGTTCTGTGGATCTGTGCTATCGTCCTCCGTCTGTGTGTTCAGAATGTCTTGTCTGTTTGCGTGATAATGGTTGTCGTGAAGTGGACCATGAAGATGATGACTATGAAGATGATCGTAGGCGAGGTTTTCCATTGTTGCGAGTGGAAGGTGTTGTAATGGTGGGTGGAAGTTCGATGATATAAAGTATGACATGGTAAACGTAATTAAAATAAAACCTATAATTACCTGGCAAGTCACGTATCTCTCGACCATTGTATAGTTCCCGGTAAATATCCGTCCTCTTTGAAAACGGAGCGTGTAATCTCTCCACTGGGAATGGGAATGAGATGACTTGGAAAAGGGATGAAATTTGTTTTGTTGTTTTTTGGTATTTTTTTGAAAAGAGTGAAGGTAACAAGTGATGTTAGAACGGTTAGATGACTGAAAGATTTAGTACTGTCATTGAACTATCCCGTACTGAAAATATGCTATCGTTTTCATTTGGTCTTGTTTACTCAAGGTCCTGCAAGAAATGTTGCTTACAGTGAGTGCTTGAAATTCAGAAACATACACGTAACAAATACCATGGTGAAATGGTGGCTTGTTGCAAATAGAAGTTTTCTAATAAGTTGACTTTGTTAATATTTGCGAGGCATTCCTGACAGAATGACAATGTCTCTGTTTGCTTGACTATAAGTAATGAGGTAAACTCGCCTCACATCTCGTGCGCTCAAACTCTCACTTGTACTGCAACGGCCATCATGCTCATCACAGACGCTAGATGCTTCAGCCTCTCTATTGATAAACTCCATCATAAACGTAGTACGACGTATCTGTGCAATAAACGCCGCCCCTCTTTTGGGAATAGTAACAACCTACAACCACCTTCTACTATAGCGCGTGTTATTTGTTTTCAATTAACCCAGAGATCTTTGTTTACCATGTGAGAAACTGTTCAGGTATCACGCAATCGCTACTTCAACACAAACGTGACCGCTGATATCTTTATCGTTTTGTCTATGAAATGTTAATGTTACACTCTTTAAGAAAATAAGGGAACACTTATTTCATACACGAGTCACATTTTGTCAGTGTCATTGCTGTGGGTTGGCTGGCGTTTCTCTAGGATGTCCATGCCTTGGGTCATCATTTCTCTCATGATGGCGATGCCTTTGAATATGCAAACGATTTCTGCTCTCTTTGCGTGAGTTGTAACTTCTTGAATCCTTCTTGCGTTCTGTGGATCTGTGCTGTCGTCCTCCGTCTGTGTGTTCAGAATGTCTTGTCTGTTTGCGTGATAATGGTTGTCGTGAAGTGGACCATGAAGATGATGACTATGAAGATGATCGTAGGCGAGGTTTTCCATAGTTGCGAGTGGAAGGTGTTGTAATGGTGGGTGGAAGGTCGATGATATAAAGTATGACATGGTAAACGTAATTAAAATAAAACCTATAATTACCTGGCAAGTCACGTATCTCTCGACCATTGTATAGTTCCCGGTAAATATCCGTCCTCTTTGAAAACGGAGCGTGTAATCTCTCCACTGGGAATGGGAATGAGATGACTTGGAAAAGGGATGAAATTTGTTTTGTTGTTTTTTGGTATTTTTTCGAAAAGAGTGAAGGTAACAAGTGATGTTAGAACGGTTAGATGACTGAAAGATTTAGTACTGTCATTGAACTATCCCGTACTGAAAATATGCTATCGTTTTCATTTGGTCTTGTTTACTCAAGGTCCTGCAAGAAATGTTGCTTACAGTGAGTGCTTGAAATTCAGAAACATACACGTAACAAATACCATGGTGAAATGGTGGCTTGTTGCAAATAGAAGTTTTCTAATAAGTTGACTTTGTTAATATTTGCGAGGCATTCCTGACAGAATGACAATGTCTCTGTTTGCTTGACTATAAGTAATGAGGTAAACTCGCCTCACATCTCGTGCGCTCAAACTCTCACTTGTACTGCAACTGCCATCATGCTCATCACAGACGCTAGATGCTTCAGCCTCTCTATTGATATACTCCATCATAAATGTAGTACGACGTATCTGTGCAATAAACGCCGCCCCTCTTTTGGGAATAGTAACAACCTACAACCACGTTCTACTATAGCGCGTGTTATTTGTTTTCAATTAACCCAGAGATCTTTGTTTACCATGTGAAAAACTGTTCAGGTATCACGCAATCGCTACTTCAACCCAAACGTGACCGCTGATATCTTTATCGTTTGGTCTATGAAATGTTAATGTTACACTCTTTAAGAAAATAAGGGAACACTTATTTCATACACGATTTACATTTTTTCAGTGTCATTGCTGTGGGTTGGCTGGCGTTTCTCTAGGATGGCGATGCCTTTGAATATGCAAACGATTTCTGCTCTCTTTGCGTGAGCTGTAACTTCTTGAATCCTTCTTGCGTTCTGTGGATCTGTGCTGTCGTCCTCCGTCTGTGTGTTCAGAATGTCTTGTCTGTTTGCGTGATAATGGTTGTCGTGAAGTGGACCATGAAGATGATGACTATGAAGATGATCGAAGGCGAGGTTTTCCATTGTTGCGAGTGGAAGGTGTTGTAATGGTGGGTGGAAGGTCGATGATATAAAGTATGACATGGTAAACGTAATTAAAATGAAACCTATAATTACCTGGCAAGTCACGTATCTCTCGACCATTGTATAGTTCCCAGTAAATATCCGTCCTCTTTGAAAACGGAGCGTGTAATCTCTCCACTGGGAATGGGAATCAGATGACTTGGAAAAGGGATGAGATTTGTTTTGTTGTTTTTTGGTATTTTTTTGAAAAGAGTGAAAGTAACAAGTGATGTTAGAACGGTTAGATGACTGAAAGATTTAGTACTGTCATTGAACTATCCCGTACTGAAAATATGCTATCGTTTTCATTTGGTCTTGTTTACTCAAGGTCCTGCAAGAAATGTTGCTTACAGTGAGTGCTTGAAATTCACAAACATACACGTAACAAATACCATGGTGAAATGGTGGCTTGTTGTAAAAAGAAGTTTTCTAATAAGTTGACTTTGTTAATATTTGCGAGGCATTCCTGACAGAATGACAATGTCTCTGTTTGCTTGACTATAAGTAATGAGGTAAACTCGCCTCACATCTCGTGCGCTCAAACTCTCACTTGTACTGCAACGGCCATCATGCTCATCACAGACGCTAGATGCTTCAGTCTCTCTATTGATAAACTCCATCATAAACGTAGTACGACGTATCTGTGCAATAAACGCCGCCCCTCTTTTGGGAATAGTAACAACCTACAACCACGTTCTACTATAGCGCGTGTTATTTGTTTTCAATTAACCCAGAGATCTTTGTTTACCATGTGAAAAACTGTTCAGGTATCACGCAATCGCTACTTCAACCCAAACGTGACCGCTGATATCTTTATCGTTTTGTCTATGAAATGTTAATGTTACACTCTTTAAGAAAATAAGGGAACACTTATTTCGTGTAATGATTTCTTCTTCAGATTAAAATCGTTCATTACTCCCAGCATTTAATGTCGCTCTGATACGTGTACGCACACAAGTATGATACGATTTCCCGCCAATACAGCTACCGAGTACTCACATACCAAGAATTCCTCTTTTACACAGTCCCAGACATAATTGTTGGGACACTTATGCCTCTTCCTTCCCTCTCAATGTTGCTGTGAAAGATTCGGTGACTCAACTGCGATAAACAACATTGAGAGGGGCAGGGGACGCACGAGAAGGGAATAGAGGACGTTCGCATGAAGTGTCCCAACTAATTATGTCTGAGACTGTAGTTAATGGAGCGTGTAATGTCTCCACTGGGAATGGGAATGGTATGACTTGCAAAAGGCATGAAATTTGTTTTGTTGTTTTTGGTATTTTATCGAAAACGGTAAAAGTAACAAGTGATGTTAGAACGGTTAGATGACTGAAAGATTTAGTACAGTCATTACACTATTCCTGTATTGAAAATATGATATCGTTTTCATTTGGTCTTGTTTACTCAAGGTCCTGCAAGAAATATTGGTTACAGTGAGTGCTTGAAATTCAGAAACATACACGGAACAAATACCATGGTGAAATGGTGGCTTGTTGCAAATAGAAGTTTTCTAATAAGTTGACTTTGTTAATATTTGCGAGGCATTCGTGACAGAATAAATTCTTACAGGGACAGGTGAAGCTTTTTATTTGTGAATAGGAACAAAAATCCGATGTCTTGCAATCATTTTGACACAGATGTATCCTTTGTTTCGCAAGTAAACACGCAAGTCAACTTAACTTCATTTACTTCAACTTGAGTAAAAAGCTGTAATGCAGTCAAACAGCTGAAAGTCTGAAAGACTTAGAAGCTGATTGTTGCTTTTAAACAAGTGATCAATTCATATAGATATTTACAAATAACCCACATAAATTACACTTTAACAACTAATTCTTGACAGTCAGTGCAATAATATAACTATAAAGCACTGTATGTGTACGTATAGACTAATAATGCCTAGCGATTAGCGGAAGATGATGCTGCAGTTTTATTTATCCATTGTCTCACCCGAGATTTGCTTCCAGTTTCAAATTTGAAATACTGTTATATGAGATAATTCTAAATACCTCATCACACATAATTTTTTTTGGAAAAGTGTTGAAGACAAAGGAAGCATCCATGAGTTCCACCACTATATGTGTACTTTTATCGTTATGACAAAATTAATTTGATAGTAAACAGAGTTACTCAATGAATCAAGAAAAATGTTACAGATATAATCTCATGTAAGTACCGGTATTACATGTGGTTCCATTTATTTGGTACACCAAACTGGGTGGCTGGTGTCTTTTGTTTCTCAGGATTAGGGATGTATTAGATTTGTGCTCTCTTCCTATTTTGTTAGAATATTGTGGAATGAGGGGTTATACTAATCATTATTCTCTTTGATTACTTTTAAGCATTGAAACAACATAAAACAGCTTGAGATTGCTCATCTAAATGCTGAATCCTTGAAATGTTGGCATCACTTTCATGAAATCAAAGAAATGGCCCTACAGAAAAGCTTTGACATCTTAACATTCTCGGAAACATGGTTTAATTCTACGACGACTAACGCAAGCGTAGAAATCGATGGCTATAGCATCTATAGGCTGGATCGCTTACGGAAAATTGGTGCTGGGGTATGCGCTTATGTTAAACATGGCCTAAAGGTGAAGGTTCTGAAGGACCTTACAGAAATTGGAGAATCTGGCTAACATCAATTGTGGCTCCAAGTACAAAACAAGAATCTCCGATCACTTCTGGTTTGTGTAGTTTACAGGCCTCCTGAG
>NC_090884.1:22293034-22295534 GCF_036669925.1 Montipora capricornis | reverse complement strand
TATGTCAACAAGTGTGTAACTAAGTAAGGCCTTTTCAAGTGAAACCTTACTAACTGTTCCCATCACTATAAACTTCGCATTGAGCAAAGGAAATAATGATTTCAAAAATTTCATAGTAACACTCTCCTAAGAAAATCACAGATTCCTGTTTAAAAATATCATCAGTTTACTCTTCATTACCAGTGAGCACATGTCCTCTCAGAGGACTTTTTTTCCCATTTTCTGACTGATGGGAAATATTTATGTCCTTTGCATTTAACAGAAATTGTTTGCAGCCCTGGCTTTTTTGCATAGTAAAATGAGGTTCTTATTTATTCTTTTACATGTACCATGTTATTTTTCTCAAAGATGTAGCTTCTTAGCTACATTATTCTGTAAATTTGAGTTTAAAATAGTCTCATATGTATGCAGGAAGGTAATAAAAATAGCAAGAACAAACAAACAAACAAAAAATTGATACAGTGTACATGTAGGTCATTAACCTCATCTCAGAGATGAGTGGAAGAATACCCTGATTTGGAATGATACAGGGATAGTTCAATCACAGTACTAAATCTTTCAGTCATCTAAATGTTCTAACATTACTAGTTACTTTTACTGTTTCCCTTTTGCAAGTCATACCATTCCCATTCCCGGTGGAGACATTACACGCTCCATTCTCCATCTGTTTATTTTCATTGTCCTTACTTTCCTTATTTGGTATTAGTCTTCATGCTTAAATTCAATTGTACTTTAGGTAACCGTTTCTTCTGAAGATGTATGTTGGAGCATACGAAACGTCAAGTTCATAAAAAACTTTACAACATGCGTTATCTCGTTATGCTTATACCCGAAGTTTGTTTGTTACTTTTACTCAAGTTGAAATGGCCGAAGAATAAGAGTGTCTATAAGTTAAGTTGACTTGCGTGTTTACTCGCGAAACAAAGGATACATCTGTGTCAAAATGATTGCAAGACATTGGATTTTTGTTCATATTCACAAATTAAAAGCTTCACCTGTCCCTGTAAGGAACGCCTCGCAAATATTGACAAAGTCAACTTATTAGAAAACTTCTATTTCCAACAAGCCACCATTTCACCATGGTATTTGTTACGTGTATGTTTCTGAATTTCAAGCACTCACTGTAAGCAATATTTCTTGCAGGACCTTGAGTAAACAAGACCAAATGCAAACCATAGCATATTTTCAATACAGGGATAGTTCAATGACAGTACTAAATCTTTCAGTCATCTAACTGTTCTAACATCACTTGTTACTTTCACTCTTTTCGAAAAAATACCAAAAAACAACAAAACAAATTTCGTCCCTTTTCCAAGTCATCTCATTCCCATTCCCGGTGGAGAGATTACACCCTCCGTTTTCAAAGAGGACAGATATTTACCCGGAACTATACAATGGTCGAGAGATACATCTACGAGACTTGCAAGGTAATTATAGGTTTTATTTACATTTCGTTTCCCATGTCATACTTCATATCATCGACCTTCCACCCACCATTACAACACCTTTCACTCGCAACAAAGGAAACCCTCGCCCACTATCATCTTCATAGTCATCATCTTCATGGTCCACTTCACGACAACCACTATCACGCAAATGGACAAGAAACTCTGAACACACAGACCGACGACGATAGCATAGATCGACAGAACGCAAGACAGATTCAAGAAGTTACAGCTCTTGCAAAGAGAGCAGAAATCGTTTGCATGTTCAAAGTCATCGCCATCATGAGAGAAATGATGACCCAAGGCATGGACATCCTAGAGAAACGACAGCCAACCCACAGCAAAGACACCGAGAAAATGTAAATCAGGGAAGAAGACCAAAGAGGTGTTTAACTGTGGGCTGGTTGGCCACCTCAAAAGAGAGTGCACACAACCCAGACGAAGAGTCAAAAAAAATATTTAATGCACAAAACGGTACTTTTGTTTTTAAAGCACCTATAACCAACCTTCATATTCACAAATAAAAAGCTTCACCTGTCCCTGTAAGAATTTATTCTCTCGGGAACGCCTCGAGAATATTAACAAAGTCAGCTTATTAGAAAACTTCTACTTCCAACAAGCTAGCATTTCACCATTGTATTTGTTACATGTATGTTTCTGAATTTCAAGCAGTAAGCAATCTTTCTTGCAGAATCTTGAGTAAACAAGACCAAATGAAAACGATAGCATATTTTCAATACAGGGATAGTTCAATCACAGTACTAAATCTTTCAGTCATCTAACTGTTCTAACATTACTAGTTACCGTTACTGTTTGCCTTTTGCAAGTCATACAATTCCCATTCCCGGTGCAGACATTACACGCTCCATTTAACTAGGTCTGTTTATTTTCATTGTCCTTACTTTCCTTATTTGGTATTAGTCTTCATGCTTAAATTCAATTGTACTTTAGGTAACCGTTTCTTCTGAAGATGTATGTTGGAGCATACGAAACGTCAAGTTCATAAAAAGTTTTACAACATGCGTTATCTCGTTATGCTTATACCCGAAGTTTGT
>NC_090884.1:22237585-22285434 GCF_036669925.1 Montipora capricornis | reverse complement strand
AAATTCTCGGAACCGATATAATTTAGACTTCAAGTTTTTGGCCTTGATATGTGTTAGCACTTGGCGCTCGTCATATTGTCTTTCTCTTCTCATATTAGCAATGGTCAGCTAAGCTGCTAAGTCTGGGTTACACTATTATTTATTCGCTCACCTGGTGCAGGAGTTGCTCCTCAGAAAATTTTTGTCTCGCCTTATGGAATGTTCTTCTTCAATTTGAAATAATCGTTGAGCGACTCCATCGCTTTCTTGTAGTCTTTAGCGTCGCCCTTCGTTTCCTCGGGAATGGTACGGAAGATTTCTCTAAACGCCGGGTCCTGCTAGGTGTAGAAGAAGGGGCTCGTTGCTGTTTCGGGTTCGTCGATGCCTGATGCTGTCACGAAAAGTTCGAATTCATCATTCCAAATTCGCCACCGCTGCCAAGGAGTGGCGGCTCGCCCACTGTGTCAACGCACCGCCCTAGGACCAGTTAGTCCACTTAACAGGACGGCCATAGGCTCAAAATTCTTGACAAACTTGTCTTGTGTTCGATTTTTTATCCTCGTCGCAAAATGTAGTAGTTACGGCACGACAAGAAAACACAAATTTTAGGAACCCAACGATTCTGTAGCAAGATGGCGGACTTTCTACAGCACAGGGTTTTCCACGTAACGTGACGTAAACGTCACTGTCACTACACTTTTAAACCATTTAGGGGGGTAAACAAGCAAAATCATTAGAAAAAAAATTATGTCGCGTATTAATAAATTCTACGGGTGTGCATTGACCTTAGAGTGATTTTTCAAAGCAATCGTCGCATTAAATTCTTCTTTCCTTACAAAAATAGACTTAGCAGTAGGCAAATACTAAGATGTATATAGAGCTGCCTGTTGGGGAAAAACTGGGATAACTTGTATAGCGGAAAAACTAAAAGACGATTGCCATGACACAAAAACCTGAGCATTTTAAAGCATTAATCAGACCTTATTCACGATGGCCGCCATGTTGGATTTGCGATTATCATGCAAAATTTTACAAAAAGCCTACACACTTCTGAGGGGGCAAACAACACAAGTTCATGAGGTTATAAAGAACATCTTAGCCACTCAAATGATTTGTTTCCCGGTTCACTGAATGTTTATTACCTAAGTAGGGAAATAGAATTAGTACACAAAGTACTTCGATGTTTTTTAGTGAAAAATGAGCAGATAACGAAGTTAGAAAGTCAAAATGTCAAAGGCAATCAAAAGATATCTAATTATTATAAAATGTACTTAATTCTAACTTTTCAAAACTGTTACTTTTAGCAATGTTATTTCAATATTTCGACGAGCCGATTTTCCGCAAATTGCCTTTTTTCCCATGTTTGCCCCCCAGCAGAAAACATGAGTACTTGCATGACAATTTGTAAACCAACATGGCGGCTATCGTGAATAAGGCCTATTAATCGTAATCATACGTACCCGGGTAGGTGAGGTGCGGCGCCGGCCCCTCAGACCCTGACCCTGTTTTAAGACAAATATCGCTGATTTTCATACCCTGTTTAAGACAGAATTTCGATTTTTGATACCTGTTTAAGACAAAAAATGATAAATTCGATTCTCTGTTTAAGACAAAAATCCCGAAAAACATACCCTGGCTGGCCGCACGTTCCCATTAAGCCCCCGGGGCATAAGTCGGCTCTTGCGGACCATGTTACGTACCTCAACTGGTCACAGTTTAAATTGGGATCATTTTGAAGTTATAGCTAAAGGGCGATCTGACACTCACTGTAAAATAAGAGAGACAATGTTGATCAAAGATTTAAAGCCGACCTTAATTAAATGAATATGTCAGCAGCGAAAAGCTGTGTATTTATTAGTTTTTGTTATTGTTACTTAATAGTTAATAGTTAATTAGTTAGTAATCCTGTATATTTAAACTCCAATTTTGTATTAACCGTCACTTCTGAAGATGTATGCAGAAGCATACGAAACGTCAAGTAAATGATAATTTCAAAAACGATGCGTTTATATCTGATGTTTTTCACCGCTGTTTGTGTGTTATTTTTGATCAAAATGTTATATAAACAGTAACATAGTTTATAACAAACTACGAGTGATGAATGAACAGATATTGTTATTGTTTTCTTTGGGTAATGTAAAATCACTGTTAGTAATAACAAATCAAACAATTTGTAATTGATATACCAAATCTAAACATAGCCACAAAAAGTGAACGCATTCCCTTTGTCACGAAATCAGCCTCCATGACGTTCTTTACCATGCTTAGGGACACTCTTTTAGCTAAAAAAAAAAAATTCTTTCACCAGATCCATAGAATTGTTCCATGGACCCCCTCCAAAGGGGGGGGGGGGGGGGGCCATGTTTGACTATCCCGCTTTAGTTTTTTTCCTTCATATTAACGTTTTCGAGCAATGTCACCGGCGTTTGTACCGCTGGTTTTAAAAGCTGCCATCGATTGTGGTGGGGCGCCCATTGTAAAATAATTTATTTACCTTAATATTCTCAATTTTTTCATGATTTCATACATAAAGTTTGTGATATGATACCATACAATGCTCCAGAATTTATTTCATATTAAATGCATATTATTTGAAGTCATGGCTTATTATTGATGTAATAAATCCTGATTTCAAATCAGTCGTTTATTATTTGATGTAAGAAATCCTGATTTCAAATCATGTGTTTATGGTTTGATATAATACATCCTGGTTCATATCATGAGTCTATGATTTGAAATCACGACTTCATGATTTCAAATCTAACTTTCACATTTGATATCAGTGAAAGAATGATTTAACCTAATACATAATCGGTGCGAGCGAGGACATGTGACAAGTCTCACGACCATCTATATACCTGCCAACTCTCACGCCTGCGGGTTGAAAACTTCGATCTCACGCCGGCTCACGCTTGCCGCCAATTTCTCACGCCTGATTGAAAAATGTGAGTTGTTGCCGTCTTGCTTGACACAATTTCCAAAAATATGTTAACTCAGACCCATGTAAGGGAACGGAAACCATGTGTAAAATGAATAAATAAGACGATACCTTCCTCGCGATCTCTGATTTTTGAAGTGAAAAGCACTGGCAGCGAGCTCGCGCTTATACGCGTTTATACGTCTTCGAAAGACTTCGGACGTCTTCGGAAGACTTCGGACTTCTTCGGAAGACTTCGGACATCTTCGGAAATCTTCGGAAATGATCATGTCGTCTTCAAAGATCCCAGCACTCCCAGGATAAAAATCTCACGCCTATATCTCAGAAAAAGTTGGCAGGTGTACATCTATTGCGCGGGAACACACAAACAAGTTGGATGAACGTTCAAGGTCAATTGCTTCTGCCGTGTCCCAGGCACACAGGGCGTCGATGAGGCTTTATCACGTCTTCCAAGTAAGGGAGTCACTCTAACCAGTTCAAGCTCCACCTCAAGCTCGACCTCGATCTCCACATCGAGCTCCAATTCAAATTCTTAATGAGGTACGTACATGCGAGTGCTGGCCTTAAGTGTAACCAAATAATCAGCGAAGTGGCGATTAATAGGTATTTTAGCGTTTGATTTGCATAGACCTTAGGTCTGTAGGGGTAATAGAGACGATTCTTTATTTTTATAGACTATTTAAAACCGTATATAACCCAAGGACCTGAGAGCTGTTCAGCTTTGCGACGTGATAAAGTTCTCAGAGTTTGTTTATCTTGTTGTAAAAAAGATAAAAAAAAACAAAAATGATCTGGACTATTTTGGTTTTTGCTAACAACAGGGTGCAAATTGATTAATTTGGAAAACTTCTGCGGACAAAACTACCTTCTGAAAAAATGAAGAAAGTCTCGTCATTCTCCTACGGTTGGGCTGCTCTTAACATGATGAAAGACACAAAATTGCGCGAATGATTACTGAAGTCAAATATGATGTTACCGCCATCAATTTTGCCTGCAAAGTTGTTGACTTAAATGATGTCAATTAACGCAGCTGTATTATTATATGAATTCTGGTAGGTTGTGAATAGTGGAAAAGAAGAAAAAAAATTGTACAAAAAGTCAAAAGTTATTTGCATAGTTACATGATTGTTTTAAAACCAGTGGCCGGTTGCTCGAAGCCTGGTTAGCGCTAACCGTTGGTTAAGAGGTGTCAAAACCTATAGGTTTCCATGGTATTGTCGCTGGTTAGTGGTAACTACGCTTCGAGCAACCCGGGCCAGGCCGAGTTGCTCAAAGCATGGTTAGCGCTAACCGTTGGTTAAGAGGTGTCAAAACCTATAGGTTTCCATGGTATTTGTCGCTGGTTAGTGGTAACTACGCTTCGAGCAACCCGGGCCAGGCCGAGTTGCTCAAGCATGGTTAGCGCTAACCAGAGTTAAATACCATGGACACCAATAGGTTTTGATGGTTAGAGCTAACGAGGCTTCGAGCCATGGATGGCATCAATGGGGTTTATGTAAAGCCGTGTTCACATTAGGCCTCGATTATGATCGAATTATAATCGAATTAAATATGAAATGGGTTCACATCAACTAATTGCAGTCCCTGATTAAAACTGGGTTATAAGTACTTCAAACATCCTCAAAGGTGTTGTTTGAAGTAATTACAATGCGTAATTGAACAGAATGGCGAGCACGTGGTGGTATGAGCAGACGAAATTTTTAATCGCTTTATGGAGCGAAGGTTTGGATTTGTCTTCTTCTATTCTCGGAAGGTACAGCTACATATGTTCCAACGCATTAAAATTTGTAACCGTAGGCTAGTTGTCGTGATTTTGGTTTAGAAACGCCTATAATACTAAAACGAAGAACAAGCTCATCCAGTAAATGAAGCTGCCAAGCTGAATCTTTTAATATATCGAAAGTGGTCTATTGCTCCGATAGAGTTCTACATAGCTTGGGATTACTCTTCTGTTTGTATGAAGCGATAAAACTTTCAAAATGTGAAGTTAAGCACAAATAATCATCACGGTGGAAGCACTTTCTCGTAGCACAGTCGACTGTAGTGAATTCTGGGTACCTGAGCGGGCTACCTGAAGACCTGGAGACAAGCCTAAATGCCTCTCTTTCTTTCTTTCATTTACTTTCTTTTTATCCCAGCCTTACGCCAGTTGTTTTACAAATTATAATTTACATTTTAAATAAGGTCTCGGTCAAGGAAAACGAGGTGTCCGCGGAAAAAAGATTGTCGCACCGCTATTTTTTGTATGGGTCAAACTATATATCATATTTAAGCTAACAGAAAAGCAAACTATTGTCAAATACTTGTGAAATCTTCGTGGCTAGTATGACGCGGCGTTTCGTCTCGGCCAAGAGACTCTTCAGAGACCTTTAGAATTCAAAGGCAAACTCGTTGAGCATCGCGCCTAAAGTCCCGTTAGCAAGTTCCAGATGTTGACAGTCCGGGCGCGATGCTCAGCGAGTTTGCCTTTGAAGATCTAGGTCTCTGAAGAGTCTCTTGGCCGAGACGAAACGCCGCGTCATACTAGCCACGAACATTTCACAAGTATTTAAGCTAATAGATTGAATTATTTTAATACGATCTAATACCGATTTAGTTTTTTGGAATTTAATGTTGCCTTTTAGTTTTGAGGCCTCAAACTCAGAACGAGCGAGTCTGCTGCAGAACCTCTTGTCCCTTCACGTCATTGCGAAAACAACTGCAGATGAATGCACTCCAATACCGTGTGAGAAATGTTTGATATGTTACGAATTAAAGGAAATATCACGCATCAAAGTCGAAACTCTCATCTCATACTTAATGACCGTTTTATACTACAGACGCATAATCCGTCCAGACGAATTATTCGTCTCTTATGTTATCCGTCTAGTGTAAAGACGGGACGAACCAAAAGACGCTTAATCATATCCTTCTGGGACGAACTTGGGCAAATATTCTTTCTGCGTCTGTTAAATTCGTCTAGTATAAAGACGGGCACAAGACGCATAAAACGTCTAGACAAACAATCCACTTTAATAGACCTCTTAACAGTTGTGTGCTTAGTAACCTGGCCTATAAATGAAAGTGAGGCTGGTGTTGACTTTGTTATGATAGCGGAGCTCCGCGCGCCCATAGCTAAGAAAATACTGGTAACCCATCGATGGGAGAAAATTTGGTAAAATAGCCACGAAGTCATTTTCCGTCCGTACGTCTGTCCGCCCATTCATGTATGCCAATGTGACCAGTACACGTAACCATATCACGGGCTCAAGTTTGGAGCTCATCCAGGAGGCAATACTCCGCTGACTGGCTAGAGAAAACTGACGTAAAATGGCTTTTTTTTGCGTAACTGCGCCTTAGGTGATTATCACGTAATAATAATCATCTCAATGACGACCAATCAGCGCAGAGAACTTTCAGTAATTATACTAATAAGCATATAATTCCTATAGCACAAGACAATAATGAACAATAATATTATAATTCCATGAGTGCATGTTGATATGAGATCAACCACTCAATTATATTCATTAATTATTGTTTTATTAAATTTTCATTTGATTCTTAACACTTGGGCAAATTTAAAGCCAATCAGTGTTTTACATTGTGGCATGGAAGATATTTTCAAACAGGTCTGGAGAATGTTCACCGCCAAAATTTCCCATTTTGTCTGGATCATATAAGTTCTTTCCTCCTTTTGTTTAGTGGTTGACTAGTGACTTGTGAAATTGTATGGTGCACAAGAGAGCTAAATGCAGTGTCTCCTTTAGTTGTAAAACATATATTAAAGGAACACAAATAATATTGTCATTGTTGTTGAGTAATGTTAGGATTTAGTACTGCCAGTGGTATTACAAGTGTCTCTTTTGAGTGGATTCCCCAATTTTCTGCTAACTTGACCCAAACAGATATATATATAGGTGGAGAACAAATTCGGGAAAATGAAAGGAAAAAATACTAAACATACATCAGTTGATTATTACAATACACTATTTGTTTTGTTCAATATTATTTGCACTAGAAAGAAAATTAACGACCATAAGAATTTAGTCTGTGATAAGGAAAAGTTTGTTCTGACTAAAACCTATATTGGAAATTTAGGCATTTGGGGTGCTTTTTCACAGGGTTACATGTGCATGGTATTAATTTTTATGTCAGTCCAATATTGTTCTTGAAAACTGTGTTGTCTCTATAACTTTGTCCTTTTTTGTGAAGCATGACATTTTCTTCTCTCAATTCAACATTTGATTTGTGTTGCTGATCTTGTTTCTCCTGCAAAAGTGTGTCATGTTGAATAAAAATTATTTTTGTTATATAACTGTTTTTGCCCCCAGCAGCGCATGCTCTCATTCGTTACTTCAAATTCACATGACATCTAACAATAACACTTTTGCCGTTCAAAAGTCTCTGAGCGGGCAACAGTGCAAAATCTATGACGTCAGAGGGTAACAGTGCACTGTTGCCTGCAACTGTTGACCGAAGACCACCGTTGCTGTTCCCATTGCACGTTTTCCTATTTGTGATATATAACAAAGCACACAATCCCCCAGCGGTCAGATGTGACAGTTGACATATTTTATTTTTAGTTACACAAAACATAGCAATGAATGTTGTTAAAGGGAAAAAAATAACAGGGTTTGTTGTCAATATTTGCCGCTGTTTTAAATATAACAGGCAGCCGCTCTGTCGCCTTGGCTTATAAAGCGAGAAAACTTACATTGTATTACATAAACAATGTCGACAAGATATTAACTCGAAGTTAAAAACATACATGTACGGTATATGCGTTTCAGGACAACTTACGACCCCAAAACCTCACAAACTATATCCAGTGGCGTGAAAGTATAAGGCACTGGACTTCGCTTTTCTGTGTAAAACCAGTTACAACTGTGAAGACGAACACTAGCGGTAAAAAAACCTGCTTCTCTTCAAACTTCGATTTGAAAAAGTCTCTCTTGGTGTATGAAATCGGAATTCCACCTTTAAACACCTCTCAAAAATTTTCATATCAACGAAAAAAAAGTCATATTTGATATGTTTCGCGAAAACAATTTACCTCCAACATATCTCTGTTCTGAGCTTAAAGAGTAACCGACCACCTTAAGAAACGCAAAACTCTAAACAACGAACGTCAAATGAAGCTTCGAAACTGGTCAAAAACTCTATAGCTTTAGGCGAACTGGTTTTGGTCCGATATCTTCCCTGACGGCTCTGAAGCATCGTTGAATGATGGCAGATTCAGATCATCTTTTTGCAAATTTTCTCAGAGAAACGCCAGCGGCGTGACAGCCTCCACAATGACGTGGTGGATTTTGATTTGTCGTCCGCCATTTTGAAAATGGAATGGCGGCAACACAAGTGTGATTGTAGTGCGCATGTCTAGCGGTTTTTGCGCTCTGTCTTTCTGAGGTGAAATAGACCTTGAAAACGATACATATTAGTCTAAGAAAGAAACGTCGGTCGCACGAGAGCATAAAAGGCGAAATATTTGTAACTTCTCACGCACAGATTTTTTTTGTTTTGTTAAAATGGACAGACAAAAGTAGAAAAGGAAGAGATCTACGGAAAGAAAAATAGGGGTCACCGAGCATTCAAGAGAGTAAAATCGCTGCGACGTTCTCAAAGCGATTGTATATTCGCACTATCACGGCATTGCGTGACATCTCCGAAAAGCCCTGGGTCCACAGCTATCCCATGGTGCCACACACTTTCACGTTCCATTCTTGGGGAAAATGTTTTGCCTTTAGCATCTTGTTTACCTTCGTGGTGTGAGTGACATGCGCGCAAAAATGCGCAGTAGCAATGGGGGCGAACGTCCTTAAGTACAGTTGACAAGCACCCGGAGCCCCCTAGGAAGCTCGTGGCCTTCGGCCACTCGGGACTTCCCCCTAGCACCCTGCCACCTACCCCTCCCCACGACCTTGAAGGGAGATACATTCTGTGTATAACAGCCCTTTTCACGGTTAGTTTTTCTCATTTGCATTACAATGTAATCTAACGCGGATGCGAGGCAATTTCGGGTTAAAACTACAAAATAGCCCGAAATTGCATCACATACATGATAGATTATATTATAGTGCAAATGAGAAAAACTAACCGTGAAAAGGGCTATTGACACACAACGAAAGACTACTCTGAATTCAATCGGCAAAAGGAAGGAGTCCCCGAGCCCAAGGGAGCTAAGAGATCCTCGACAAGCATATTGAACAAATAATGAATTTTTTCATTGACCCAGAGACGATTAATTAAGAAGCTAAACCTTTTTTTGTATTTTCTGAAATAAGCTATGCACAAATCGACATCACAGCAACAGTGCACCAAAATCGTCGTTTTGATAGTTTTAATGTTCGGTGGTGGCTAATTTCATTATCAAAATACGATGATGACAACAACAAAGGTGTCAAAACGCTATTTAACTAGAAACAGCAATATCAGGTCGAATCAGGGTTGCCACTGGTCAAGACATCACTGACCACCACACACAACTATTTTGCAAACTTAAGCCAGAGAAAAAAACAGTCTTTACAAGGATTTTTTTGTCGTAACAGGAAGGAATACCATTCACACAGCTGGTGAAAACCCGAGTTTGCATTGACTTTCTCTAAATTGTTTCAATATCAAGACTTTTCTTTATCCGATAAGGCGTTTCATTTTGCCGACCGTGACAACCCTAAAACTGTCATTACGTTTATATGCCACCCTTAACGGTTCCTTGACAAATTATATATTCCTCTCGATTATTATTCTTATCATTTAAAATTAGACAGAAGCGTGATAGTTTGATTTCAGAAAGGCCTTATTCATTTTGAAGACGCCGAATACAAAAATGAAGTAAAGATCCAAATAACGCTACCACGAAAAAGTTTATCTCATTTCTGTACAAGAAAGAAAAAACTTTTCTCATAGCTACTGTCTTAAAGTAATCAGAATTAAAAGCCTAAAATGAACGTACTTCCTTATCGCAACCCTAGCCTGATGACCCCACCTTCATTAGAAGCGGGTGGTAGCGTTCAACACTAATAACTGAAGTACATAAAGAGTTCAAGAACAGATTCAAATACAAGATTTGGGACATGACTTGAGCAAAAGGGTCAATTTTCCAGCAGGGTTGACTGTAGCCTGCGAGTGGCCTCTCTCTTGGCGGTAGGGAGAAGGGAGAGCCGGCTGCTCACAGGCATTCTACAGCCAGTAATTTTCATTTTCAGGACTATAACCAATAAAGTTGCAAGAGATCTTTCACAAAAAACTCGTGTACTGTCTTTATGGTAGACAAAAGGTTCACATGCATCCATAGTTATCGAGTATTCCAGCTTGCACCGAGTCACTGAAGCAGCCTTTCAATAGCAGCATTTAGGTCACCTCCAGTTGCAACTAAGGCTAGAAGAAAAGACAAAAAATAAAAAACAAAATTAGTGATGACTGTGTTGCTTGACTTTGGCTTTCGGTTAAATCCAATATGTAAGTGTAAAACAAAAACAAGGCAGAGGGTATTGTTGACGCGAGAGGCAAATTAACGAGCGGTGAATGGGGAGGGGTGGGTGCTGTGAAATACAATCCCCATTGTACAGCCAGCTATGCAGGCAAAAAACAAAGCAAAATATGAGTTGACTGAAGACGAAGATTGAAAGAAATTGAAGTATACGTGTTACAGGTAATGTCTTCGAAATTAGAACAGCCAATTAAATCGACGCGAGAACCGCTGAGAGAAGACACCAGGTTACGCCTTGCCTTTTTTTATCCCCTCCCCCCCCCCCCCCCCAACACACCACCCCTTGCAAAAAAATTGCTAATCTGCCCTGCGTCAGTGCGAAAACATGTGTGTGCAACCGTTAAATTATGCACACGCTCACAACACTTTGGAATTTAAATGAAAATGTTTCAATAACGCGCAAGTAAAATTAAATAAATGTCATTTGAAGAAAGCAAAATACAAGCACAGTACAGTTTTAAGTTTAAGGAACATGCTCCGATGTTTCATACATCATCAGTTTCGGATAATAATTGCGATGTCTCTTGGTAGAAAATAATTATCATTGATAATACTACCTCTTCCTAATAGACTACTTCGACGATTCGGCAGCCATTTTGATTTCTATTGTTGCTGCCGCAGTGAGCGGGCCAGAAGCAAAGGAACAAGGCAGCTCTCTAATCGGGAGGATATAGTTTACTTCGAAACGCAAGGGATTGTGGTTATGCGCGAATGAAGGAATTACGATGCGCGGTATGATCTTGTTATGCAGCTCTGTTTTTCATTTCGCTTCTCGTATCCTCAAACTATAGCTAGTTTGACTATCACAAGTCTACAAATAAGCGCCGGTCATCAGACATTCGTCTGCTACATTTGAGGTTTTGACTGGCAAACGATTAGACTGACAGGACAGCTCACTCAAGAAAGCCAAATGCGAAGGTGGCCATTTAATAAATGGCCGTAATGCATAATGGCTAAGTTTCATTTGGATTTGTTTTCATTTGTAGCTTGCGTTTCACGTCGTCTTACTAGTAACGCCCATATTCATGCAGTTCGGATTTCAAAATTCGTGCGAGGTATTTCCTGAAAAGTTATTTACATTGATTGAAATTAAATAACACTGAAATGTACTGTGCAATCATGCAACATGGGTACTGTGCCTCAAATGCATGGTGTTTGTGTTTTCATCGGACTGATAAGATTTTATGACCACAGGGATGTCAGGTTTACAACGAATTTTCAGGGACTCGAATTACGTACATTTCTCACCGCGACTTAAATATATGAATTTATTTAGAAAAGTTAATGTTATTGCGTATGCACAAAGCTGAAACATTTCAGGATTTGTACAAGTGTATTTAGTTCGACTAGAGTGACAAAAACAGCAACAACATAAGAAAGGAATGGAAAAACGAAAGCAATAAAATTGTCAAAACAGCATTGGACAGTGCGCGCATGTTTAGATCGTTTTCACTGTCGCGCAACAAAACACAAATTCGAAACCGTTCAATAAAAGAAGCCAACAACTTGAAATGTTGTGAAGACAAGTATATAAACCACCTCTCCAATTTTCAGGTCTGTGCGTTACATCGTTTCTGAGTTATTAATTTGCCCAAGCGTTTGACACGACGCCGCCATTTTGGTGGTACATCCGTGGTCCACCAATATGGCGGCCGGTAATCAACGAAAACACCTGGAGTTCAGTTTGCCATGAAAGCGCTTACTTACGCCCATGAGGTTAAATACAAGTGTATGAACACATCTCGTAATGTACTTGAAACGTTCAAACTTATGAGAATCATAGGAAGAGACATGTTTTTCAACCAGCTCTGTATCATGGTGTCACGCAAGGTGACAATTCGGAAATTCAAAATACTGTATACCGTATTTACTCGAATAGACGGCGCGGCGTTTATTTCATTTGTCGCGATCCAGCTGCGGCGTTTATTCGAGGGCTGCGTTTATTCAAAAATCCCTTTATTCTGAGGGAATTGCTAAATATCGTACTACATATGGTAACTTTTTTACTAGGTAACAGTAACAAATCTCAATATATAAATGTCGTTCATTTTGTCTATTCAATTGTGATTTTTACACAAAGTTAAACTTCTATTTCAACATCACTGTCCTCCTCGTGGTCGGAATCTAACAGCTGCAGCGTTGGGCAAGCGTCTTCAACATCTGAGTCTGTACACTCAAACGGATTAGTCTCGGGTTCACTCAAAACTCCCAGTTGTGATTTAAGCATTGGTTTTCCAGAGCTGCATGGCTGTCCTTCCTTTAGGCAGTGAATGTTGTCGTCTCTGGATCCATCTGCTGGAAGGTTCAAGGCATACGTGGTAAGGGATTTCTTGATCACATCTGCAGGCATCTCGGCCCAAGAATCCACAATCCATTGCAAAATAGCTCTTCTCGGGGGTGTTTTTAAATTATGAGAGGCGGTTTCTTCATGTATGCCAACTGTACTTAGCCAGTGGTCAAACATTTCTATGCAGGAAGACTTAAATGGCTTGTTCCAGCTTACATACGGAGCCTGGATGGACTTTGTGCATCCTCCTGGCACAATAACGCGATCGATTTTCTTTAACGTCAATACTTCAGTAACGGTAACTTCAATGTGGCATTCGTAAGAATCCCAGGCTAACAGCCTACGATTGAATGAGAATGACCCAAGGACATAATTGATCAAGACTATAGTTAATTCAGAGTCCATCCACGCGTTAGCGGACGTTGCGACAACTGCCCGGCCTTTGAACTCTTGATTTAAAGCTGCCACTTCCCTTTTAGCTCCTTTAAATACAACCATTGGTTTCAATTTGGTTCCGTGAGCCTTGGCTGCTAGTACAACAGATACTCTTGCCTTCTCATGACCAGTCGTTTTAAGAGTAACAGTCTTTTTTCCACTTTTATCGACGGTAGTTTCTGAAATCATATCGCACCAGACTGGGGTTTCATCCATGGCAATTATATTACAAGGAGCATAATTGTGCTTTATTTGAAGAGAGAAAGAGAGAAGTCGGCCTTGTAGTACCAGCGAAGTTCTCTGCATTAACAGCAGAATTACGCGTTGCAAAAATTCTTGAAAGAGAACTTAACACAAGAGCAAAAAGGTACAGTCACTTTGAACTAAAAAATGTTGTTCTGAAAGAAAATAAATTTCCATTGCTGGTTTAAATTTGAAATAGACTTTTCTTTAATAATTATTATAAATCATTATTTCCTCAAATAAACGCCGCACCGTAGACGCGGCGTCTATTCGGGGGCGGCGTCTATTAATATTTTGAGTCTCAAGAGCGGCGTCTATTCGAGTAAATACGGTATTCGAAACAAAAAACGTTACGGAAGTGGAAAAAACTTCATTTGTGGCCCATCTTCAACCCTCCTTTAGATAAAAATTCAGAAGACCTCGCGATTTTCATTTTGTAATTTGATGTCACTGTAGAAACAATCTATTCTTATTTTGCTCAAATTACAAATCCTTCCTCGGTCAAGTCACGATCGCTTCGATGAAAACTCTACTGACATTTATTGATTAATTAATAAATTTAAATATTAAACAAATGTGTATGAACACATCTCCTAATAAACTTAAAAGGCACAATCTGCTGAGATTAACAGGGATAGACCTTTTTTTCAACCAAATAGCCTTGTATCATGGTGTCACGCAAGGTGACAATTCGGAAATTCAAAATGCTGTATTTTCGAAACGAAAGACGTCACGGAACTGGAAACATGAAGAAAGATCTTGGTCATCTTCAACCTCATTTAGATAATAATTCAGAAGAACTTGCGATTTTGATTTTAGAATTTGATGGCGTCACTTTGAAAACCATCTATTGTTTTTCTTCTCTTGAGCGGGGTCCAGAAGGAGGTTCAGTTGGGGGTCCACGTTTTGTGCCGTCCCTGCTCAAGACCTATTAAAATCTCACTTCAAATCCACCCACGGATCGCCGTTAAATTACCGCAATTACCCTTTCCCTTGGCAGCATTTCTACCATTTAGGTAAATTACTTTATTAAGGTATTATGGGATGCTCAGGGGGCAAATTAATTTGTATTAGCCCCATGAGCATCCTATAATAGCTATTGGAACAATAGAATTCAAAATGGCCGCCGTATACCAGGAGAGCTTTCATATTGAGAAGTCGAAACCGGACCTTACCGAAGATGTTGATCAAGTTAGTTTAGCATTACACTTTGACACTTTTGTTTACAGTGTACCGTTAAGGCAGTTGTGTTTTCTGTGATATTGTTGGTTAGTTTGAATTGATCTGCTTGTAACGAACATTTAATCTATAAAGAATCACTGTATATATAGAGGATATCACATGGCCGCGCAGAGATACGAAACTTCTCTTCGAGTGTCGAAAATATTTCACGAGTGAGCGCAGTGAACGAGTGAAATATTTTTCCAATATGTTCCAATATTTTTCAACACCAATGAAATACTAAATCCTTTCACGAAAGGCACCGAAAGGCGCGATTTTCATATATAACCATAGCAACAGTGATCTTTTCACGAGTGAAAATAACATGTTATCTTCACGTGTAAAGATATCATGTTTTCGCACGAAACCTCACTTGGTATTTCATTGGTGTTTATATAATAATGATAGTTATGTTTACTGTTATGATCTGACTCACTATGGCTTATGATAATGTTTGAAACATCAAAACACGTCCCTAAAATTCAAAATTGTCGTTATTTTTAATTAAAATAATTTTTAACACTTGCGCTTTTCCCTGCGACACTCGAAGTAGTACACGACATCTCATATCGTTCTTTACTCTTTTTACGACTGCTTGTTTTGTTTTGTCTTTCCTTTGATTTTCTGTGAAGTTCGATCACTACGAAGTTCAGCTGTTTTCGCATCTAAGTAAGACACAACTGATAACCAGCGGGTTGACTAGAAAACCTTAGTTACCTTGAATATTGCGACCACGGTCAACAAAGCCCATCTGAGCAAGTTGTTCCAATTGAGTTCGGTACGTCACTTCAGGGTTCTGAGTCTAGAGGAAACAATTTGACTTTCAACCTTATATGGTCAAACACACTCTTGGCAATGAATATATAAAGCCCAAGTCGGACAAGGAGGTTGGGTGCCCAGGAACGTGGGGGCTTGGAACCGCCGATCCCAAAACCATGAAGGTAGAATACGCAAGAGCCTGCCCTACGAGCAAGCTAGCCCCGAGCCCCGCCTGCTAAACACAGCCCTACAACCCTCATCCTGAACAGGAAGAACGATGGACAACCCAGCCTATGTAGATAACAAGTAATGCTACAAGTGGGAGAGGAGGAAGGGGCATTGGAAAATGCGAGTGATAAGAAAAGCGCCATACTCTGAGCTGAGTAAAATTACGCATAGACAGCTGAACCAAACATCACGCCCAGAACTTAACACGCGAAAAACGCAAGAACGCTATTAAATGGCCGGCCAGCAGACCACGCCGTACGCTCACAAACTCGAACGCCACGCCAAGCACCGAGTATACTTTCTCCTGGTCGTTAACAAAGTTAACTTACATTGAACAACTACGCTAATGCGTAAACTTTTAAAAGTATTTTAGCATTGCCTTCTGGCAAAACTGAAGTAAAGTGCAGACTCGCCCCTTTGTCCAAAAAGGAGAGTGTTGGTCACATCGTCAGCGAGTGTAGCAAACTGGCTCAGAGGGAATACAAGAAAAGGCATGACAATGTTGCAAGGTATGTACACTGGAAGTTATGCGGGAAAGCCAACTTGGAGAGGGGTGTGAAATGGTATGTGTATAAACCGGAGGGAGTGTGTGAGAACGAACGTTATAAGCTGTTATGGGACATGACCATTCAGTGGGATCAAGCAATTGAGGCTAGGAGGCCGGATATTGTGTTTGTTGATAAGGAAACCAGAGAGGTCAAGATAGTAGACAATAGCAATTCCTGGAGACACTTGGGTGAAGCAGAAATAGTTAGAAAAAACTGAGAAATACCAGTTGCTAAAGGACGAAATCAGGAGGCTATGGAATAAGAGAAAAGTCTCTGTGACCCCAGTTGTAGTTGGTGCCTTGGGAATGGTCTCCAATGCTTTGAAAAACATTTGGACAAACTGGAGGTGAAAATGAGGGTGGAAGTTAGCATTGTTGGCTACGGCATGGATCCTGAGGAAAGTTCTGTCTTTTAAGACACGGCAGTTGGCCCTGCTTGGAACCTTTCGCTACTTGTTGACGCCTGTTTCCAAGCGAGACATCCCAGATTAATAATAATAATAATAATAATAATAATAATAATAATAATAATAATAATAATAATAATAATAATAATAATAATAATAATAATAATAATTTTATAGCCTTCAAAAGTTTCGAAAATTCAAGCATCTTTTGTTCATGACCGAGTCAGAAGGAGAATGGGTTTATTCCTGATTTGACGTCACAATCTACTTTGCATGCATTTTTACAAAGAGTTAATGCAATGAAAATCAGTTTGTGACGTCAAATCAGGAATAGACACACTCCCCTTCTGACTCGGTCGTAAACATAAAATGCTTGGATTTTCGCAACTTTTGAAGCCTCTAAAATGGCAGGATTTGTTAGAAAAAGGAAAAAATGGCCACAATGCATTTCGAACAGGTGCAAAGATTCATTTTAGCCAAAACAAAAAAGAAAATTGGGGTGAGGGGCACTTTAATTGTCAATGGATTTAGCAATAGAGCACTAATTGGGGACACTAATGAAATTAACTCAGATCAAATCAACTATTGGTTTTTGTGGAGGGGAAAACCAGAGTATCCAGAGAAAAACCTTTCAGGGCAGAGAAGAGAACCAACAAATTCAACCCACATATGACGTCGAGTCTGGGAATCGAACCCGGGCCACATTGGTGGGAGGCGAGTGCTCTCACCACTACGCCATCCATTCTCCCTATCGAAAGCATTTGGAGTGTTGGGTATTACTGAATGGTCGTACTGAACTGCAGTCTTGCACCCCTACCACAATCTAAGGTTTCTCCCAATATACATTGTATCTGATGCATCCCCACTTAAAGCTGTTCACCATGTACTTTCAATACTAAGTGTTTGTTTCCGTCACTGACAACACTTAAGTGTTCAAAAGTGATGAAATACTTATCTACACTACAAAACCCCTGGATACAAGGGGTAATAATTGATTCATCTGAATACCTGAGTCATTGCTTGCATCATTTGGGTCATAAACTGTGCCATTTGATTTCCCTGTGCACTCCCCAATGGATTCCCAGGTGTACTAGATGGTGGAGTACCTGCCTGTGGAGTACTCTGTGTACCCCCTGGTGTGCCTGCAAACAAAGCATAATAACAACTCTAAATATCCAACACACACAAAAAAAAAACCGAAATACTCCAAACAAAAGACTTTTGCATTAATTTGTAAAATAAGTTTTGAACAAGTTTTTCAGAAATTCATTAACCAAATAGGATCATTTCAATAAAGAAACGGTAAACTCTTCCTGCTTGCCAGTGAAACACCTGTTTGTGAATGCTTCAAATATTATTCAAAAGAATCAAATCAACAACATTTAATTACTGGTAATGTTCTTCATGTTTAATCAGTAATCACCGTGTTCTTTAATGCTAACCTGTCTGTGGTGTGGATGTGGTTGTGCTGCTTCCTGTAGAGGTCGTCGACTCTGTTGTCGTTGTTGAGGGTGGGGATCCCATCATACTAAAATGACAGCAGTGCATGATAGGGTACATAAGTATATTATTACTCAAATTAATATAATTCCACAGCCATCAACAATAGATTTGAGATAACCTCATCCAGAAGATTTAATATTCTCACACAGACTATAATTATTTTACCCTAACTGCAGGCAACCGAACCTGGCATCTCAATGCACATGTTAATCCTTTCATGTTAGCTTAATTTTTGTTATCATTTAGATTTCATTTACTTCTGTTGTATTATCCTGTTAAAATATACTAACTGTAGTCTGTTATTTTTCTAATTTTTCTGGCCACTGACCAGGAGGCACTGGCTATGTAAGGGACCTCATTGTCCTATTTCTTTGTCCTTCCTGGGAATGTCATTGCCCATAATGTCATAAATAAATAACACATAAACAGTAATTATTATTTATAAAGTATTTTTATCTAGAAGAAGAAGCCTAGACTAATTTACAACTGAACATTAATGACTCATCACAGAGACTTTGGGCCACTCAAACGGCTCACTTGAAAACATATGGGGATCATGGTTCTGCAGTAGTTGCCCCACAACTGAGACATTTTCATGTTAGAAACATACTCTTATTGTAAAGCACTACAAGGAAATACTGATAACAGCAGTATAAAATAGGTCCCTCGGGGGACATCTGCTTACGGGTAACGAATGCTACACCATTAACATTGTCTGTGTGATTGTTGACGTGTTTTTGTAATGGACGTTGACAATGAATTGCAATTAAGTTTTTCAGATAAACACTGCATGTGGCTACTGTAACAGTTACAAAAACTGAGTGAATTTCGAAGGAAGAATGAAGGCATTTATAGGGAAAATAAAGAAAAAACGAAATAATGAGCGAGAGGTAGTAAGGTGTGCAAAGAGTCATGATGGAATCCGGCAGAAGGTGATCTGTTTGAAAATCAAGGTCAATGCAGAGTTCCTTTCTTTGGATTTCTTATTTATTTTATCACTCAAGAAGAGCACTGGTAATTCTCAAGGTTTAATATGTTTGGCATACAGTGTACGTTTGGCATACGTTTGGCATACGTTTGGCATACGTTTGGCATACGTTTGGGGGGAGTCAGGGTGGTTTAGTGGTCATCAACCGTGCCTCCCACCTCTGCGACCCAGGTTCAACTCTGGCTCGGATCGTATGTGGGCTGAGTTTCAGTCGATCACAATCTGACTCTGAGGGTTTTTCTCCAGGTACTCCGGTTTTCCTCCCTCATCAAAATTGACTCCTGGGCTATTCCATCAGGCTATGGTGCTGTGCCCCGAGGTCATACATGGGTCGTGTTCAGGGGCCGAGTGCCTAGCCGGCAGCACAGCTCCTTCGGTCCGACCTCGTTGAGCTGCGCCCTTAATAATTCAGTCTCCGACTGCGAGAAAGGGCGATTAGCTGGTCAGATAGTATTAATTCTGTGTCACAGGCGACCATGTACAAAGAAAGAAAACAAATTATGAGCAAGTCCCTTGATAGCATCTGGTATCTTCAATTGCATGATGCCTTACCTCCCGATTTTCCCGTCCAAATTCGAAAATATCAAACATCTGAGAAATTTATATTTTCAATTTCAGCAAAACAAAACAAATGGTCAATTGATTATGATTTTTTGGCATAAGAGATCTCGACGTGACAAAAGTATGCACATCGCGTCGACAAGTGTCGGAGAGCAAGTTCCCTTTGATAACAACTGATGAGATTTTACAAAATGTTTCGAAATTCGAAAATATCACACATCTTATGGGAATATCAACATGAATGCTCATTGGAGAGGTTTTATGGGCATTTTGACCCCAAAGGCTGTTTTTCTGCTCAAATCCTTCTGTCTTCCCCAACAGGTATGCCAATCAAATTATCATGCGATTGCTGAAATCTTGCTGTAAATTCTCTAAAATTTCTCTTTTCATAAAGGAAAATTAAGAAAGGATAAGACAACAAGTAGGTTGCAAACAGAATAACTGTAAAATGGCAATCAATTGTTAAAATTAAATAAAGACCTCATTAGTTTGATCCCTCCCTCCCTTCCTCACTTACTCACTCACTCTCTCACTCAGACAGACAACCCCAATGATATTGTGCACTACAGGCTAGCCCGTAAGCACAATAAATGTTTTATTATTACCATAATCAATATCATTATTATTATTGTAAAGCACTACAAGGAAATATCTGATAACAGCACTTTATAAGTGTTTCATTATTATCATTATCAATATCATTATTATTATCATTGTTAATCTTGAGTTTCTAAGCTGCAAATTTATTCTGAGCTGACCTCATGCCTGGTAGGAGTCCTGGGGCCTCAGTCTGTAACTGCATCATTCCTTGTTGTATTTGCATCATCGCCTGCATAACCCTGGGATTGCTCACAGCTTGTTGGAACTCTGGACTCTGCATCTATTTAATGCAAATAATTTTTGATAATAGTTGTTGCAGAATTATAGATGTAATGAAAACATAATCAGTTATTTGCTGCAGGTTAACATTCCTTGCTCACCTGTGACATGAATTCTGGCAGTCTAGATGCAACCTGTATGAGAAGCAACAAGCACGAAAGTAACTTGTAGTTTACAGACTTGGAGTATCAGCTAAATTTTGTTTAGAATTATATCAAATCACGAGATACAGAATTCTGCATGATCATAATTAAAAAATATCTTCTGGTAAATTGCAGAAATCAAGTGAGGCCTTATGCTACCGTGAATGTGATGGATGAAGAACCTTCGCTGATCAACAGTATCAGGAACTTCTTTGTGGATAACCCAAGGAAAGAGAAAAATCACTGAGGTTCTTCATCCATCACATTCACAGTGCGTAATGCCTCACTTGATTTCTGTCATTTACATATACATGTATGTACTTAGGAAAACACTCATTCAAATATTTTCAGGAAATGAACACGGATCAAAATGGAACTATTCTTTCAGTGTTTCATGTTGAATCCAAAGAACAAACAAAGACCCCTCCTTGAGATTCCCAGTAAGTACTAGCTAACATTTACAACTGTCAACAATAATTATTAATTAATTAAATGCAAGTTGCATTGAGGGGAAGAGGAAAAAGTTTGACTGAATTTGCCCATCTTCTTTCAAATGACCCTTCAAAACCTCTGCTATACAAAAGACTGGGGTGTGTGATTCTTAGCCTTTGTTTTTGCAGCCTCTCTAAGCCTTCACTGAGGTATATTGTATTGTGGAAGAGTGATGAAAAAACTGGAAACATGTATTCAAGAATGGAACAAACACATGTATTTTCAGGTCACTCCTGATGTTCAGTCAAAGCACTAACATTGATCATTATCTGAGGCTTTGTCCATTTCCACTTTATCTGAGATTGTAACATCATCCACCAAACATCCACAAGTCAGCTTGCATGCTCATTAATCATAACCAAATACAGTAAACACCTGTATATATTATAAGAACCTAGATTTTTCCAAATTAGGCTAAATAGGTTCTTTAATTGGTTCTCATTTCCACAAAAGATATGTACTCTATGACCCTGGATGATATACATGAAAAGATTCATTCAGAAGGGATTACTCAAAGAACTTCTCGAATAATATTTCATTAGAGCGAGTTTCAATCAAGTGTCGTAAAACCAAAACCAAAGTAATTACTTTGGGCAATCAAAAAGGACAGAGACAATCCAGTAAACCAATCAAAACTCAGAGTAATTACATGTAGCCGACACAAAGCACGGGAAAAATTGCACGCGCAAGCCACAATTGGTTTCGGTTTCACTTGTGATTGGTTGAAAAAGTGGCGCGAGAACTTTGAACCAATCACTGAGTGGATTACTTTCGACACTCAATTGAAAACCGCTCTGTTGTCAAATGGTAAAGATGATAATAATTACTGAAATCTTCACTGACACCAACCTGATCTGCTAACTGTGCATTTCCTTGAAACATTGGGTTTGACCGTATTATCTGCAACAGAAAAAGGATGTTACTCTGATAATATACATGAAAAATTTACTCGATTGTGATTGGCTTAGAGCAGTGCAGTTCAAGTGTAACAGTGCAAATTACACAGTCATCAAAATTCTGGATTATGGTTGGCTAATAAACAATAAGGTTTGGTCAGAACCAATCAACTCTTATTTTCAAATCAAGCATGTACCCTGGATGGCGCAATTATGGCCAAAAAAAATTTACTCATGCTTATTTATTCCAAATTGCACTTGAAATCATGTGATTACCTATACAAATAATAATAATAAATTATTATTGTTGTTTAATAACAATGTAACCCCTTGTGCGCAAAAAAATAATTCATAATAATTATTATACTTCATTTCCAGCTTCAATATTGTATGTAATTTTAGATGCAATATGACCCCAGAGAATCTGAAGGGGTCTCCTGGGGTAGATGCAAGTGAGTCTGCTTTTTTAAAACTCTCTCTTATTAATTTTGTTCAGTCAGGTGTAAGGCTTTGACGGTTATTCTTTATCCAGAGAGCTATATCATTATCTAGATCACTCCTCCCCTATGAAAAGTTTAAGTATAATTATTGAGGCAAAGATTAAATTCAATGTTCAAAATTAAATACCAAATTATAGATGTACATGTACAGTACATGTAAATTTGGGTATCTTCAATCATCAATCATTCAGAGAATTTACTTAGATAGTTCTTCTTTATGAATGCCAAACCACATCTTTTTAAGTGAGAAATTGAAATCCTTTAGGACATGTGCCAAACTGTGAAATTGCTCCTTCAACCACCATCAAGCTTGAATTACAGTGTAAGTCCAGATTGATAGAAGGCAATTAATTTTATGTCAGCATACACACAAATTACTCTAAGTCTACATTATATGTGTAGTTACAATATTTAAGTTTTCAAATAATCCGTTGCAAAAATCAGAAAACACCAAGTAAACAGTAAATCCTAATGCTTTTCACACATTCAATGAAAGAGATTATAGACAGTCTCAGGGACTCTAACTACGTGAATAGTAAAACATTATAATCAATGTCTTTTACAGGACCAAAAATTAATAGGTAAACATTCACATCAATTAAATGTAACTAGCAACTCACAGAGGCCATGAGTTCTGGATTTTGCACCATGCGTTGCATCATGTCCTGCATGTAGGGGCTGTGCATCATATTCTGGAACATATTTGGATTCCCAGACATTTGCTGCATCAAGTTTTGCATGGCAGGTGTCTGAAACATGCTGCTCATTGGATTTCCACTGGTTCCTCTAAAAAATAATTCAATTTATTATATGACTAGCTCTGTGAGCGGGCAAGATGAGCCAAATCCCGTACTGTGATTGGCTACCAGAGCAATCAAGATGTAGCTACATGTACATGTATACTGCCCAATCAGGATTTCTCACTTAATCCCACAAGATCAAAAACCATTTGTTTGGTGTTTTATCCCATAATTTGTATTAAATCCTTCATTGACCAAGCTTGTTTGGTCAACATGGCTGGATCTTGGCCTTGTTCTTTTCTTGCGTGTTTATGGACCTCAACTTTGTCTCAGTCCATACACACACAAACAAATAACTTGGCTAATATTCAGCCATCTTGACCTCACACTTAGTCAATAACCCATTACCATTGTCAACCTTTTCAGTTCAATTATAAAAAATTTCTTACAGGGACTGTTCTCTTATTATGGGGTGCCAGCTAAATTTGGAAAATTCCAGCCAGGGCCTCCCTGAGCCAACACTGCAACCAGGCAAGAAGCCACCTTTCATTTTAAGAGGAGTAATGAATGCATTTGCAGATACATGTACAGCTGTACATGTAAATAACTGAAGGAAAGAGTACATACTGTGTGACAGCTAGATACATGTACAGACATTGATGTCCATTAACCACTTCTTACATTCATAAGCCATAATGAAACATAAAATAATGTACATCTGTGGAACAAAAAGTACTGAATTACAACATGTAACAATGTAGCTGCAGCAAAGGGCTTACCCAGTGCTTGGAGAGGTGGTAGTTGAAGATGTGGAGGATGTGGTAGAACCACCAGTCTGGGATGTTTGTTGTTGATCAGTCTGAGATGGTGGCTGTGGAGTTGGCCTGGGTGTTGGTTGGTCGGATGAAGCAGGAGTTGACGGTGACCATGGATTAGGAAGTGGAGAGGTGTTCTCAGTACCTTGCTGAGGATTTGAGTCTGGACCATTGGTTCCTGAAGTTTCAGAGCCTAAAGGACACAATGTAAATGCATTGGACTTACAGTCAAAACAGCTCAAGCATTCCTCTGAAGAGCGGATTAATGAGTTTATCATTGCAAATTTGTTTTCAGTAATCATTTCTGTACCAATAGTCTGGTTGTTGGATGAATACCGCAAAATTCAAATCAAGCCTCTGTTCAAAACTCGAATTTTGATTGGAATATTGCTGGCTTCCGGTGCCAGGCCGGAGTGAGAATTTCATAGGTTTACTGATTTGCATAATCTGTCAATCTGTCAAACAACGCTCATTTCACTCTTGCTAGCAACATTACCTTTCTGTAATCTTACCAATATCTTCAACCTTGAGACACTATGCTTTCGAATACCAAAGATTGGACAGAGAAATGAATTCACCCCTAAACCGGCCATACTACTGAGTAAATATTTTACTACTCTGTCTAACACCAAACGATTTTACTCGTCAATGGGGAGTCCACAGGAGTCAATAGGTTAAAAGAAAGGAAAATCACGCTTGTTATGACCTTGGTAGATTATGCAAATTGGTACAACAATCAAAATCTCACACTGGCCTCGCACTGGAAGCAAGCAATAATCTAATCAAAATTTGAGTTTTGAACTGAGGCTTAGTTGAATTTTGCATCATTCATCTGACGAGCAGATTAGTGAAATGATTCCTGAAATCAAATTTCATATGCAATAATGAACTCATTAATCTGCTCGTCAGAGGAATGGTTGAGCTGCTTTGACTATAATGCAAGAAAATGAACAACTCTTTTGTTCGTGGAGGTTGAATGCCTGAAATATCCAGAAGCTTCCACTATTAGTAGCCAGCTCCTTAGTAGATGGAGACTGCTCCCATGGCTGGCAAATCCCAGCAACCAAGCCATGAGCCCTATGCAGCACAGGACACAGGCACCCATCACACTGGTAAAAACAGTGGGAAAAAAAAAGCAGGGGGGTGGGGGGAGGGAAAGAGAAATAACCACTAAAAATGTTCCACAAACACCAAAGTTATGTAAAGTCATCTTACCAGTGCCACCAAAAAGGGCAGCAAAGGGATTGTTCTGTGCCTGTCGCATCTAAAGAAAGGTAAAGTTCACAAAAATAGGTGTTCATTGTGCATCACTTACATTTAGACCACTTTTAGTTTTCACAGAGTTGAAAACAAAATAAATTAATTTTTTCATCCTTTAAGTACAACTGAGGCCTGTGAGGCACCCAGTGTTTACTACACTGTACCTCCTTAGCACAAAATTAATAGTACAATTCAATTGATCTACTGTACATGTATGAAAATTATTTAGTTAACAGTAGAACTGAAAGCATTCAGTTAGTTACACTACAGTTACAATGTATCAAAACAAATTAATTATGGCTACTGATCTACATGTAATAGGATTTAAAAGCCCTATATTTTATTGAACCAGACACCCATAAGGGTTGAAACGTGTAACAGCCCCTTGTTTGCTGGAAAACAAGCTTCTGAATATTCAATTTGCTAAGTACATGTACCATATAGCAAGGGGTTTCCAAAAATTAATTATGGTACTGAAACATTCAACCAATCAGTTCGCACTGAATATTCGGAAGCTGTGAATGCGCGTTACACGTTTCAACCCTTATGGGTTTCTGATTGAACAAGTTGTCACTTTTTAGGATCATTCAACATCACCACATCTTAACATTACTGACGCTTAACCTTCGTGTAAATGTACCATGTAAGAGCTTTTTTAATTGGCCATTTTCAAAATTTTAAATATTCAGCTTGATAGTGAGGCAGTGAGAACAAAAATAATAGAAACATGTTGGAATGAAGGTGAAAAATATTTGCATATCATCCATTTCCTTTGTCTTTGCCCGCTAAACCTCTCTTTCAAGCTGAATTTTAATAAATCAAAAAAGGCCTATTGTTCACATGCAAAACATGCAAACATGCATGTTTCATTTTAACTGTTTTATTTGCATGTCCCAAATACCTGCTCTTGTGTTGCATTTAACATAGGTTCTTGTATATCTGTATACATTCTCTGCAATGCATTGAAACCTCCTGGTAAACTCTATAATTGAACAAAAGAAACAAACCTTTCAAACAAACTGGCACACACTAAAACATGCATACAAAGTACACTGTAGAGTCACAATTACATGTATTCTCCCCTTGTTTTTTTAACAAGGTCAGGGTAACCTGAAATGGATGCCAAGTTCACTCAAGTCAACGACACTCGGGTAAAAAGGTTAAACAGCACATTTAAGATCTGCCATTACCTCTAAGTTACTCAGTGCTCTGTCATGTGTTCTCATCATTTCTTGCATGAGGGATGGATTACGCATCATCTCCATTGTCTAAAGAGAACAATAAATAATAATATTAAATAATATTAGTATAACATGCCAGTCAAATACATATATGTTTTTTGCCAGCTGGGAGGTCTGTATAGTGAAAAACTGTGACCATGGTCTTGAAAAAGATGTACTCGGCCTGCGGCCTTGGGCAGCAATTTCAAGACCGAGGTCACAGTTTTCGCTATACGTACCGACCCTTAGGTGGTAAATAACTTATTTATTTTTTGCCTCTCTCCCTTCCTCTCTGAAATTACTGTTTTTATGACTCACATCGCGCTTGATAGCCAATGCAGTGTTAATGTGACTTACAAACTGAACGTTTCAAATGTGTATTCTATTTCCAAACCTCTTGTCTAATAAAAAGTATTTCTGTTTTTAAACAGATTCGGTGTCAAAAAAACTGGAAATTTAAGGTCATCACACAAGCTCACTCAACCCAGGCTAGGATTCTGCCTGCCGTGAGCTGGCCAGATTAGAAAATTCCACCTGCTCCCGGAACCAATCAGATTGCAGGATTTGTTAAATTCCGCCCGCTCACACACTGAGAAAAAAAAATTAATGTACAGTATAGACCTCTGTAATACAATGAACATAAACTACATGTAACATGCCTTTAGGGCGGCGGGTCTAATCTGCAGGTCGCAGGTCACTCGTTGCAGGTCATTGTTTCACCAATACAGAAGGGTATACTAAACATTCTTAAAAGCTAACCTTAGGCCTAATTAGGCCTAAACAAAAGTTTTTAGGCCTAAGGTTAGCTTTTATGAATGTTTAGGATACTTTCTGTATTGGTGAAACAATGACCTGCAACCTGCAGATTAGACCTGCCGCCTTTAGGGCAAGTTAGGTGCTGTATATTATAAATGCTTAAAACACGGATACATGTATATTCCTGAATATATAACCTGTTTGGCAGTTCCTGGAAAAATTAACCCAACTCCCACTTGCCATGAAAGAAAGGTGAAAAAGTGTTCAGTTATAAACATCAATAATTTGATACCTGTCTTATCAAATCTGGGTTGTTAAAAATGTGCGAGATCTCAGGATTCCTCTGCAAAGGTAGAGAAAAACATTGATATTGTATGTGCACTGCAGAAAATGTAAAGACGTGATCATACACTACAGTGTACATGTATGTAAGTTAAAGTTTTCTATGCCAAAGTTCATCAAAGTTCCCGGCTAGCAGAGGTCTCTTTTCCTTTACGTTTGCTGGGCTAATGAGTATGGAGTTGCGTGGGCTCACTTAACAGCAGCGGAATTGCCATAAAGGAATGCGCAGGGCTCAGCAGGTTCAAGTCACTGTCAGCAAACATATTATGGGGCATGCGGTTGGAAGAGTGCGATCCAAGGTTGAGAACAGTGCAATTACATAGATCAAAGTTTTAACAGAGGTCTCTTTTCCTGTACTCATCATCCCAGCAAATGTAAAACAGGGCTTGATCTTAACTTTTGTTACCAGACTTTGGCTAATGGCTAGTAAAATGGTAGGTCTCACTTGCCAAAGAGCTTCTTCTACTAGCCATAATATAGTCCGAAGCACCTGTGGCAATGGTGCTACATAAATGCTGCTTCTCAGTGGTTTCAAAACAAGCCAACGACTGCCGGAGTTCCGCCGGCTACTTGATTGTATGTCGCCGGCTACTCTGGTCATAACAGTCTGCTCGTTACAAACAACCTCGGCATTGCTTCTTATCTTTTAAGACAGCACAGTAACTTCACACTCAATTTTGCAGCAATAATACATACGCAAAAGGATGTAAGTGTTGTTCAACAAAAACTCAAATCGTCCGCTATATCTGTGCCGTACGCATCTGTGTTTTGTCGCTAAGTGGCCGGGCCAACCTCCTTTGGGCGTGTGATGACGTGGTCGCTTATTTTTCTTCTTCCGGTCGCTTCCAGCTGACAGCATGGCAGAGAAACGAAAACATAGAACTGTTAACACACGTTTTTCATTTGGGTTCAAAAGGTCACGATCATCAGGTAGATGAACAAATGCTTGCAATTGACTTGTAGCATGAAATTAAGACAAAAGAAGCGTGAATTTTGAAACATCACAAACAATTTTTTTATTTGAACATTTCCATCTCATACAAATGTGATGAAAGCATTTCTTTCATTTTCATGCTTTATACTCTGTAAAGTAGGATAAGCCAATGTTCGTAGATCAGCATTCCTTTGACTACTTTTCATGAAAATTAATGCCACCTAAGTCAATCTGAATCAATGTAATCAGTACAATTGCGCTGCAGTAATAAATCACAATTTACGTCTCAAATTGATGCTAGAACGTTGAAAATGGCATTTCTGAGCTTCTAGATTTCAAAAATTTCTGCGGGAGGCCCCTTGGTTGTCACAGCCGCCTACTTTTCCAGACTCGGCCGCCTACTTCAAAACATTTTGAAAACCCTGGGTTCTCCGTAACTTTAATGGCTGCAGCTGCTCGGATATGGCCATTCGTTTTCTCGTAGCTTTGAATCGATTCCATTTTAAAGTTTGTAGAACCAATTACAAACACAGATGATGAGTAACTCTCTGTAGTCCTGCTGCATGAAAGTTTGCATCACATAATTATTCTCCCCATCATAATTATTCCAACCAAGGGAAATCTTTTGTCCAGCTCAGGACAAAACTCCTTTTTCCAACTGCTTCCACTGGACTGTGAAGCTTCCCCTTCCTCACTTCCTTTTCTTTTTGAGCTGGGGGAATTTACAGAATGAGAATTTGAGCCATTGTACAAAAAACCTCTGATATCTATTGAAGATCATCGAAGCGCAAACAACATGGCAGGCACTTTCATTTACAATTGAAGTGTCTCTTTAGCTGAATGTGGCTTGGTCATAAGGCTGTTCACTTTCATTCACCCGAAAGATCACTTCATCTGTTTTCTTTCTGTATGTTAAAACATTGTCACAAATTTCACAGCACTACATTTGCCTCCATAATTTTAGTAGATAATATGGCTAGTAACTGAGAGAATTTCACCAGCCAAAACTGACAACCCAGCGGTATTTGGCAAGTCGACCACCGCCAAGGCCAAGCCCTGGCAAACAATAGAGACCTCTGCTTGTGGGTATTCATCAAAGTTAAACCCATAAATTAACTCCTGAACCACCCTCACTGACCAGTAAAATCGTCTGGCATTAGACAGACTCCCAGGGGGTCAATGGGTTAATGTATTATTTGACTGTACATGTACACAAAAAAATTAGTCATACTAATTAGTTATTATTTTCTGTACCTCTATAAGTTGCTGCATCTGTGGATTACTAAGGATCATTTGTCTGATCAGGTCAGGGTTGGACATCATGCTCTATGATACGAAAACAAACAGCCTTTTACTGTTTACTACAGTAATGAGCTCAATACTTTAAGGAATTTACAGTCTTAATTGACTTTTCCTCTATCTGACTCATGCCAATTTTAGCTGACAAAAGGCCCCGTAGGACCATAATTGAGAAAAACACTGTATACTAGACACACACAAAGATAGTTTGAAAGACATACTACCCTGGAAAAACAAGAAAAAAATCACCTGCACCATGGGATTGTCCATAACTTGTCTTAACACATCAGGGTTTGACATAAGCTGTAATATTAACACAGAGCTGTTATTACAATGGTTGTGACAAAGACTGTGTAGTAACAAATTTTTGAATACATAAAATGTAATTTGCTCCAGGATAAAATTATACCAATAATAATGATAATGATGTGACAACAGCAATAACAATGAAATAAGTATATATTGAAGTGCGGGTATAGAGATGAAAATGGTAAAGTGATCATCAACTTCTTATGGAGAAACAAAAAACCGCTAAACGCTCCACACACAATGCTCCTACTTCCCGCCACACTGATAAATAAGCGATACAGCCCAAAGCACGAGGTATTCCACGCATGCGTCAGTATACTACAACCACGGACCAATTGGCTGCAGTCGCTCCTAGTTGTTTACTTGGTTAAACTTCGTTTAACCTCATTTTAAGCAATAATTGTCTTTTAGAGACACCTGAAAAATTCAGGCAACTTGGTGCTCGAAATTAATGAAAAAATCTTGCGACAAGATACAAAAATTTATTCGTGATTCTCAACATTAAGAGAAAGGTTAGTTTCAAATAGGAAGATTCAATTTTCAACATGGCTCACATAAAAACAAAGAAAAAACTTCCTTAAGTACTTTTTAGCCAGACATAAGGAGAAATACAGTAATTTTTTAAGGCCTTGAAAATGGGGCGTAGACTTAAACACGAGTAAATAAGGTAATAATAGTAATAATAATGGTAACAAAGTAACAATTAATAATGGTAGAGAAAATGATCCACTTTAAGTGTATTAACAGAATTCAGAGGACTACCTCTCAAAATTAATGAAGATGAAAAATAAAGAACAATAAAATTAATAATTATTATGAACATCTCAAGCCTTTGGAGAGCAGGAGAAATGTCCATCTGGCCATAGGTTTCAGTCCTAAACACCTAAAGTCCTGTTTGTTTGTTATTTATTTGTTTGAGCAGGTTGAAGTTTTGGCCGCAATTCAGCTGATCTGGACCTGCTATACCCACCCACCCACCCATATACTCACAGAGGACAGCCACAACACTGGGAACTTCATCCCCTACTCTTCTCGAATAGTGTGTGGGTTCTTTAACATCCCACAGGGAACTAACGAACATGAAAGATATTTGTGAGACGGGGCCTATGGTTTATACATAGTCCTTATCCGAGAAGACTTGAAAGTCTAACCATTTGCGGATGTAATTACAAAGGCAGCACTTTCTCCTCAGTTATTTAAAGACCCTGAGTGTTGGTCCGGCCGGAGTCAAACTCATGACCTCCCGCATGGCAGCCCGGTGCTCAACCAACTGAGCCACCGGTGCTCGGTATAGCAACAGCAAGTCCTGAGAGCTTGACAAAAAAGTTTATGACTTGTTTTATTAGAAAGCAAACCTGTTGGGACATTTGTTGTAGGTTTCCAGAGTTTCCAAACATGCCAAGACCACCAAGTGCATCCAAATTCCCTGACCCTGACCCTGACCCTGACCCTGAACTCTGTGGGGTTGAATTTGACTGAGGCTGTGGGGTGCTTGAAGTTGAGGAACTACTTGTGGTAGACTAAAAGGAACACAAAACAATAACACAAGTTACTGAGAAGAGAATATGGACCAAGGGTGTTCCTGACATAAGACACTATGTAACATTCATTTGCTACACACTGGATCAACATCTAATGTGTACGACAAAATCTAAAGAAAGATAAATTAATGTGTAAAGTGTATTTTCACTCTATAATGTTCCACAGCAACGTGTACAAGAATTTCCTTGTAAAAAGTAAATGTACATGTATTTACCCCCTCCAACCAACTTATCAAACAATTCAATCTTCTTTCTCTTTCCAGGTCCCGCAGGCTTGAAGGGTGGAGTGAACTTACAACCCCTGTTCTTAAAATCCACTGAAGGCTTCTAGTACTAAATATCTGCTACATGATAATACATTATATAATTATATCAACAATAATGCAAGGTCTTTATTACTTTCCATTTTCCTGCTCTGGCCATAGTGATCATGATTATAAACCAATAATTATCTCAATATTTGTACCTTTCATCCATTTAATTAGACTTTTTCAGCCACAATTAATTTTGTTTGATCAGACATGCTAGCATTTCTTGAAGCCTTGCATTACTAAAAATAAAATTACACAAATGATGGCAGAAGCACTTGCCTGATGAGTGGCATGTTGGGCTGCCTGTTGTTGGGCCTGCAAACACAACTCTCAATTCAGTTGACAAGGCTACATGTGATGACATAATGTTCTCATAGCATTCAATTTGGGCATTAAGCATTAACCAAGATCTGAGAAATAAGCATATTATGCTTCACAAAAAGGAGACAGTTTTCTAAACACAAGTACTATAGAACATCATAAACGTTATTCTCTTACCATAAACATTAACACAAATGACTAACGATAAGAGACAAAGCAAAATTAATTCAGAATCACGCAAGAAGCTACATTTATTTAAAGTGCCCCTGTGACCAAAATATCAATTCTTATTTTTCTTTGGATTTCAAAATTATGTTGACTAAACACTAAACGACCAAAATTTTAAGCCCTCATTTGAAAAAGACATCGTTTACTTTAACTGAAATTTCCCTATTTAATGGTCCACCATTACTAACTTTAAGTTCTTGAAAGAGTTGGACCGAGGAGAATTTAATGACGTCACAGGTTCTCTAGTTTAAGAATACAATGCGTGTGTTGGCCCCCCAGAATTAATATGCAGCATGGGAGTTTTGGGCTTTTTAAAACCTTTAACTCACATTTTGCATAATTTTATAATTACATGTATAATAAGCTGCAATCACATGCTGAAATTTTAAGCTAGTGAGCCTTTAACATCACTTTTCCCTGGATCCAACCCACTGAGGTTAAATTGGTCAGTTCTGAACATGAGTAATGGCAGACTGTGAAATATAAAACTTACATTCAAAGTAATATAAATGGCCTTTGGATAAAAAATCAAAGATCAAAATTTTGCCAGTAAGTGTTACATGTAGGCAAACACACTTTCAAAATCTGATGAAACAAGACACTATTTCAAACAAAGAAATAGTGTTTCGTTTCTGGAATGGTAAGGGCAGGAGAAAAGATAAAATACCGGTACAGTAGTGTGGGTCACTCAGTCTGTCAAACAGACTGTATTTATTATTTCACTTCGTCTGTTGCAACTCTTGAGAAATAAAGATAGAAATGTGGACGCAAACTCTCTAAACGGTGAGAAGCCTGCCAAGGAATATCAACCATAAAAGAGAAGAACAGATACTTGTTTATGCGCACAATACATTGAAGTCTACAAATAGCTGTTTTACCTTCAAATGCCATAATTATTGCATAACATTTCAAATTCTGTTTTCCACGAATCTTCCATTACTGGTACTAGCTTTAAAATAACTGGTTCCTGGTTAACCCAATTTATTAATATGACTCACCAGTGCGAAGATTATACATCACTCATTAACACCAAGAGAGATAGCTTTGAATTTTTCAACAATATATTGCTTTAATCTAACCCAAAATCATTCAGATAGTCAAACCTTCGTGTTTATGACCCATTTCCTTCGCTTTTTGTTTGTCAGTATTATGATTTGCGATACTTCAGCTTCATATTTTCAAAAGTTTGTTTTTGCATCTCATAAATGTTTAGTTTTCAATTACAAGTACTGTTTTGATTGGCCACTCTATCTCACTGTGCAAATAGTTCACCCTGAAGTCAAAATAGATACGTTTCGTTTCTTAGGAAATGAAACAAAAAAGGAAGTGTTTTCTTAATCACAGGGGCACTTTAAGCATTAGAAGACTCAAGCGAAAACACAAGAGGGGTTATCAGACTTCAACTGTGTCTTGGGTTTGCATAACTTTCAAGAATTCTCTAAGCCCCCAAGTGTAAATCAGGCTATGAAAAAATTTTCTAATTATGTTTTAAAATAACTTCCTCTGGGATAAGCAGAAAGCATGATGTAACAAGCATGTTTACACACTCTCATTCAAATATATGCCATTATTATATGGCTACAATAGTATGTGCGCTCTGATTGGCTGCTGAGCAAGCAAGATTTTCTTGTAATGACCGGGCACTATGAAAATTTTTCTTGGCTTGACATCTCTTCTGAGTTGAGAATAAAAGCTACGAGCATGTGGGCGAAAACAACAAAAAAATATGGACAAAGTACAACTATATTTTCAATAACTGAAAGCAAAACTAGCATACAGATACTTCTTTAGTATGAGCGACAAAGATAGCCACAGCGAGAGCGAGTTTTATTATCAAAAGGACAAAGAACAAACTGAGCAAAAAAAGGCCATATAATTAATAACTTACCGGTACTAACCTCATCTTTTTGGTCTTTACAGGGAAATCTCAGACTTCGGCCTTAATGTATTGACCTCGCTATTGCTCGGTCAATACATCAAGGCCTTGGTCTGAGACTTCCCTGTAATGACCTCACTCTCGGTTAAAAAGTGGTATGTATTATGATAATTACTATTAATCAATGAGAGTGTGCATACTCTCTGAGATACTTTATAAAAAGAAATAATTTTATTGTTTTATACCCAAATTGGCCAAAAGGTAACCCCTTGAGGATAAGCCAGTAAAAAAAGAATATGGTCATCAGGCTGTTGCCTTGATTTGTCACATTTCTTTTTTAACATGGATAACCTTTGAGAAATAATTATTGCTCAAAATTTGGAAGTATTAAGCTTACAATAATAATTAATGGGGAAGTAAGAAACTGACGAGCTAGCTGGAGCCATAATAATAATATTTATGTGTACATTGCTTCCAATTGAAGGTCTGGAAGCAAAAACCTAGTATGTGACAATTTTCGGCCGATTTCAAGTGTTCCTCAAAACTAGCCAAAAATTTTGCAACTTGACTGGAAATGAACTTACCGTAATAACACTGCCCTGGTATCATTTTTATCCGATTTGAGCTTTATTTTTGATAAATAAGCTACGCAAAAATACTATTGGCTTTGCATTTGAGAACAATGGAATCAGCGAAGCGACACTTACCGTTCATTGTTCGATTTAAATTTAATAGCATAAGGTAATGCGACTACCTGCGTTGGTTGCTCAACCAAATGATGGGCACAGCGAAGTACACAACCAGTCGGTAGTTCGAGCGACCGGTCAGACTTATTATTATTTTTTGGTTCGCACAGGGCTTTTTTTAAAAAATATTTTTTCTTGATTTTCACCACGATTTTATCGATCTTTGAGAGATTCACATTACATGAGATGTGCGTGAAAAATAAAATAAATAACTCTGATCTGTGGCTGCAACCACTGACCTTCGTGCACTTCCCTATGCAGTTGAGCTACTGACACACGCAGATATATTAGTTTATGCTATTAAAATTAAATTGAACAATGAAAGGTAAGCGTCGCTTCCCTGATTCCATTGTTTTCAAACGTGAAGCCAACAGTATTTTTGCATAGCTTATTTCTCCAAAATAAAGCTCAAATTTAGGGGTGACTATTTCACCCATTTTGACTATCGCGATAGTATTGCGATTGTGACCTTTTAGTGTGACAATTAGTATTTCATTGAGATAAAAAGATATGTGTGATATAAATGCCCCATTCCATCTTCCCTGAACAATGCAAGTTATACAAAATTGAGAAAAAAATAAAAATCCACTGATTTTCTGCACTTTTATTATGTAAATTGAACATAATAGTATGTCACAGAAATGCCTATCAACAGCTCACTTCAGTCTTATTAACTTGAACTGTCAACAGCCATTAAAGCAAAGTACTGTAACGCATTTTTGGACACAACTTGCATGCCACTCTTGTTTTATCCACAGGGCTGTCATTTTCTTTAAAAAACCAAAGTGGTTCCATACGCTGGACAAGTTTCGCTTTCTTGTTTGGAACAATTTCAAAAGATTCTTCACAGGCCATGTTTAGCTTTTGAGAAAAAGCCATAGAGCAACTGGATCAGATGTCGCAATGCTTCCTAGAGGGCGGACAGCAAAATGTTTTGCCTCCATTTTGAATGCGGACAAGAGCCTGGAGGCGAATTTAGAAAACAAACATGCCGGGCCATGTCAGGGAGGATTGTTTTGGCATAAAATTGTCCCTTATACTTGGAATAATGAACAGGACAGACAGACGAAAAGAAAAGAGGAATTTCTTAATTCAAGGAAGACGCTTCAGGAGATCATTTAAAAACTGTTGTAACTATCGATATTTTACGAAACTATCACCATTATTATCAATTATAGTTACACTTGGTATTGATGTATTGCTATCGGAATCGCGATGCATTGATAGTTCGATGTATCGTTACACCCCTAAAGTCAAACCAGATTAAAAAATACCGGGGCAATGTGCTTAAGTTCATTTCCAGTCAACTTGCAAAATTTGGCTAGTTTTGAGCCAAACTAAAAAGCCACTGCCATTGCTACAAAAGAGTACCTGGCTTTTTCACATTCTAATACCACTGTGTATAAACTTCCATGATTTTTCAATCTATTGTTGTTACAAATGTACATAATTCTGTACAATTACAATACAATACATACTTAGTTGACCGCTCCCCATAAGGGCTTTTCAGGGCCAATGAAACACAACCAAATGACGGAACAGAATAACAATAACAATAACTGTTAAGAATCCCAACTGGCCGGAGGCAAACCAGTTGGCTATCCACAAGTGCAGCTGCGAAGTTGAACCAGGGACTACCAAGGATCAAATCCAACCAGTGGTCAGAATGTGTCTTGAACCCGGGATCCCCGGATTTCAAGGCAAGCGCCCTAACCACTAAACACTTGCCTCCTCCTACAATACATATCATAATTGCTACTTTTGATGTTATAAGGATTGGTACTTGGCAGAGCGTGGCTGCGTGGAACCAAAAAGAACACAAAACTAATAAGACAAGTGCTACCACACAGCCCCACTTCAACCACATTTGTTATGGAAAATGTGATGGAAAAAGGGCTGGAAAAAGGGCTGGAAAACTGGCCGATGGTGCAGACTCTTGTATAAATAGGTACAACTACTACAAGTCATTACAATGGCACAACAAAAACTGTTAGCCATGAACACAGCTGTATTATGTTAAATTGAGGACAAGTACAAAAGTGAGATTATCTCATCCTCATTTAATATTGTTTACAACAACAGGAGGAGTCGCACTTAAAAAATAAGGTTGATGAAAGTAGCTCAAAACATGCGTGGATGATCCAAGCAAACTCTTCAGTTGGAAATGTTCTAAATGAAAAAGAGAATACTGCCACAGCTATTGACCTGCCTCTACATGTATTGAAATGAAATGCTTCTTCCCTCTAAGAAGAATGATAATTATTTTGTATCATACATTTATACACTGTAGGGTTAAAATTTTCAACAAAGAATCCAAAAATGTCACATGCATTTAATCTATTAGCTTTATTACATAATGAGAAGATATAAAGTGCTTAGTCACAAGACAACGACATGATTTAAGTAAACAACTGCGACTAACCCTGTTGTCAGACTTGATAACAAGGTGAACAGTGAGACCATCTTTGATCGCTGGAATTCAATCACAGAAAAACAGTTAAAGCGTTCCCGGGGGTGCATATATCTAAAAAGGCAATATAACTCACAAAAAGTGCGATCACGGGACTTACAGTAAGATTCAAGCGTCTCTGCATCTTTTAAAATTCGTCCGGCAAATATCAAACACAACTGTGGCACCGGCGCGTTGAACTTTGAAGAAACTAGTTGTTTGAACTGAAACCAAAAGATTCATTTTAAAAACCACATACTCGTTTCTTCCCCTCTTTTAATAACAACATACCTCTAGTATTGTTGCAGTTGATTCTGTCTGTATAGTCTCCTTGTTCTTTGAGGTTTTCACCACGACATTTATCTTGGGATTCTCTTCGTCCATGATGAACAGTTTTTTAACACGCAATTCTTGTCCAGTTTCCAAAACGTCCTGAAAAACGAGAGAAGGACTGAAACGAGAGACTCGACCCAACTCGACTCACCCAACTCTACTCGACCCAATAAATCAAGATGGCGCTCATGTTTCAAGCCACTTCCAGGTACTGTGGGGTCAATAATATTTATTAAATATTGTATACGAATATGTAGAGCAGTGACTACAAATGTTGTTTACATATACGCGCTAGCACCTGCTGAATACCCTACTACGTTTGTTAGCATTCGGTTGTGTTCTCTAAAGAACGAGTCACAAAAACAATGTACAAATAAGTGGCAGGGTACAGCGGTGTACGGGCTTTCAGTACCAGATGTATTAGATATCCCAGCTCAGTGCTGAGACTATCCACCAGTTATGATCTGCAACATTAAGGCAACATTAGGCAACATTAAGCACTTAATGACTGGCCCCAAGGGAAACAGTGAGTTTTGTTTCCCCGAGACCCTCAACGTTCCCCGAGGCGAAGCCGAGGAAAACATTGAGGTCGAGGGGAAACAAAACTCACTGTTTCCCGAGGGGCCAGACATTAAGTGTTTTGTTATACCTCCCAACTCAAAATAGAACAATACACAGATAAAAATTATTTGCTTGACGTCGGCTGGCGTACAGATTTGCCACCGTCTCAAAGGTGCACGACCTGATCACCTGTGAGTCGAAAGTTCAAGTTGTTGTTGCCCTAGGGCGTCATGAAGTTTTGACCAATGACACGTGACACGTTTTCCTCCAATCAGAAAGCGTATTTGAGTTGGGAGGTATAACGATATTTTTTATCAGCTACTAATTAGATGGAGATAGCCATAGGTGGTTTGCAACCTATGTCTGGAGATAAAGCAAAAAAAAGTAAAGTGGTGCATTTATATAGCGCCCTTATCACAACGTCTCAAAGGCGCTTTACAATGATCAATTTATCCCCAGCGGACTGGAAGCATATACAGGTGCAAATTGCAGCCTCTTCTAAGCAGTCCATGCATGCTGGTACTCATTTTACCGACCTCGGAAGGATAGAAAGCTGAGTGAACTTAAGCGGGAAAGAAGGTCGCCAAATATTCCAATCTCGGCAAAACCGGGAATGGAACCCGGGATCTCAGGGTTGGAAGGCAGAGATCTTACCACTGCGCCAACCCCTCCGCTGTACATCTACATTAAATAAAATATAAAAGTGTAATGATCAAATGCTGGTGGGTGAACAAAAGGAGCCAATGAGAGGTGTATTGATTTCATCCACTGGCATGTTGGTGATGATATAACATGAGAAATGTGGCCTTATCCACCTTACAACATAGGATACGCAGACATCATTTCTGCGCAGGACAGCAGTAGAAGCCTATCTACGCCATTTACCTCTCATTATAGTGTAACTGACATAGGACATAACGTATGTGTCCCCTTATACCTTGATTCATGCCCTACATACCCATAAACAACCCTATAATTATACCCCTGTCTTGAGCTCCTTTCTGCCACATAAGCCCTAAACAGTTGACATCCCTCCAGTCCCTTTGGAGTAACACTATTATGGAGTATATATGGAGTAGCGCTATTAATAATAACTATCCCTGAAGCCTGTCTTTGTTAAGTTAGCCTGTATAGCTGGTGGCTCATTTATAGATTCCTGCTCATTGATTTAGTTTTATCCTGAAATGATTTCAATGTTTCCTCACTTGGATGGAATACTCATAACCTATAAGGTGCTCAATAATTAGGCACCTTTGTACATATGTGATCTTCTTACATCATACAGGCCATCATGTCAACTATGCTTGTCATCCAAACATATTCTTTTTATGCTGTCTTTTAATTTAAAAACATATGGCACAAGATCCTTCTTTGTGACAGCCCCAACACTATGGATTATGCTCTTCCTTTAATATCATAATTATCAGTATTTCGTTTTGAAAAAGCCTTTTTATGATTACTTTGTTTTAGATGTTTAGGATATTGGTGCTATATAAACCTTTTATTATTATTATTATTATTATTATTATTATTATTATATTATTATTATTAAAAGCTGTCAAAGTAGTCAAATAATAGTTATACAAGTGAAAAGGTGGAAACAAAGGCAACCAATCCAGGCAATTGGGTTTTCCTTTCCCCTGCTGCAGCCTTCTCGCGCCGCTAAAAATCTGTCACACTCCAAAATGAACCACCACCTGTGCAGGCTATTGTTAAGTCAGAAATAAGATCATTGTACTGGTGTAAAATGATGGGGTTCTCAGTATTTACAACATCTGAAGTCCTTTTGATCTCAACTTGTGGATTTTTCCATTGTGTGAGTGAAACAGAATTTGAATTCCTTGTCAGAAGTGGTCTGTCAGGTAGTCACAGCATACAGAGCTCTGTAGCTCCTTCTGCTCACTTGTCCTCCCAAACAAATAAATCACTGACACCAGCCTTGGGTACACTTTAATTTATCTGTTAATCATGGCTTTTCTATTCATGTTAAAAGGTAAAGTACATGAACAGTGAGTCATGAATCTGAAATGTTCACTGCTTCTTCTTGTACACACATATTTTTACAGGTTGAAGAGAGCAGTTCAACTGATAAACAGTTTAGAGAAAGCGAAGTTTCCCCTTTTACTGAGTAGGATTATTCAAAAGCTGCATTTAAGGGTATGCAATAATATGAGAAGTTAACTAGTTTTCCTTTTGTAACTTCCTTCTGGTATTCGCAAATAGTCTAGGGAGCCACCTTAACCCATTCACACCTCAAATGCTCTAGGACCCCCCCCCCCCCCAAATTGACGAGTAAAATCATCTAGCGTTAGACAGAGTAAAATCCATAAAGTGTAATGCTCAGGGGTCAATGGGTTAAGTCACCATTGAAAACTAAAATTCCAAACTTGTTATGTTTTTGTACATTAACTTGTCAATCCTTGATTGGAGGGTATGTGCCATAACAGCAAAGTATTAATGAAGTAATTGGCAAAACTGGCGATTGGCAAGTGGTAATCATGGCAACCTAACCAAAGTTTATCCATGGCACCTGTTGTACTGTCTTTACAGTGGAAAAAACATATCGCGGTACTTATTAAAGTACCATTTCTTGCCTTCAGGAGAGCTTGGGTGGGGAAAAAGGGAAAAGAAAAAGGCTGGCAAATCCCAAACAAAGACACGCATGAGTGCAAACAACTGTACACAGTAACAGCGCATGTGCAATGTCAATAACAGCTAGCTGACCAGAAGTCCTTTCCAAGTTAAATTTGCTTATAAATAACCACATTTTAATGTAGCTCAATGAAGACTTGAGGCAAGGTTGTTTAAGGCAAAGAAGGAAGAAACAACTGTAATATATATGTGCTGATTTAACTTGTATCGAATATCTGATTTGGCAGACTCATTCCTCACATAAAATTATTCCTTTTTTTTTTAAAGGATGACAGAGCATTTTCAGAAGAAGAAGAGGAAAAGCTTCAAATAGCTCTGGGACTTGAGTCTGACGATCTTCACATTGTTTTAGAGACTTGTGCATTTATCCTTGAGCAGGTGATCCCCTGTTAAGATACTTTGGTTGTAGAAATGTACAAGTTCAGGCAAGTTATGCAGTCTCAATGGAGAAGCATTCCTTTAAAAGTTCTCTTGGTTGAAGGGGACCTTTCTGAATAATTATATTCAAGCTTGCTCCTGAATTTTACAAAATTTTCAATCGTTTTGCAATATTTTGACTCTCCTATCCACAGGCTGCTTATCACAATGCCAAGCCACAGGTCCTAGAGCAACAGCTACAGAATATTGAATTAGCTGATGAAAAGGTATTTACAGTCAAACCTGTATGAAGCGGCCCTGTGCGGTCACCCTCTATTAACTGGTTACCTGTCTCTGACTACCGTAATGCATGTTTCCATGCATGTAATTAGTGCCTACAGGCTGCTTGTTTTTAGCTTCGTATATTTTTTATTTTTCAAAATCTCTTCCACGGTTGATACATCAGCAAGAAGGCTATTACTGTCTGGAGTATAGTCAAGGATCATCAGGATATGTTCCTCTACTCCAGGAATGTTTTTCTTTTGCTAAAATTCTGGTGGAAATGTACTGTGCCTGGAACCCACACTTCATGCCATATTTTATGGCAATGGATAAGACTGGTCCCTCCTTCTGGCTGGAATACTATCAAGGGTCTTGGACTGGCCAGACCTACCAGAGGAAACCAAGGAGGGCGTAATGCCTCCAACTGTTATCAAATTAAGCCAATACAAGCACTTAATTGTTGATTCTGATGTTCACATTTTGGCTTTAACTGAGATTTGGTTGTCAATTGAATCAGACAAATACATTATACGCAAGGTTTGTCCTACTGGCTATGAATTTTTTCATGTGAGTAGAGGGTCTAGAGGAGGTGGCGTTGGTTTATTATACAAGAAGGTGATTCGCTTTCAAAAGCAGTCTTGTATTAAAGCCAAATTTAAGTTGTTTGAGTTCATGGATTTATTGGTGAAACAAGGTTCTTCCAGTCTGCAGAATTTCTGGAAAAAATAGCCTGGGCCATGCCCAGATTCGACTCCTTTAGGGGTTTAATTTAAAATTCCCGACGAGCATCCTCCCCTTTTTATATGGGAGCAACCCCCCCTGGGTAATAATGTTGAACATATATATTAATAATAATGATAATTTTTTTTTAATATTAATAATCAACAACTTTATTCACAATTTTCAGCTTCCTACCTACTTAAATGTACAAAAACAATAATCATTCTTGATTGTTCAAATTCTCTCGCACTGCGCAAATTTAATACTTATACTAAATAATAATAATTATCACAAAACACTATAATAATGATAATAATAATAATGATAATAATAATAATAACAATAATGACAATATTATTATAATTATTATTATTATTATTATTATTATCTATGACAACGTTATGGTGATCTCTTTGCAAAAGTCAAGGTGACATAGTGAAGTAGTTAATTATTGTGTTGTTCAATTTTTTTGCATAGATTCAAGCCCTTGTGGAACTTTGGACTTCAAATGGAAAGCCAGTTGTGGAGAAATTGAAACAACGAAGCCTCGCTCCAAAGCAGGTAGGAAGCACTTGTCTAATCCAATAAAGATTTTTAGTTGGTGATGATGGAATTCAATTATCCAGCACATCAGCAATGAATGAAGCAAGGAAATTGTTCCTTAGTGTAATTCACTTGCATGATTTCTGTTTGCCAGGGCTGTCATGAAGGCCATGAAGAAAGCGAGGCAATTTCTCTTACATGTAAACATTTCCAGCTTTAAATAGTTTCTTTCAGAAAGTGTGCAGATCACCAAGTTCTTAATGCAAATCCAGAGATTCACCAAACCAAACCAAAGGATTGCCATATCATTTATTGTTCCCTTTATTTGAAATCCCCAGTATTATAGTACAGTAATTAAGAATTGTTACCAAAAAACCCTCTCTCTTTTACAGGGGAATGTACAACATAGCCTATTTTTGTATTAGTGCTCGAGCCTACTTGGCTTTAGTCAGTTTAGTGCTCTCTTCCCATTAAAATAAAGGTTGATGTCTCAAGTGACCCTGTGTCTAATATAAATAAAAGAGAATCACTGTGTTGAATGAAGCTTATACAGCTGAATAGACCACCCTTCTACTACTTGGGATACTCAAAATTGGATCAAATTAATTAAAGCAGATCTAATGAAGTGCTTGTTTTTATGGTAGTGCAGTGCACGCTATGTCACCGGGTTGTAAGAGTGAGTGAGTGAGTGAGTGAGTGAGTCCATGGTGGCAAATAGGCGCGCAGCGAAAATAAACAGGTTTCTTGGAAGCGTGCTTGAATTTCAACAAATGAGCCCCAAAATTGGGAAGAATTTGTGACGCTGATGAATAACAAAGCAGCTTCTGTTTCCAAAACGATGGAATTACCTGGTGATAAGTAACCTTGTCTAAGAGAGTGAATTTTTGAGTTTCCGGAAACAATGGTCAACCTTGAGAGTTCGATGATTGTGATCTTTGTGTTGAATTTGCACATTTTTTGTTGAACTTTATTACACTTGAGAGAAAAAAAAAAGAAAAACAAACTAACAAAAACGAAACCCTGGTGTTTTGCCGTCATTTTGTCACCAATTTATCCTTTGTTTCTTGAGTTGGTAGTAACACACAAGGTAACTTGATCACAGGCGGCCGCTGAAATCGATGTCACTTTAGATTTTTGCAATTTACTTGTGCAGCCGAAAGTAGTGGCATCCTCATCTCGAAGAGGGGATGGTTAGCGCTGGGGATTTTGGCAGGATCTTGTATGACTGTGTAGCCTGATCCTGGAGTGGCAGTCTCTGTTGCAGGTGGCGCAGAAGTGCCTTGTGGAATCGCGCACAGAGGCTGCGCGTTCTTTCCTTGCCGCTCTCTTGCATGTAGCCTGGACTCTAGCGTTTGCTTCCGCCTTTGAAACCCCCAATTTGACACTTTGCCGCCATGTATTTCAGTGTTTGGCGATGTCCTCCCAGGAACTGGTGTCGATTAGTGCAGATCGCAAGTCTCGCTTGATGACGTCCTTTTAGCACAGCAGCGGTTGACCCACAGGACAGACGCCCTCCCGCAGTTCTTGGCAGGCTCCATGCGATGTGCATGGCCGAGCCATCGAAGGCGTCGTTTAAATGAGCAGTGATGGCATGCTCAGTGAGCCAGCGCGCTCCAAGATCTCGGTGTTGAGGACTCTCTCCTGCCACCTGATGTGCAGCAGGTGCCGAAGGCAGCGGAGGTGGACTCCGTTGAGTCGCCGCTCTTGTCCGGCATAGGTCGTCCACGACTCGCTGCCATAAAGGAGAGTCGACAGGACACAAGCTTGGTAGACACAAATCTTGGTCCTTTTGCTCAACAGGTCATTGCCCCACACTCGCTTGTTGAGTTTGGCCATGACAGCAGCTGCTTTGGCGATCCTGCAGCTGATCTCAGCATCGAACGAAGTCGAGCTTGGACATGGTGGAAGGGTAGTGCAATCACTTGCGTGACAACTCAGCTCCTGTTCAGCTTCCTTGTTGTTGTAGTTTTTTTGTTTAGCTTCCTTGTGTGGATATCCAAACTTTTAGCAGCAAAATAATAACGTCAAGAAAACATTTTTCATTGAATTCACATGGGAAGGTTCACGAGTAATTATTAGTAATCTCCAAAGGGGAATTTGTTCACTTTTTTAGTAGTTGCACGAAATTGTTGTCTTTATATCGTGTTCTCTTTTTTTTCTTTATTTTTATACAGCTTCAAGCGGTCAATTGGAGATTGAACCTACAGATGGCTCAGAGTAATATGGCAAAGATGAAACTACCAAATGCTTTGTTTGAGCTAAGGGTTTCCTCAGGAAGCCAGGTAATATGGGTTTGCCCCAACACAGCTGTAGAATGAACTCTTGAACATGTTGCTTTGAATTTACATCTTTCGCAAATCTCAGCCTTCCTTTTGATGGCAGGGTGTCAAGGACAACATTTATCTGGAATTTACTCATGAAGAACTTTACTCCTTTTATAATCAGGTAACTGCTTTTTGTAACTTCTGGAAAGGGTGAATAAATTAGTGAGTTATACAGGAACCTGTGATGATTTGTGGCAACCACAGTTTTAGCTTATTCTTTTAGCATGGTACAGTTGGTTATTGCCACTTTGACTTTAAACGTTATTAATTAAAACTAGCCTAGCCAACTTTTTTTGTCATGTAAACGGTTCCCTGCATTTTCTAAGGAAATGCAGGAAAAGCGTCCAGGGTAGCTCTGGTAGCTTGTGACCCTTCTAACCGGGACAACCATATAAACAGGGCCTTATATTCATTAAGAATTTCCCCCATTTCACTCTTCGCTGTTTTTTCATGTACATCCACATTCATAACTTGCTAGATCCTGAATAAGGGCATTTTGCAAGTGTCATACAAATAAATAAATAAATAAATAAATAAATAAACATAATGAAAAAAAAAACCAGTATAAAAATAATGAAACTCAGTTTACTCCTTCATTAGGGCGGAGCCCAGAGCTCTAGAGCTCTTTTGAAATAGTGAATTGAGTTCGATTGTGTATTGTCCACGTGTATTTACTGTTCCAATCTTTAATCGCTCTCATCCAAAAGCTGAACTTGTATGCATCACATGTTGCTTGGAGTGGAATAAACTTGAGTGTATGGAAGTGGCCTGGTGTTCCATCACTTCTAGAATCTGGTTTAGCATCCGCATGGTAAACATAGAACTTTATTTTCACAAGTTTTAAGCTGAATAGCGTGTGGGGTCGTGCACAAATGAAATCAAATAAAACTAATCCACATCAAGTCATATTAGTTTTTTGAGGAAAATATCCGGAGAAAAACCTCTCAGAGCAGAGTTAATTGATGGGCATGCAATGAATACGCAACACAGCACTTAGAGGGATGGAAATTCATTTGCCAAATTTGAAACCAAGCTACGAGTTGGTCCAGGTCACTCTGTAAACTTAGTGCATCAGCTTAGCTTTGTGAGAGATCTGATCAATGTTGTTTTTCTGTTTCAGTTGGAAACAATTCAGAGTCAGCTTGATTCCCTCCGCAGTTAGCAGCACTTTTCAGTTGTTGGTTGGAAGTGGATTTCTGCTGTGGGTTGTTTTTGGGGTGTTGTTCTGCTTTAAACTCAGTGTCGTGGCAAAGTCTTCGAGACTTTCAAGAGAATTACCAATAATACAAGCAGTTTTAAAAGAAAGAAACCCAGTGCCTTTTCAGGCGGGAAATCTTAACATTAAATAGTTTCTTTGGCTTAAGGCAGCTTGAAAATCTAAGTTTTAGTCCAAACCAAATGTTTACTGTCCGATCACTAAATGTGCTCAATCATTGAACATGTTTGCGGACAAACATCAGTGGACGCTTTATCTTACTTGATCCTCAATATGGACATTCAGTTCGTTTCTCAGAAAACTGGCGAAAAAACATTTTGATACGCTTCTCATGCTACATCAACCTGGCAAAAAAAAATTAGCCGGTATAAAAAATACCATAATACTCTTTGTTTGTCCCTCCCAAATTTTGCATAAGCATTGTTTCCAGTTTCTCTTTGGACCATTATAAGTCCCAAGAGAAAATAATTGCAAAATCAAAGAGTATTATGGTAATTTTTATACTGGCTAATTCTTAGTACATAATACCAAGACAAGAGAAGAGGCCAGAATCCTTTGCTTCCTAAGCGACTGTCGAACGCACTTCATTAATGTGAGATTACTACTCGTTTTAGCATACGTTTAGAGCCGTGATGTACTCAAGTTACAGTAGTTAGAACTTAATTATGATATGGAGTAAAAAATTAGTATGAAAGAGATGAATTTAGGAATAGCATTTTACCACAATCTTGAACCTTGTTCTGAACATAAATAGCTTTCGTCGTATGCGAAGAAGTATGTAGCACGGTATCCCAGAGTCGAATTCCCTTAATGATATCGATTTTCGATGTATAACTTTAACTGAAACTTTCAATAGATTACCAAACTGGTGCGGTAAAAGCCACTGATAGGTAGATTTTAAAGATGATGGGGGCTTATGGCATTACTTACGTTGTATTTATCTACAGTTAAGATTTCCAAAAAACGAAGCAAGCGCGTGTCAACCACAAAAACTATCATCTACGGATTGTTTCCCTTCTACTGTAGTTTCCCCTTTGCGTTTCAAAAGCTCTTTCGCAAGACACTAAACGGCTTATGAAAGATCGGGATATTGATGAATAGGAAGGTACATTGTGGTGTCTTAGTTATAAATTAAATACATTATTTTGGAAAATAAAGTGAGCAGATATTGGAAAACTCTATGCAAAGTTTTAAAAATTTCTCTGGAGCAGGCTCAGAGCCCACTTCACAATTGGAAGCT
>NC_090884.1:22222585-22227585 GCF_036669925.1 Montipora capricornis | reverse complement strand
CGTCTAAAAATAACTTTCGTGGACATGACATATCCCAAGGGCTGGACTGGGAACCTCCCTCTCTGTCCCCTCATTTTCTCTTGACCCGTTTCATTTTTCATGGGATTTCTTTGGGTTTTGGGGCTGCCCTTTCCTGATTTTTAAGAACGAAGGGTTTGTGTAGGGATGTTTTCTTATTTATTATTCTTATTTTTTAAGATTGAATAATTTTCATGTTCAAATATTTGTTTATTCCTCTTACTTGATTTAGTTTCTTATACATCTGGCTGTTTCTGACATTAAAGTTCTTATTTTCACACAGAGTTTGTTTTGTTTTGCTAACTCCACTGTGAGAGTTTGCTTTGTGAATTTCTCTTCTTCATTTCACAGACTAATTTTTGGTTATGATTTCCCCTCAACTCACCATCCACACACACAATATTTTCCCCACACTTGCCCACTTTGCTAGAGATAATTATTTCAGTTAGTGGAGAGAAACCCCTTCTTATAGGGGAATTCTTGCTTCAGCACCATAATCATACCACAAAGGTTGCTAGTCTACTGCTGTTTTTGTTTTGTTTTTTTACTGTATACAACTATATCACCGTACTTCAGCGAAATACTCAAAGGTTCACTTTAATTGATATTGTGCAAGAACAATTCGAGACTCTCATACAGTTTCAGTCCCTTTAACTTTCTCCATTTTCTCGTTTGCCATTAGGCCACCCCATGTTTTGTTGGTTTCGCGTCGAATGCGTTTCCTGATATTGGGTTGGTCGGTCGGATTGAAAAAAAAAATTCATAAGCAGTCTCGGAATCGGAGGCCTGGTACCCCAGCATCATAGCTGTGGAGCCAGGAAAACAACAAGACGTGAACCCAAAATCAATATGGCGGAAAAGGGATCAAAAACCGAAACTCCTATGCGATATAAAAATGGTTTAAAAACGTCGTTACTTTTTTTTTAATCTATTTTTTTTGAAAATGCCAAAAATTTGGGTCGGCCGGACGACGCTAAACGGAGAAAAAAAGGGGATGGCCTTACTTTTGATTTCTTCTGAAAGATCTTTGCGAGGACTGCATATTTCTCCTGCGAGAGCATCCGGTTTTTTGGGCTCTCGTTTAACCCGCTGTTGTTTTCTCTGTGGGTGACAAAGGACACGAAAAACCGAATGCTCTCGCAGGCTACAGCCTTATTTCCTGCGAAATAGTAAATAGCGGAGATAAAGATGGGCCAGTGTTTACATTTAACGACAACCCATTTGTCTCTGCGTGTGCGTATATAAATTGTCCTTGTCATTTCAGGCTCGCTAGGTTAAATTGACATTCCACAACGGGAAGCAAGAAATGGGTTTTCGTGACAAGTAAACCAAATCCTGGCTAGAAAAAGACAAAAATCAGTTTCTTTCTGCCTGCCTGCCAGCTTTGCGCTCTTACTGATCTGTCTAAGATCGAAGGTGGCTTTGCTCGCTGGCCTCAAATTGTCCACCATGTTTCGTTGAACGAGAGTTAACTACGAACTGAAGTCACTCTTCTTGACCCTTAGAAGAAAATTCTAACCTGCCACGGAACGTCACTTCAAAAAACCTTGATGTCGCTGTTTAACAACTCACTTTCTTTGACCTATTTAATCAAGTAATAAAATTGGACATTCGAACAATATACACTTAATGTATGTTCCCGAGGAAACAGTTAGTTTTGTTTTCCCGAAAGCCAAAATGAAGTACTCGTTGTAAAACGTGGAGTGGCAATTAATTTTCTGTCAATCGATCGCGCCAGATCCACTCACCAACGTAGAACGTACGAGCATTTTGAAGTTTGATATAACGTATCCAAAGTCAACCAGAAACCGAACGTAAGGCAATGATGCTCACGGCATGTTAACCATATTAGAAAAACGAATCAACGCAACAAACACTGCTGTTGTGAACTCAAACATTGGCCGTATTTATACTAGAGGACGTCTAAGACGTCCAGACGACGCATTAAACGTCTGGCCGTAAGTGCGACTAATATAAATACGGGACGCACTTAACTTCGACGGCTAGAAATCAAATTCACAATTTTCTTCAAAAGATACTGAGATTTAATCACCAAAGAGACTGCGTGCACTTCATTGCTAAGTGCGTCCCAGTTTAGTGCGTCTCGTCGTCTTTATACTAGACGGCTTAGACGCCTCAGACGACAAAGACATCTGTTAAGTGCGTCGTTTCGACGCACTTAACTTGAGACGTTTAATTCGTCCACCTTATTTCCCGTATTTATACTAGTCGTCTAAGACGTCCTCTCAGTAGTATAAATACGGCCATTACCGCTCTCTCGAGTACCCTTCCCCGTAGGAGGGGGCGGTGTTGCAGTGACATTCAAAGAAGACGTCAAAACTACATGTACCATTGATTTTGTACAAAACTAGATTTCTTCCAGAGTGTGTGAACGGGTTGTTGAACATAGCACCAGAGGGCGTGCCAATTACAAAATCACCCTACTAATAGGTGAGCTTCGAAAGGTAAATCATTACCGAAAGGTTGGTTATGCGAGTTTAAAACAAAAAAAGAAAAACACCAACGACACGAGCTGAACTGATATCGAAAAAAGCAAAATAATACCTTGATCCCAGGTCCTCTCTTTTCTCCGCCCCTCCTGTCTTGCTAGGCTCAATTTACGCCGCTACTCGGGTCCGGGTATTTCCCAAATCAGCGGCTGGTAATCGAACCTACTTTGTTGCCAGCTGCGACAAAGAGCCTTGCAAGGAGGTTGGAAATAAGTGCGAGTGGCGAATCCCTCGGCAAAGACTATGTAGGCCGAACTTATGTACCTGTGATCTATTAATTTAGCATATTCTTGCATATTCAAGCGACCTTTTATAAAATAAATGTTATCAATGGAATGCAAAAGTACCGATCACAGTTAACACAAAATTGAACAAAATTTATTTGTCGACCTGTTATAGGCTGACCATGGATTGTGTTGTTTAAGGGAACCTCCACTTCAACAAAAAATAACTCAGTTTAAATCACAGGAAGTAACTGTTACAGTCAAGTGAATCTACAATATTTTCAAAGAAAGCGTTTGTATCCAAAAAAAATAAGTTTTAGAATCGCCTATTTTTGTTTTCAAATTTTGCGGGCGCCCCCATCTTGAATAATTGTGACGTGTTACGGTTGCCTTAAAGCTCTTTGTGTCAGAACAACAGGGCAACTGTAACACGCCACAATTATTCAAGATGGCAGTACCCGCGAATTAAGCGATTTTAAAATTCACTTTTCCTTATATAAACACTTTTAAAAACAAATTTCGAACAAATTGGTTTGTAAACATAATTTCCTTCGGTTTAAACTTATTCTGTAGTAAGAGTGGAGGTTTCCTTTAAAGAATCTTAAGACCTACGACGGCGACGCCAACGACACAAACAACAGCATTTAATAAAGAAAACAATGGTTCTTTATAACGTGCGTTTTCAACTTTTATACGTTTCTCTTCTGTTCTCTGCAAATCTGCGACGTGAAATGACCACATCTCAAGTCTTACGGGAAACGTGAATGCACAAGGGTGAAGATGGATTTTCTCCGCGCTCAGTTTCTTTTAAACCGTTCCTCTCAAATGAGTTCATAGGTCATTCAACTTACGAAAGTTGAAAAACGTAAACATGCAGCTTTCCTTGATGATTTCGTTGGCGTCGCCGTCACCGTCACAGAACTTAAGGTCCCTACTATGGATTTCCTGAAGAAAATACAATAAACATCTGTGGTAGCGCGCTCCTCATCCACTCGATACTGTAAATTGTCCCCTTAACAATTCTCATAACTTTTGTCATTATAATGATTTTTTTTTTAAAAACTCCTACGTGTTTTAACTACTAGATATAAAGAAGGTACCAAAAGAAGTTTTCCCTCATCATTTTTTTCTTAAAAACGTTTGTCACGTGGCTTAATAAATAGAACAATATGAACTACCGACCTTAATCTGCAATCAACATGGTCAATTTACACTTAGAGCGTTTGCGTGTTTCACCCAAAGCTTATTAATGGCAGTCTATCAGTTTCACAGATTTAAGTATGTCCTATGTTTAAATATGACCATGCTGAATGGAGAGAATAATGCTGCACAAGGAATTAATTCCTCTTCTCTTCCCCATAATTATTGTGGACAGATCGAGAAGGGAAAGATATGTTAGCTTAAAATGCTTAATCCGCTTCTCGTCTCTGATACAGAGAGAACAGGTGAACAAAGATATATATACAAAATTATAAAATATATCTAGAGTATAAATATTGCCAGATGACTTGTATAACTGATTAGCAGTGAAACACACAATAGCTTTATAAATGGAAAGTTTGGCATAAAGGGTTTAATTTAAATATTTACTAACCTTCTGTATAATTCGGTTCCGTTTGTCCAGTTTAGGTAAGCAGGGGTTTTTTTTGCAACTAAACTGCAATCTATCGCATCTGCTATGCATGAGTAACACGCAGTGATTCGGCAGCATAACGTTGCCTATACTTAGCTTGTCCTCCACTTCACGTGGCACGACGATTTTATGGATTGAACACTGCATACCTAGTTCATGCCAGTGTTCCTTCTCCAAATTATCAAGCGTAATAGCATTCCAACCCTTTTTAAGCCGTCCCTAATGCGGTAAAGTAACGCTGATGGTAGCAGTGCTGGGTTTAACGCTTCCTAACAGGCGAATCCTCTTCAAGTAACTTTAACACACATTCGATACCTTCCCATTTGTTAGAATAGGTTTCTTATTTTCCACTGTTACCGCAATAGATTCAGATGGTGATATCGATTTAGTAGACGAGGGTGTGCTAGTTTTCTTTGCAGCGATCTTGCCAGCAGTGGAATCATCACTTTCACTTCCATCGTCCTCTTCGGTCACACTTCGTTTCTTCTTTAACAGATTTCTTATGCTTTGCTCTTCTTCTCTTGACGGGGACTTCATGTACTTTATTGCTTCAATTGTATTGTTTTTGGTTCCATCAGAGATGTCTGAATCACCAAAAGGTCGCCTGCACTGAGC
>NC_090884.1:22197585-22220085 GCF_036669925.1 Montipora capricornis | reverse complement strand
GATGTACACACGCCATGACCTACCTTGAGTTTGTTGTGACGAAGGGGATTCTGAAAGAAAATGACGTTGTTAGCTTTACAGACTAGAAGTCATATTGGCAAAGAGGTTCATGGAAACACAGTACGTTGTCCCAGGTGCTTTTTCTCGGCAGGAAAAAAAGCAAAGTAGGTTAGGTTGTTAAGTTAGATATCGTTAATTAGGGGAGTTAAATAATATTCAAATTCACTATCGATTCAGCAATTAGCCTTAAAAACTAGTACGTTAAAGCAACTGCTGATTTGCTGACCTACAACGCATCACATCACAACAAAGAAAACCTTCTCTAAAATGGCTATCATAGATGTGAAATGCTTCAAATTACGATACCAGGAAATGCACTAGCACATCTAAATTATTTCATCTCAGTTGTCCCACTTTAAAAGGTTGCATTTCTTAACGTCTTCCTTTCGCCGAAAACACGGGAACTGAATTAAATGGTGCAAATAATTTATAATTTCTCCATCATTCCTCTCTCTTTTTACGTTTTCTAAACAAGATTTGCGCTCCATTTTCTTTCTCGTCACCCGTTTCATTTGTCCCTCATTTTTCTTTTACTACCTGTAGCCATTTTTAAAAGGGTTCTTTTTGAAGGGCGTGGCAAAGTGTGCAAGTAAACTACTTACTAGCCTTCCACAGCGAAAGGCAAACAGACTCCTAAGCAAACCCAAGAAGGGTCTTAATTTCCTTTCCATAGGCCTCAACGACTTGCAAGAAGCTACAAGGCCAGAAGACGGAGATGTCGTTAACTCAACTCAATCTTCTGGTTGCCGCGTTGTCCGAACACAAGGCCAAAAACAAAATGAAAATAAAATAAAATACAGTTTCACACGCAACTTCCATAGCTCGTGCGGTGCTCGAATTACCTTGAATTTGAGGAGTAGTTGGGGAACTATTGCTTGTCACCTGAACAGTACTAAAAACCGGCTGGGTTGTTGGTTGTTCTGAAACCAATGTATTCGCATATTACAGTCAGTGCTTAGAAAACGGGCAGAGGGCAGATTTGAAATGGGAGAAATCTGTTGCCCTCTCAAACTTATGCATGCAGTTTGGTATCGTAAGAAAACACTATCAGCGAACTATTCCAACGGAACGTGGTCAACAACAACATCGATTTTTCAGCTGAACGAGAGTAATCTAGCAAAGCAAGGAGAGAAATGACAAAACACAACATTAACGCGCAAGAGATGGATGGAAGCTGCGTGACATAGATAAAAAGAAAATAAATGAAGAGCTGTTTCTGAGCAACAAGCATGGTCACTATCCACTTTGAATCACCGCGCAATCCTCCGTAAAAAAGGCATCAAGAGTTAAGTAGGATTGCGTCAGGCGAGCTGACCACCCTGATAGAATAGACTCCCTCGAACAGTTATCATTACTCATATCATGCTCGCACAAAAGAACACAGTAATATCTATGTCCCAATCGGTAAGTTTACACAGTTACGTTATCGCCGCCATAATGGATGGCGCAGGCTACAGATACACGTTTGTTGTTCAGCATTTTCATATTTCATCATCGTTATCTATGTTCCTGGAAGATGATTGCAAATCACCATTTGGGAAATTTCACGATTTCTGTCCACGATCGCCTCTTATAATAAATGCGATCGAAGGCTGGGTTCCGAAGTAACCTGGACAAAGAACATTCGCACCCACTAAAGAAGGACCATAACTGTTAATCAAATGAACTTTTGAACGTTTCTTTGTTACTTTCACATTGTTTTGTTGTAATAAAACTCCGTTAACGCGTAACTCCTGCTAAAGCTTTCCCTGATCTTAATATTTAGTCGTGCAAACTGAGTCGGAAAAATGGACGTCTTTTTCTGACTGTCGAAAATTGTGCCCTCTGAACCCCATCAAGGAAGAAACCTCGCCAAGAAGATGGCAAACCCTAGAAACACACTGAGCAATTTAAGTAAGGACGACAACAACAGCAAAGAGAACGTCATCTCAAAACATAAATCCGCATCATTTTGATCATTCCGCGACTATTCCAGCAAACCCTCGTTTTAGTAATATGAAAAAAGCGCTCGTTAACCAGTAAAGAGCTGGCATGAACAACCCTCAAGTAAGGAGACAAGATGAAACATTTACCATCAAGTGCTGACGTTTTCCCGAAACTTCAACTGGTCACTCATCTTTGCCGTTTTGCAGGGGACGCCGGAAAAAAATGTATGATGAAAATGTAAAACGGACCTGTTGTGATTGCTCAACAAATACACAGATTTTTGGTGTGTTTGTTGCCGTAGCGGTCGTCCTTGCTTCAGCTCGCAGCTTTAGGAACAACCACAGCACCCAAAAGAAACACTAAGTTAAAGCAGTAAGTGCAGTAACTGAGAAGCGCGTGTTGTACAAGAAGCATGCAGCCCAACAGAGAGAATTAGCATCGCCTTTACGTAAAACGGATGTTTTACCGTGGGAATGACGGTAAAATAAAATAAAAAAATGTAAATGCTTTGTTTATAGTGGAAGTGCACTTAGCTATCAAGCTAGTTTACAGGCACCCCACTTTTAACAATGTGAAAGAAACAATTCAAAGTTAACAGAAACATTATTAAGAACCCCAACTGGCAGGAGGCAACCAGTTGGCTATTTACAAAGCGTGGTAGAGTTGAATCCGGGACAACCGGAAACAAATCCAAGCCAGAGGTTAGAACGGGATTTGAACCCGGAGCAGCCGCATGCAAACCCAACGCCCTAGCCACTCGACCACGCTTGCCTCCGCTTAAAGTGCCCATGTCACCATTTTTTTTATTTTCTCATTCAAAAGTCCACATTAAAATACGAGCTTCTGCGAAAAAAATCTTCGATTTGAACAAAACGCAAATTTTTTATGATTATTTAAAAACGCTGAAATTGACCGCCATTTTGGCACACCACTCGTATTAGTCTTCTCACGGTCATAGAGGACTTGTGACGTAGGTTAAGGAACACTTGACCTCAGAAGTATACAGGCTTGAGAAGACTTGAGAGGTTTTTGACCGAGAGTTTATCGAGTAAAAGGTCAAGAATGCCCGAAAGATGTGTTGCTGCACGATGCGACAACACAGCAGACCACACAAAAGGAATTAGTATGCACAGATTTCCTTTTCTGAACTCTGAAAACCCCATTGCACAGAGACGAAGGAAAAAATGGATCGACTTCGTCCTTTCGAAGAGGAAGAACTGGGTGCCCGGGAAAACGTCTTCATTGTGCTCGATGCACTTCAAAGAGGAAGATTTTCAGTTTCGTTTGGACTCGAAAATGAAACGATCGTTGAAGTCTGACGAAATTGGGATTTGTGTGTACCCTTCGATTCACGCTGGTACAGAAGTGGAAGAAGCCCCTTCCAAGCGAGGAAGACGAATGGTGAGTTTTATTGTAATTGTGTGAAATATTTATCTCCACGTGTTGCGAGTGTCCATTGTCGAATAAGAAGTTCTCCTTAAAAGCCACTTTTGGAAAAAAATGTGTGGTTTATTGTTCTGGTTTAGTACTGCTGCTTATGCATTTCCTTTCGCAGTTAGTGAGATCTGCCAAGGCTCGGTTAAAGACATTAGACACGGAGGCTGATCATGAAACTTCAGTTTCGGCGCATTCGACATCGCTGTCATCTTCCGACGTGATACCGTCAAGTAGTCAAGAAGTAAGATAGTTGTTGATGTATACCAAAAACCGTGATCATAATTTTGCAGAAATAACAGCGAGGACAACATATGTTTTAATGAAAATGCTTTTCACATATGTTTTACAGTGTGACCTACCAGTAGATACTCCAGTTTCCCCAAATGCAGTGGACTCCAGTGCTACATGTAGCACTTACGAGGTAAAGCTCTTGATGTGAAATCTTACACTGTGCGATGAGCATTATGCCCTCATATATTGTTATTTGACATATAAATTAGTTGTAATATATTTTAAAGTTTATTTTGTCTACATTTCATTATCTAAGTAATGTATTTTAATTTATTATAATAGCTCAGGGAGCAATTATTACAGAATGCAGGGCCACTTCGTTCCACTTGTTTTACATGTGTCAAAATCCTTTGAAGATTGAAGTACAAAACAATAGGCACTTTTGTTATTCAATGAGATATAAATAAGTGGCCTTGTATTCTGTAGTTTAGCCACCAGTCTGTAGGTTAGATAACTACAACAGCAAAAAAAACTAATAAAAACTTTTTGGATGTTACATTATAGCCATTTAATTATTATTTTGCAGGAAGATGTTACACAGATGACTGAGGGTGCTGGTGTTGATTTAGGACTACAGTCTGATGCTAGCATGCAAATGGTACAGTGCTGTATGCATTTCACTAAAAATGTTATACTTAGTTGAAAGAAATGTCAGTTTAACAACCAAGGTTGCTAATTATTCCAAACTTTTCTAACATAGGGGACATCCACGCAGGCCCTTGCTGATGACCTATTAAAAGTAAACAGTATCCATCGAGAGAATGAAGTTTTGAAGAGGCAGTTGAATGGTGCAAGAGAGGCCCTCAAAAACTGTAAAGGCCAAAAAAGGCAGCTCAAGCGTAAAGGTTTGTAAGAATGACACTTCTAAATGCTTGAGAGGAATTTTAAATTTTTGTAATGTCTTGAAATTAATAACAAAACTATTTTTATTCCCAGTTGACCGACTGACACATGAGCTTCAAGCCCTCAAGTGGGAAATGGCTAGAGAAGAAGAGCAGGATCAGGAGTCGGAAATTGACGAGGACTTCCTTGGCAGTGACCAGGATGAGGATGAGGATGAGGACGATGACGCTGACACCATCGAAGAAGAACCTGACTTTTCTTGTGGATACCAAGAAGGGCTTTCCAGTGAGAGTGCAGAGGATAGCGAAACAGAGGATGAGGAGACACAAATGAAAAGCAAGAGGTACACACAAACATTAGAAACTGGATAAGCAATAATATTATTGGAGAAACATTCATGTGTACATGTATTAAGGAAATGTATAGTGCAAATGATGAGTAATGAACAATCATCAGATTAACTTTCTTCCTGGTTTGCATTTTTTTTTTGGTTGGCAGGATCCCCCTATCAAGTTCCTATCACGACATCAGAACAGAGCCTAAGTACATAGTGTTCTTGTCAAAACTGCTTCTGCTCTTTCAGTTCTGCCATTTCTGTCGCACAGGAAGGAAGCCTGAGATAACAGCAGAGCAGACTGGAACTGGGATAGTGATTAAAACGGTCTGTACCAATTCCAGTTGCAGAAAGGAGTTCATTTGGACCAGTCAGCCTTTTATGCCAGGCACTAAGATACTTGCTGGTAACTTCCTAATATCTATGGCCGTGCTTTTTGCTGGTGGATCTTTTACAAAAGTTAGACAGATCTTCTTGCACATGGGTCTGGCTTGCACTTCACTCAGCACATTCTTCCGACACCAAAGGGTAAATGATCATTGTGAAAGAAAAAAAACCCTTATTTTGAGCAATCTGTAAACGGTCAGGTATCGTACCAGCTGGAGCCAGTTTAAAGAAGCCATTAGGCTACAACCTGTTTAGTGCTCTCTTACCAAGTAATTCATACAATGTAGAAGGGAATTTTTCACCATGAAAGAAATATTTTCCAAATGTTGTTTTCACTTTCTTAGATAAATCCAGGGGTGAGCATGAATGAGACTTAAATTCCTTATGATAAGCATTACATGTGTCCTTCTTGGTAAAAAGTCACCCAAATACACACAATTCTGTCAAACCTGAGGCAATCTGAAAATGTCAAATAACCCTGCCAAATATGAAGAACTAATTCAACAATACTTGTGTTCAATCCTAGACATAAGTGCACTTCTTTATCCAAAAAGACTATGAAAATTTTATATCACACGACTGAATACGTAATTCGTTGATTATTGTTTTAGAATATGCTGATTCCTACTGTGCACTTGTTTTGGAAGAGGTATCAAACAAACCTGTTGTCTCGTCTGAAAGATATGGGAGGAATAACACTGTCAGGTGATGGGCGCCATGACAGCATGGGTCATTGTGCCAAGTATTGTGCATACACAATCTTCTGTTGCACATTACCAAGCATCATCCATTTTGCACTTATACAGGTATGCTAATAAGTTATGACTATCATGTTTTATTGTGCTTATAGAAATACACATGCATATGATTATATCAACTTGAACATTTCAAAGGGTAGAATGTGTAGTTCCAGAAAATATCCATACCCACCCCAAGGAAGGTTAATGGAAATTCCAAGGGTGAGGGAGGTTTCAAAAGCTCAATTTTTTGAAGGAAAGTGTGACATAAAAATGGAATTTCTAGAGGGGTGGGGGGTTCAAGCTAAAAAATCTTTAGTGGGAGGGGTATGGATATTTTCTGGAACAACACAATGTACAGACTGACGCCTACTTGAGATGGAACAATAGCTCTGTGTGTAATGAATCTTATACCATTGGTGCATGATATGTGGTGGCATAAATGCAGGATATATTGTAAACAAAACTATTGTTAGAGCAAGATTCTTTCGAATGAGACTGGATCATTCTTGTATCCTAGTGTTTTATTTTGCTATTACTACCATAAGCCCCTTTTGTCTTAAATTTTAAACCTTTCCTAATACTGTTTTAGAATGCATGTTCAGTTCTGAACTTACCCTTTTTCTATTTTTGTTGTCAGAGAAATCAAGCTGGAAGCTCCCCTGCCATGGAGTTTATGGGCTTCCAAAAATGCATGGACTTTCTGGTGGGATTTGGCATTGTAATTGCAGCCTTTATTTCCGACAGGCATACCCAAATAGCAAGTCACATGAAGAATGTTTTATCACATATAACGCATTACTTTGATCTCTGGCATCTTAAAAAGAGTATGATCATTAATAATTATTATTCTGTTGAATATTATCTGCATTGTTGTCTTTGTATTTTATTAAGCAAGAAAAGGGCGGAGACACTTCACAGCTCTTTGTACTATTGGCAAATTTTGTCTCTAGCTCTTGCAATTAACTGATAACCCCCCTCCACTCACATTTCCCCCAAAATGTTAGACTAAGTTGCTTTCTTCATGGACAATGTAGAATACAATCTCAATCATTTGAATAAGAATATAGAAAAATTCAATACTGGGAGAATTGAAAGTTGTTCTAACTTATGTTTAACTGTCTCAACTACTTTTATCACTTATTGCAATGTTTTACAATCGTAGTTTCCATAGTATCTGCAGTGATCTATTTGAACCTCCCACACATTTTACACAGGAAATACTCTATGTCCATTGGGCAAATCCTCATTTCAATCCAATCCTAAAGGGCAAGCTGCAATTAGATTATGCTTCCTTATGGTATGTATTGATGTTGCTCATATTTCTTTTAATTTTGACAGAGATCACCAAATTACTTAACAAACTAACAAAAGAAAAGGGGAATGAAGAACTACAGCCATGGGTTAAGCCCTGTGAGAGGCACTTGTACTGGAGTGCAACATCCACACTAGATGGGAATGGAAAGGTCATCTGGGCTAAGTTTAAGTCATTCCTTAGCCATATCATTAATAGGCACACTAACTTGGATGACCCACTTTTTAACAAGTGTGCACATGGAGACATCCCTGATCGCAAATGGATTGACCCAGGTATTGTTTATTTCTCTTGCTATTTGATATGACTTTTTTCTCAAAATTCCTTGCCTAAATTCCATTAATTTTGCAGAAATATTGTAAATTTTATCAACTTGCAAACACATAAATGAACACTTCAAACAAGTATTAGCCAATATTAAATTTTGCCACAGTAAACCTAACTGGTTAATGTTTATGACATGTATTTATGATTATTAGGTAATAAGTACCAGTATTATTATTTCAGAGCATACAGTGTACGATAAAGTAAAGAAGGCCCTCACTTCTGACAGTCTGAAAAAGGGCATCATTCAAGCTTCCCCAAGTGCACAAACTGATTGTCTGGAAGGCTTCCACTCGGTGTTGAACCAGTTTGCACCAAAGATAATTGCTTATTCCTATCTTGGAATGTACTGCAGGTGTGAGAAAAAAAATTATCTTTAATAATGGTTATGCTGTAGTGGTTTATCGACGGTGGTACATGATTTTTATCCCAACAAACCCCTTAGTAGCAAAGGTACAGTGTACATGTTTGGTCATATTTTCATCAGTTGTATTGTTTATGTCTTGTAGGCACATTTTGGCTGCCCTGCATTTCAACTACAACCTTCACAGAGAAGACAAAGTAAACCAAGATGACAGTGTCTCAGTCAAAGTAACCTACCCGAAGTTTAAGAATGGGGAAGGAACTGTCAGAAATAGGAAAATTGAACAGAACTTTGGTATTTATGAATTCTAACATGTTACCGCATGATGTCTTGTGATTGATCGATGCTGCAATTGTAGGAAAAAACACAGAAGTCATTCACTGTTAATGCTCGTCCCAAACCCCAAGCAAGCATCTGTAGACTGACTGAAATAGCTACACTGTGTGCTAATTGTTGTTAACAATTTCCAGATTATGTTGGTGAACTTTTCCAGTTTTTTCTGGCCCTAAGCAAGCAGCAACTTCGGGAAACGTGCAATGAATTGCAAACTATGGTTCCACCCCCCATGAACACCATGCTCGATAAGCAACCCCGGGAGGAGGCCATAAGGAAACAGAAAGAACGCTCAAGCATGGTTTCAAAGGATGTCCCTCCCACTGCAGCAGGTACATGCTGCCATGGAAACTTTGTGTTTAGACTTTCACTTCACATCCATGATAATCTTGTTATGTGCCAAATGCATTATTGAAAAGTTGTGATAAATGTATAATCTTATACACACAAAATGTTTTATTTTGTTAAATAGCCCTGAAAGTTTAAGAGTAGGAGTAAATTCTAATTACAACAGGAAAAACATTCTCTTTCGGTGGAATTTGTTTACAATATTCAAAGAATGAAAAAACAAGTATTTGCTTTATTATTGCAGTGTCAGATCAAGTGACCAATGAAAGGACAGAGCAACCAACAAGAGCACGTCCACTATGTTCTGCCTGCAGAAACCCAATGAGAGGTCACAAATCTGTGACTGACTGTCCAAGAAATAGAAGATAGAAATCCTAATGCCTCATATGCTGAGTGTCTGTTTTCCAAATCACTCAATGCTTGGCAAATTTTTGAATTTTTGAATCAGTATATTGTGATTTACTTTCAGTTTTTTTTAACCCAATGATTCATCTTATCGCAGTGGGAGAAAATGTGCACATGTTGGAAACACGGAATATGCAAATGTTACTAAAGTTACAAGAGTAATGATAATAACTTCTAAAAAATAAGTGTTCAATATAAAACTTGACTTTAGTCTACTCTACAAAACTATCAGTCAAACTCTCCTAGTTCGAAACCAGCCGACTCCTTGTCCTCGTCACTTTTAAATGTCTTTCTAATAGCAGAATATGCACAAGCTGGAAGGGGAATTCTTTTCTTGCCCAAGTAGCCATACACAAGCCTGATAAATTCCCTATAGGCTATTGCTCGGAGATACCTAGAAGAGGAGAGACCAAAAAATAATAATAAAGCACCATTTTAGGATGATATTTATTACTTATTTACTATTTTCCAATACTACTGGCAAGTGGTCAGCGGTCTTAGTAATTAACAAATAAAGAGGCCTAAGCTAGTATTACACTGTGATATAAAATGCAATGGCAGTTGAGAACATGTGGGAAATGTAGAACACATGAGCTGGTGGGGAGTATTTTCTACATTTTGAGTGTTTCCAAATGTATGGAGTGTTTTATCACAGTGTAATACATGGATTAGGCCTCTTTATTTGCTTTATGATGTAGAGGTTATGTTGCGAAAAATAATAAAACACACTTTTTCTTTGTTATTATACTCACTGATAACACACAGGTTCTGGACCAATCAGAGTGTGTGCAGGGTCCCATCTTAAATTTGTATTATAATAGTAAATAAATAACAACAACGACCAAAAAACACTACAAGGAAATTATGGATTGTGCCTCGACAACATTCAAATCCGTATTTGTTACAATTTGTTATAATATTGGTTACCACTTTGAATCAGACATCTGAAATGGTTCAAGACCTCTAACAAGCTAAGAAGTGAAAACTGTAAAGGAAAAATCCACCGCACCTTTCCTCAGAACCAGTTTTTTTGTAGGCTTGCTTCCCCTTGGTTCGGTATTTGCCACTCGCTAATCGAAGGCTCCACTTTTCTAGGCAAACTGGCCCAAATCCCGGATGTTCGGTTATACAGCGCAGCTCTTGTCCTTCTTCGAGGTCTTCCAGAACAATTTCACTTGTAAGCGCCTCACAGCAGCCTTCAATTTCTTTACAGCAGTAGCATTCGCTAATGTTTATCAAAGGTTCGCGGCTACAATTACCACATGTACACCTAAAAGTGAAGTAATTCGCATGCGGTTAGTCCTTCACACACCAGTTGATATAAAGACAACAACAACCAATTCTAATAATAGAAGTTAGCTTACCAGTCTTCCACACGAACAGAATTTTCCAAGCGTCGTTTCAACTCATTTTCTAGCTGATCTTTCTCCTCAATCTCTTTCCTATAGTTAGCAAGCCATTCCTCGTCCGCTAAGGGTTCATCCGCATAAGGTTCAAGCGAATTACCGGTAGCTCTTGTGGGCGACTCTTCCAGTTCCAAAACGCAATCATTCGCTTCAACTTCGATTTGATAGTCTTCGTTTACGCTGCTATATTGGTCGCTTTCTGTGTCGGAAGCACTCTCTATAGAGGACATCACTTAGTTCGTTTGTATTTGATGAACACAACTTCGATAACCTCTTTCGTATATAGTAAACACGGGAGGCACGCGAACAAGCGTTCCTGAAACTACGTCACATGATGAGCCCGTACTTTCTCGATCAGCGGAAGGGGTGTACCAAACAAAAGTAGGATTGAAAAAATCATAAGAAATTCGCGTTTTGTTCAAATCCAAAAATTTTTTCGCAGAAGTTCATATTTTAATGTGGACTTTTGAATGTGAAAAGAAAAAAAATGGTGACACGGGCACTTTAACATTTACGGCCTTTTAACATTTACTTCATCTTTATGCTAAATTTGCAAAGACTCTTCTGAAATTTATAAAAAACCTCTCTCTTGATACTTAACAAAAAAATCACAATTCATTGCCTGCCCTTTTTTAGGTCAGTCTGTCCCGCGAATTTAAGTGGTCCACCATTTGTCCTCGAATATGACAAATGAATGGTCTTCTGTTTTACATTATTCTATCCAGTTGCATTTCTGTTTTGGGGTTTTGAAAGTGTTATAGATTGCCATGCAATAAATGATCTTACCATTTGTGGGCTCGACATAAAGTGGATGAGACATATCCACCGTGAAATATCCCACTTTACCAGTGGATACTTCCTCTTGCAAGTCTCCCAACAGCTTAGCGTTTGTGCTTGTTGGATAAGCAGCAAAGATTAGCGTCAGTTTACAAATTACACTCCCTTTACTGTGAATAAAGAACAAAAACAAATTAAGAACGGAGGAAATTCGAAAAATTGTATATTCGCAAGTCAACATTTTTGATTACCATGATGAGAAATAATTAACAATTATTCCATGAGCGCGCGTTGGATATGAGATGGTAAATAGCCAACGGGGCGCGTAGCGCCGAGTTGGCTATAACCAGTCTCATATCCAACAAGCGCGAATGGAATAATTGTTTTATTAGATTCCCTAAACTCCAAAAGTTTAGAAGTACGAAATACGAGCGAAAAATGCGAGAAAATCCTAGCGAAATCGAAAAAAGTTGATGAAGATGTGATGTTGTGTAATACCTCGTGGTCAGACAGACGCCGGCTCATCACAAAAACATTTCTTACCTTTTCGCGTATCTCTAAGCTTCGAAAGTGATCCAAACTTTCCACAAAAACGTTTTTCTTTTGCTTTATACCGAAAGAAATTTCGCTTTCTGGCGTAAACGTTTTTAAAAAGCGCAATCATTTACCATATAAGGTCAAACTGAGGTATATGAGCTGATAACCGAGATTGAGTGAACCAATCAGAGCACGAGAATTCCATTATCCGAGGTTGAGAATTTAATAATACACCTTATTAAATTCTCAACCTCGGATAATGCATTTCGCGTGCTCTGATTGGTTCACTCAATCTCGGTTATCAGCTCATATACCTTAGTTTGACCTTATATGGTAAATGATTGCGTTAAGCGTTGCTAAACTAATTTTTTTTTTTTGCCGGAAAGCGAAAATTCTCTTTGCATAAAACCGAAAAAGAAAAAAACCTTTTTTTGTGGAAAGTTTGGATCAATTCCGACGTTTAGAAGTATAGTACGCGAAAAGGCAAGAAATGCTTTTGCGATGAGCCTTCGTCTGTCTAACCATAAGGTATTACAAGTACACAACATCGCATCTTCATCAAGTTTTCTCGATTTAGCTCGGGATTTCTCGCTTTTTTCGTTCGTATTTCGTAGTTCCAACTTGTGGGACTTTAAGGAATTTGATAAAACAATTATTCCATTCGCGCTTGTTGGATATGAGACTGGTTATAGCCAACTCATATCCAACGCGCGCCATTTTAGTAATCTTTTGTCTGCTTGCAGATTAGCCCTTGTTGCCTCGTTCTTAAGCTAAGGGCTAATTTGCAAACAAACAAAAGAATAATAAAATGGTGGCCATTTTAGAATAAGGTGTATTATAGACTATCGCGAAATTATAATAATTGATCATAGCTATCTCTTCCTAAACTTGCAAACAATGCCGATTACACGTATTAAAGAATACCAGTGAAACCACTGAGGTTGACAATATGACATACCGGTAGTTCCATACTACTCTGATTCGAAGAAAATTTGAATGCAGCTTAAAACATTTACGCTACAATACATTTTTGTATTGAAACAAGGGTTGCACCAAACTATTCCTGATATCGATGAAGTCCTCACAGACGTCACTTTTAGTCAGTGACATTTTCGCCTCATACAAATATAAATGACACTTAGATTTAAACTAACGCGTATGCTGTGTTCAGTAATCTTCTGCAACTTAATGTACCAAAGCTGAACATGTGGAGATGGTCGCAAGGTTGGAAACTGGCCAATTTTTCTCTTCTTTCTCCTCTAACCTAATTACATCAATAAGCTTCCTTGTACATACTCGTCTCGACAACTTTTTGGTTGCTACCACTTGCCACATTTTTCAGGCGATACATTATGACAATAAATTTACCATACCTAAAGGTATCCTCTTGACATCCAATAAAGGCTTGGTTTGCAGAATATAGCTCGCTCACCTGAGTCACAAGGCGATAGAAATAGTAAAAATGGGATGTCCATGAATTGAATAATAGACGATAGTTTAAAGTACCAATAAATAAATACGAACAAGATGACGCAGAGAAATTTCGTATAAGGCTTCTTCTCAGGAGTACCTTCTCAACAATTCCACTTTAAAAAATGGAGAGCTAAAAAGCTCCACGCCTTAAACTTTACAAAGGGCAACCTAAAAGACGAAATGTACATATGCACACATAGTTGAGATCAAAAACATGCAAACCACTACTAGCAAACATACCGCGCTTCTGACTTTATCCGTCAGGGTTTTGTATTTTTCCGACTTCTCATCCAAAAGCTCTGCGCTCCATTCTTCATTCGTGAGTCTTAATTCCGCTTTAACTTGCTTATCTGATGAAAAAAGAAATAAAGACAACGGCTATGGAAACAACACCCGCAAAGGCTAAAATGACAAATCTTCCGACCAATTCCGCACCACCTCCATACAAATTATAATTTATGAAAACTTGGAATAATTTCATGGTAATTTCATGGGCTTCATGGTATGAGACCTTTGATAAACATGGTTGGTGTATGGGTTAGCTTGAGAATTAAAACCCACATAAATTATTTTAAAATCTTTATGTTTCATGACATATAACTGGCTCATTGAGTTATTTTTTTGTCCAAACGTGAACAGTGGTCGCTCAGCAGTCTCTCGAGCAACAGGTTAACGATAAAGACGATCGACAAAAAGCAAAAGCCGAGAAGATATGCACTTACATAAATCTTTACAACAACATTTCTATGCAAAGGGAGAAGAGTATTAGAGAGCCGTGGGATGGGTGTGGGTGAACAGGAAACAAAAATATGAGCCCAGTGAGCCATGCCAAGAGAAAATTAAGGACACAGAGAGGGAGTCGCCAAGTCTAGCCCTTGAGATATATTTATTTCAGTTATTTTAAGATGTCACGAAACTGAAGTCTGTTTTCCAAGAAGTCCTGTTTCCACAAAGTCAGAAGAATGAGTCAAAATGGCGTCCCGAGTGGACTTGCGGTTGGTTGACAAAAACGAGCTTCAGGAGCAAGGAAATTGGTACATCTTACCCCAACTCCCGGAGTGGTAAATAAATTCTACAATTTCTTGTGAATGTAATAAAAAGTACGCATGACGTCATTCTTAATAGTTGCGGACGTCTCGGGAAACAGTCTTTCGATTTTTGTGAAATTCACATCTCCCGGCCAACGCTCCTACACTCTTTCTTTTCTCCCTTATTTTCTCTTTGCCATGCTTTCTCTCTGATACTTTTCAGGAAGAAGAATGAAAGTGTTCTACATTAAAAGAATCCAGACAGACCGACGCAAAAGGAAATGCAGAATAATCTGAGTATGTTCATTGTGTTAAGTATTTAGAAGTTAACGATAATTAGTTAATTCATTTTCCGCAACTGAGCCATTTCCGGTGTTTTGAGTAGCTTTTGCAAAAAATTTTCAGATAGGTAAATGCAAGAGACAATATCACAAACGTTAGTGACTAGACAACATTTTGAAAGTGCAAAAACCCACACTTCCAAGAAAATCAAAGGCGTACTCTAAGAACTATGGGATATCCAAGCTTGATCGCCGTGTGATTATATCCCCACAAGTCGTGCATTTAATCGTAAGGGGGTTTCCTGGTGGGCAACAAAGATTTTGTTCATTCTCCTCAACCCCACCGTATCCCCCTCCCCCTCCAAAAAAAAACCAAATCAAAATACAGTTCAAGAGCACAAACATTCTCGGAAGACATGTGTTAAGATAAACGATCCCAAATCGCTCCGCTCTCTGCAGCCTGGATTCCTGAAAGCCCTGGAGAACGAATCGCATGCGAGCTTTGACCAGCGGATTATGCCATGAATAAAATGAATGAAGTGCAGGTTATAGACAAAAGATACATGTGATCCACGCACTTATCTGGACAATTTGAGCAATAGACCATTTCCAAATTCTCACGGCTGGACTGGATCTAGCATGAAATGGAGGCTAATACGGGCAAATCTTGTCAAATGCAAATTAGTTTGCCCGCATTAGCCTCCATTTCATGCTAGATCCAGTCCAGCTGTGATATTTCGAAAATGGTCTATTGTCCCTAAGGTTATAGACACCTGCAAAATTCTATGACCTCCGTACAATGCTCTACCAATAATTAAGCTATGACGACAGTTGCGCGCCAGGTCAATTTGTTGGGTTCGAATCCCTTAGAAGCCACATGAATTTTTCAGAGGTCAAAAAGGGACAACTGGCAAATAAGTGCGAGGATGACTTCTATCTTTCGGATTATGCCATGTCCACCAACCATCTAAATTGACAGCCTTGCTAAAGGATGATCCGAACTGATTTTGTGCGGTGCAATAGTATGAGCGTTGACCAGAGTCTGCGGTGATTAAAACTTGATGCGAGTTGACGACGTGTGTGGTGCCACCAATCACCTTGTGTATAGCAACACGAGGAGTAGGCAGACCAGAGGCATTGCAAACAAACAAAGATGAACCATTGATCTTCACAAGACCTGATGACAGAACTGGTAATGTACCTGAAAGCATGTAACCAAAAAGAGCGATTTCAATCAAGTGTTTAAAAACCTAAAAAATAGGATGCGCATGCATAGTGATCCCTTCCCCACCGAATCAAAGTTAAAACCGGCCAATTCCGAGTTGTGCGCAAACATTTTCCCGCGCTTCTAGAAAGTTCTCTGCAATTGCTTGGAACTCTGCTTGATTCACAGCGCTATTTGTCACTGTTGCGACTGGCCTGGCTTGGGATCAAGCGCTGCAGTTAAAGAGAACGGGACGGCGAAACGTGGTCCCACGCTACGACTGGTAGGGGTCATAACTTCGGCTTTTATTTTTACGACAAAAACCGACTTTCTTCAAAAAGCGTGTTGAAAAAACTCCCTTTTCGAAAAGAAACGACTTCCTCTAACTACAATAATCCACTGAATGCAAGTTAAAATCCAAACGAGGAGGTGTCTGTAAATAATTTGGAATGCATGGGTAGACGGAAACATCAATTCTGATCGGTCACGCTCACAAAGATATCTTGCGTCCTACAATTTAAATTCTGTTCAAAAGTTACAATTGAGACTACATCATCAGTAATACAAACCGATTCCTTCTTCTCAAGGAAGTAGTTAACAACCGCCAATTCGACTACCAATCTACTAGTTTTTACGCGATGACGCAAACACAGATTAGAGATTAGAAACATCTTAGAGCGAGTTTCAATCGAGTGTCGTAAAACCAAAACCAAAGTAATTACTTTGGCCAATCAAAAAGGGCGGAGACAGTCCGGTAAACCAATCAAAACTCGAAGTAATTACACGTAGCCGACACAAAGCGCGGGAAAATGTGCACGCGCGAGCCACGATTGGTTTTGGTTTCACTTCTGATTGGTTGAAAAAGTAACGCGAGAACTTTGAACCAATCACTGAGTGAAGTAATCATAAACCAAAGGAATTCGCTAATTACTTTCGACACTCAATTGAAAACCGCTCCAGTAGCTTAGCGTTTGCCAAGGAACACTTACTCTGATTACGACGTAAACATTGACTTGATTCGTTTTTTACTAGGCACTGTGTTGAAACGTTTTTTATCTCTAAGCATCGACAATATTAAGATGAATCGCTGAACAGAGTCAGAGTCAGTCAAGATACAACAAGTGGTTGGTACACGACCACGGCGAGAGGTTGTTCCCAGAGATCGGCCTTCGGGCCTCTTCTTTAAAATGTTTTCCAAAACGATCTACACTTCTCCACTGATGAAAACAGGTTCTTTATGTACGCTGACGACCACCACCTGTTTTAAGTGGCGAAGACAACTAACGAAGCGGAAAGTATTTTAACTGAGGGAGGAAACAACATCTCGGAGTGGTACAACAGCAATCTTTTTCAAGGAAATTTTTCTAAGTATCAGGTGATGTGTCTGAGCGCGAGGAATTATCACAAGGATTTACAAATCGTTATTAATGACACTGAAATAGGCTATTTTCGAAATATCAAATATTCAGCTTGATAGTGAGTTAGTGAGGACAAAAACATGTAAACAATGTTTGTAGAAAAGTCTCCTGTCAAACTGGTGTTCTTCTGCGATTACGTAACCTTATTCCGACAGCTGCTAAATTACATATTGTTAAATTTGCTATACTACCTCACATATTGTCAGAGTGAGACTGTCTGGCATTTCAGTCGTTCTTCTAATGCCAGAAAGCTAGAATGAATTCAAGAACGAGCACTTCGGCTTGTTTATTGTGACAAGAAATCGACGTATGAGGAACTCCTGCAAAGGGCGAGACTACCAACACTTCATACGCGACAACTACATCGTAACCTAGCGATTTTACACAATAATAAAGTTCTTATTTACTTACTTACGTTCACGCCCGCCCTTCCAGTCGTACACAACTTACCATTTACGTCCACAGCGCAAGAGGACGATCCCATTTTATTAGATACGAAACACTCATAAACACCAAGAAGATTGAAGTTAAAGTTGTATATTTCTAGTAATCCTTGATATTGGTCTTTTCCTGCTTTGATTTGGAAATCTGCACTGGCGGAAGTCACAGCTTTGGAGTCTCTCGTCCATTTAGTCACTTTTGGAAGCGGTATTCCACGGTCCACTTGACAAGCCAGCGTAGAGGTACCTCCCACTTGCTTCTTGAGCATAATCAGCGAACACGTTGGAGGTTCTAACACAGTACAATCAATCAGCTTTCTCACTTTTAAAAGTGACTTATACTGTACCAATGGCAATGAAATTATTTAGTATTCAGTAGCGCATTAAGTCTGTAATATGGTAAGCATTGCGTTCAGCGAGTAAGCTGACAAGCTAAGGGTCACACCTAACTTGATATGTGAGACGAAAACTATGGGGTGATTCAATTTATCTATGTTAAAAGGAAACAGTGACAATTTGATTTCTTGGGCCCGGTCCATCGAAAAGTAAGGATATGGTGGACGTAAAATTAAGCTTGCGCTCTTAATCGTCTTACGCAATACTCTCTAGTTGACCTGTATCATTCATGTACGAAGTTGGCCTGGAATTCAGAGTTGAAAATCACCTTCAGGACAAACTTTGGTGAAGTTGCCATGAATTATATCCTGTGCCCACTCGCTGTGTCAAGGAAAAAAAACACGCATTTAGCATTTAAATTTATTCATTGAAGGGAATTTTTAAATTTCTACCCAATAATATTTGCTTTCAACCAGTGTACTTATCAAGCAAATGAAAATATGACCAGCGTTTGTACTACCAGGGACAGCACAGTCAGCTTCCCGAAGAAGTAAGTAATATCCTGGCGCCTGGGACCTTTCTACCTTCTGGATAGGAAAATTATTGCATTAGGGCCTTGTAGACCTTTTTCATATAAATTCAATTTAGAAAAGAAAAATATACGGCGCAGTCGCTCCCTAGCATAATTTCTTCCTTCACGTAAACAGTTCCTGCGATGTGACAGGTCTTCGTTTGTAACCGAATACCCGAATATGTAACATCAGTGTTTACAAACAAATTTGAAAGTTTTTGACGCTTATGATGAGCTCTTGTCGTTTGAAAAAAATCTAGAGAAGCGGCAAGAGTTACCATATAAGTAAGTAGGCAGCGAAACCTTATAATGACGGTGAACCCCCCAATGAATATCATCGATCAAGGTCATAAATCTGATATACCATACCTTCCTTCCTTGTTTTCGAATATTGTGCATTTGTTATTGCTCCACCCACAATAAGGATCCAAACTAGAAACACAAGTCCTGAATAAAAACAGAACAATATCAAGGGCTTCTGAAACATTAGGTATGAAGCGATAATCACATTGTTTGTACTTGCGTCTCTAAGAATTTAGCTTTGCAAACGGCAAGCAAATTTAAGGATAAATAAAGTTTTTTTTGGTATGTGTAATGTATCCTAGTCTGAACATGAAATTTTATGGGTCGATGATTACAGCACTTTTCTCAGGATTCGATCCCAGACTCGGCGTCATATTCGTGGGTTGTGTTTTTTTAATTCTCTTCTCTGCTCCGAGAGGTTTTTCTCTGGATACTACTCCGGTTTTCCCCTCTCCTCCAAAATCAACATTTGATTTGATTTGATTTGAGTTAATTTCGTTAGTGTCTGCAATTAGTGCTCTTGTGCTAAACCCTTGACACTTAAATAAAATTATTATTATTATTATTATTATTATTATTATTATTATTATTATTTTATCAAGCACTCATTGTCATCTGTTAACTCTATTTGGTCGTCTGCCCAGTCTCATCTACCCAAGAAGATCTACAATTTTACCATTCGCTAGATCATCTGTGATCTCTCTTAGGTAGCCATGAAGGGATTTGCTCTCCCTTCTTACACACTCCTCGATGCCAATCAGTCCTCTTCCCCCTTCCTTTCTCGGCAGGTACAGCCTCGCAACATTACTCCTGGTGTGCAGACAGCCATTCATTGCCAAGATCTTCCTAGTTCTTCTATCCATGTTGGCTACCTCCTCCATTGTCCAGTCCACAATCCCCGCACTGTAGCGTACTACACCTACAGCCCAGGTATTGATGCCATCGATCACATTTTCTCCATTGAGTTTTGATCTACACAACTTCTTGACTCTTCTGATATACTCCGATGTTATCTTGCCTTTCATCTTGGTGTTGAGAGTCTGGTCCAACTGTAAGATGCCAAGGTATTTGTAGCCTTCCTCCTCTATTTCCCCGATATGCTGGTCGTCGGGTAGTTCTATTCCGCTACTGCCAACTTGTCTTCCCCTTCTCATTTCCAGGACAGCACACGTGTCTAGCCCAAAAGACATCTTAATGTCTTGCGAGAAGATCCTTACTACTTGAACAAGTCAGTCTAGTTAATCTTTGCTAGCTCCGTACAGCTTCAGGTCATCCATGAATAGTAGATGGTTAATGGGCTTCATGTCCTTTGCCAGTCTATCCAAGCCATTGACAAGTTTGTCAACCTTCTCCGGCAGTTCTTCAGGATTGCCTTGTCTACAAGCAATTGATCTTTACTTCCTCGGGATCGCTTCCTGCACCCCTTCCGTTCATGTTAGCAGTCCATTCCTTTCCAAGTGGTGGTATAACTTCTCTCCCATAACTCCTGTCAAGAGCTTCTACATAATGGGTAGGCAGGCAATAGGGCGGTAGGTGCTGGCCTGGGCACCCTTCGCTGTGTCCTTTTGTATCAAAACTGTTCCTCCCCTGACCATCCACTCTGGTACATTCCCTTGACATATACAGTCGTGCAAGCATTCTTGCAATCTAGAGTGCAATCCTGTCAGTTTCGTAAACCAGAACTCCTGAACAAGATCAGGGCTGGCTGCCTTCCACTTTGCCATCTTGCTCATCCATTTCTAATATCCTCCACAGTTATTCTGATATCTTCTTGCATCTCTGTTGTACTGCGCTCCACCTCTACATCCTCTAGCCAAGATGCTCCCTCATTGTGACCGACTTCCTCCGACCAGATCTTGCTCCAGAAGGAGGTTGCTTCTGTGGGATCAGGTAACACCGTTTCTCCTCGTTCCTTTCCATCTAGTGTTCTGTAGAACAGCTTCTGGTTGGTTCTAAACAGGTGGTTCTGTTGGAACTGTTGCCATCTCTCGTCGTATCTTTTGATCTTAACTCCATCTGCCTTGATCTTCTGTTTCAACATGCCGGAGACATACAAAGTGCCCCTTTCCTCAAGATGATATTTGCTGTTCAACCTTTCCCTCTCTCTTTGTTTCAGTCTCATGTTTCCTCTTCGGACTACCTCAATCTTGCTCAGGTATTTTCGCCAAGTTTCTATACTCCCCTTAATCTTTCTCTTCCAGAATGGCTCCTTCAGTTCTTCTCCCTTTCCTCCCTTTTATCATTCCATTCTCTCTGTAGTAACATGCGCAGCTGCATACATTAAAGAATCCAGTTCAGTGATGTTGTGCGACTGAATCCATTGACGACTTCATTGATTTTTCCAACTTCTGCTTTCAGCTTCGTTCTTTCGCATGACTTCAGTGATGGTAATTCTATTCTCTGTTCTAGTTGTATAATTTCTAGGATCCTGTCGCAAAGGGCTTCCAGTTCTGGGCTGATCTCTTCTTGTAATTCTTCAGCAGTGAAAACTCTGGGTTCCTCTTCACGTTGGTGTTTCTTCTTGGGTATCAGATGTTGTTGCATGGTCTGGTGCATCTGTGGTAAGAAGCTCCGTAGTTTCAGTCTCCTGATATTCATAGTCTGGTGTATCTGTGGCATCCATGATATTCCATCAGTATGTGCGTGTGGAGAAAACTTCACAATAGACCACGCAATGATTTGCAAACGAGGGGGCTTTGTAATCCAACGTCATAACGAGTTGAGAGACCTCGAGGCCGACCTTTTGAGTATGGTGTGTAGCGATGTCGAGGTCGTGCCAATTCTCCAAGCCATCAGTGAAGAACATTCGCCTTTCGCTTTCTAGATAGTTTTAGCGACTTTTAGACGTATCAGATTATTAGATTTGGAATTTGTTCAGATTTTAATGTCTTCAGCAAAAAAAAAAAAGAGACAAACACCATTCTTCATGTATAGTAATTGATAGAATTGTTGTGAATGTCTCTTTTAGCATTTTAATAGATTATATGTTGTAAATTTAAGATTGTTAGAGAATTTGTTAATAAAGATTGTTATTATTATTATTATTATTACTTCGTTTCTATTTCAATTAAAGTTCATGTAACTTCGTTACATAACAAATGGCAGGTGTTTTTATAAAAGTCAAGACATGAATGACTTTGCTGGGACTATTGCTGGGACTATATTCAAGTTTTACTGTCTGATGAGTGCGTAAGCACGAAACTCGGAGTAAGAGTGAATCATGTGTTGGTTTCATTAGCCTCACCTTTCTACGATTTAGCTCTACACTTACGTGTATTGAGCACTATTTTAACAGTGTTGGCAGCCTTATTATTATTATTATTATTATTATTATTATTATCATTATCATTAATTATTATTATCATTATTATTATTATTATTATTATTATTATTATTATTTTGTTTTGCTCTCCTCTTTGCTTGTTTTCATGTACTGTGCTGATCATTGAGGAGCTTAACACAAATGGACATGTTTTTCTCGAGGCTTTTAATTTAAATCAGTTCGTAACAATAGCCGCGCCCGCAGCTCAAAAAAAATTAAGAACTGTCTCGGCCATGATTCAATTGAGTACATAAATTATGGTAACTTTTCTTGCGCTCTATTGTGACATACCTGCAGGCC
>NC_090884.1:22182585-22192585 GCF_036669925.1 Montipora capricornis | reverse complement strand
AGTTTTTTAGGTACATGTATACATATTTTGCTATTTATAATAACTATACAGAATACAGGAAAAAAAGTCCAAGTTCCTTCGTACCTCATTTCTGCTCGAGTAAAGAGAGGCTTTGCAGGATTTGATTCAAGTGGATCAGCTAACAACGGATGTTCAATGGCAAAAACATTTGTGTTTAATGTATAACTCTTGGTGTCAAGACTGCTATCACACTGTATATAAAGAAGAAAACAGAATCTACCATTGGAAAAAAAACAACAGTTTTCACCCTTTAACCCCTGAACTGGCCATACTTGGTATTTTACTTGTCAATGGGGAACCCCCAGGAGTCAATGGGTAAACATTGATCAAAAGTTTCAGTTTGTGTCTTCCCCTCCTACAGTTGGGACTGCTTTCCATTCTCTTTCCCTTAGCAAGTCTAAAATGTTCCCTTTTGTTTTAAAATTCTGTTCTCAGTTTTTTAAATATCCGTGCACATTTCTATTCTTTTTGCAACCAAGCTTTGATCCTTGTTTTAAATTTGTGGGTTGTGACAGGAAAGGAAACTTCTGTACATTTTGATCAAAAGAGTCTTAATGACCAGCAACACACTTCACTTTATTTGAAAAGAGGTTACTGAGTTTCAGTACAGCTGTAGTTTAAAGGTGGCCAAAAACAGGCCAGTGACATATTTTCTCATAATAACAAGCAAATGTGGCCATAAATAGTTTTAAGACTTAATTAGCATGTACATGTGCTCTATGGTATACATGTAGCCCTAGCTAAAATTAATATTTCCTACCTGAGGTCTACCTGGAACAAAGGTCAAGTTTACTGGTGACACTGCTTTCAGAACATTAACACCATCATGCCCTTTCACATTTGTCTTTTGCAAGTACTGGCTTTCATCAAATACGTCCACAATAGAATTCATGCTGTACCTGCAAACAGCTGAGCCAAGCACTCCAAGTCTAATAATGGACAAGAGAGAAAATCACAATACTGAAGCATCTTGTCAACTTTAAGCATGAGGGCCTTGATGGGTAAAGTAATACAATGCCAGTCCCCTTCTTCAATATAAAATGGCAGAGAGCTATTCCCTGATGAGATCACGAGCTTGAGTGAATTGGTGTTTGTGCTAACAACAAATTTGTACATTGTAGATCTTAAGAAGATCTTAGGGATTAGTAAACCGGCTTAATTTCCTTTGATGCTTGCATTGGGTAAGCTAAGACTTCATCCTAACCATGGATGCATTTCAGTAAGTCTAAAACATCTTTATATCCCTTGTGGCCATATTAAATGGGTCAAACCTTTCCTGTGATTAATTATTATCATCATACAGCCTTCAATTTGTTAAATTTCAAAGGTCCAGCCCCTTAAACCAAAATGCATTGCGGGTAACCTGCCAATTTTGATGCCCTCTAAATTGAGGAATATTTCATTGCAGTTTACCATCCAAGCACGTGCTACTCACTCCATACGCATGGTTGACTTGGATCCTTTATTTTCAGCAATATGCTAAGCACTCTGATGATCAGGTCATATTTGTAAATAACTATTGTTACTCAGTGTGAAAAACGTTAACCTTAAAAAGGGTTTAATTTTTCTGCTCTTAATGCAATGGTTCACACCCCAGGGGCCAGAGAAAAATCTGCAGCTGAGGGATTCTTTCAACTTTGTAACAATTTTGATACCTTTTTCTAAATTTGTAAGTACCGGTAATCTTTTTTCCCACTATGCAATGTAATTCTGTTTTGTAGGTCGTTCCACAAACTTGTATGCAACACAAATTCTTTCAAAATAATTATAATATATTTTTAACTCTTTCTTTCATATGACTGTAATATCAACCATGTAACAAAAAGCCAGTAACTTTTAAAAAAATTCAACTAACTGTGGTGTGGTAAAAACTCCATAAACAAAGTCTTCCTTTGTGACAGGATCAGTATATTGAACTGTAGCCTCTGCAAATTGAAATAAACTGGTCAAAAACAAGGCCAAGCCTGCATATAATGAACATTCTGTTCCCAAAATCGAGTTATGCACTCTGACCTGGTAAAAACTGGGCCAAGAGCCTGAGTGTGTAAAGCATTTTGCCCCACACCCTATGATTCTTATTAACACCCACACTATTAACTCTCCCTGATCAACTTTACTGTGTGACTGAAATCTCCTTAATATGTAAAATCAGCAGGCTGTAACTCAAACTTTCAGCATCTGAGAGTTGAGAGTCAACCATTTAGGGAGCAGGGGGCAGAGTTGAGAGCACTCGCCTCCTACCAGAGTGCCCCAGGATCCATTCCCAGACTCATATTATGTGGGTTGAGCTTATTGGTTCTCTTCTCTGCTCCAACAGGTTTTTCTCCAGGTACTCCAGTTTTCCCCTCTCCAAAAAACAAATAATTTTATTTGACTTGATTTGAGTTAATTTCGTTAGTGTCCCCAATTATTGCTCTTGTGCTAAATCCATTGACACTTAAGTAAAGTTATCATTATTATTATTATTATTATTATTATTATTATTATTACTATTATTATTATTATTACAGCAAATTCAACAAAACTTAACCACAATAATGTATGTGTAAATATCACTATTAGAGCAACTAAAATTATTGTGGGTATAAGTATGAAATACACTGTATTGAAGTGTTTATTGATGACTAAGATTTCCTTTATTAATGCAATTTGTTTGAATAAAAAGTATTCGTCTCATTGTTAAAACAACAACATTATTCTGAATTTTGAGCAACATTTAATTAATTTTCAGTAACATTCTTAATTACATGGAATTACTGTCTGTGGTACTGTGTGTAAAATGGATGAGAACAGTGTGTATTACACAGGAATTAAAACTCCTTAGAATCAGCAGATAAAGTGAAACAACTTACGGATTTGATTATAATCAAATGGTATATCTCCAGGAACTGAGCATAATACTCTAGTCTTTACAAATGATGTGAATTTGCCTTTCAAAGAATATTTATCAGCTCCTTGGTCGTACTGCAGAGGAATCATATCAGTTCAGGTAATTCAGAAGCTGTTTCAGTCATACATGTAAATGTGTTACTCCAAAAAAAAAACCCATTCCCTTACTTACATTCAGGTTTTGACAATCTGTGTGCCCTAACAAATTAATTACATTGTGGTCCTCGATGTTTCACTGACATTTCAGAAAAAGGTGAAAAAAATCCTTCTCTCTTAGGAGGCTTAAAAGGGTTTCCAGCTACGCACGAGCATATTCCACACCCACAATAATCACGCTGCTTGTGTCAGCTCATTAAGATAAAAGGTTGACAGGGAAAGGATTGACAAAATGTTGAATGTGACCTACACCCATCTTCCAAAAGCATTTTCATAAATAACTTGAAGTTCTACTAGATAATTTTTCGAACTAATACTACAAAATAAAATTTGGTTATAGAATATGGATTTTGAAATTTGAAGTTCAAACTGCAATGAAATTAGTTTCTAGTAAGATATTAATTTTTCCAAAATCTGAAATTTAGAGAGTTCTTTACCACACAAAGTGTGTACCATTACCATAGAAAGAGTTAAAGGACTTGCAGATTCCTTTCAAAATTGCCTGACAATAAAGTATTTTTAAATTATTAAAATACCAAAACATTTCCCCACTGAAAGAATCTTGTAATCCTTTTCCATTGGAAACCTACTGTTACCTGTGGAAAACTGTGACTTCCGAAAAGCTTACATGTAGTGCTCACAAAGGCTTTTTTTTCAAAGCAGCCATTTCCCTAAATACAATTATAATCATTTTTATCTCAATTTTGTCAATTAATAGCTTTGCCATTAACTGTCAAAGTAACAGTTAAATGGTAGACTGAGAAAGGGTGTGCATCTGATGACATATATTTAGGGATAAAACAAACAATTTTAAATCCTAATCTTTGACAAAAAAAGTGACAATGGTATATACCATACCTGGCAAACTCTTGCGACCCTTGCATAAATTATACCCTAACAATTGAAGCAACAATTCATGGTAACTTTTGTTTAATTGAAATAATACTAATTAAGTAAACAAGCTACAGAAGCATTTCTCAGGGAAGGTGGTGCAAATACTTAGTGCAGTTGACTATAGCTACAAATCGAACACAGTTACTGTAGTTTTATTCAAGCTTTGTTCAAGAAGTCATCAGGCTATTGCAGCATTACTCTTTATGTGATAAGGTAAATGTTAATCAAACTAAGATAATTTGCTCTCAGATGTATGGGAAAAATCTACCGGTACCTAAAAATAACATGATTATTACTTGTGATACATGTAGATACTACAAAGATGATAATATTATTATTGCCTGTACCACCACCTGTTGGAGTGAGTGATCTACACCCTTTTCATCAGAAGTGTTGTTACAATTTTAATTTTGTGCATTCCTTATTGATCAGTCATCCCTCCCTTCTACTGGCCAAGTCCTGTCCCCCTCACTTCCCCTGACAATGTTGTTGCTGTTGTTTTCTTGCTGACAAATTCCCCCACTAAGTCCACATTGAATTGGAAGAGTGTAGGGTCATAAATCATAGACATCATGCCAATAGACTAAGTGTAGAAAAAGGTTTCTATGACTACGGTATCAAGGTGCATCGACAACCTGTGACGAAGATTGACACATTTACCGGTATGCCTGGTTTTCACAAGTAATGCAAGCTCAAGCCCGGGCACAATAATTGTTTTGTGCCAAGTGAAAACATAAGCGCTAGCATATAACAATATAGAAGGCTCTATTGCTGGAAATTATGAGTTTTTACCAGTAAATTGGTTATCCTGCATGCAGACGTCTCCAATTTCCTTTGTTGCCCACGGAAAAGGGAACGCCTGCATTAAGGCATAAGTGAGTAGCTTGAATTTCAGCCTGTATCAGAATCAGAGAAGGATGTGGCAAATGTTATCCTAAATTTGCCCTCTAATAAAGCACCTGGCTTTGACAAAATTCCAGCAAGAATACTTAAGAATAGTTTACCAGCTACTTTGCATAATTATAATTAGGTCTCTGATGAATAATTCCTTTAGATCAGGATATGTTTGCACATGTGTAGAAAATCGCAGAAGTAACTTGGGTTCATAAAGATGGAAAAGTTGGAAACCCATGCAACAATCGGCCCATATCACTGCTACCGGTATTATCCACAGTATAAATGAACGGTTGGCTCACAGACAATTTGTCACGTACGTTCTTAGACTATAAAAACAAGCTATCACAATTTCAAAGTTGCAATTCAATTTATAATTCCACTGAAATGGCTCTCCTGTCTGTCACTGATGAACTATTAAAAGCTATGGATGAAAAGAAAATTTCAATACTGGTGTTGATGGACGTCAAAAGTCTTTGACAGTATGAACCATGACATGTTGTTATTTAAACTTCGCAGCCTTGCAGGTGAGTATAATCACCATCGTGGCACTGGAATGGTTCAAAAGTTACCAACACTTTCGTATCAGGGATGTAGTTTCACAGTCTCTTCCAGTTGATTATGGTTAACATAGGGAGTGGGTGATTCTCACACTGAACATACTTGTTACCGGGTAAGCACCATATATAAACACACTCTCTGACTTTGCCATTAGGTTTAGGTGTGATCACCGTTGGTGCACACCATTCTGTTGATTGATCTACAGGTGCTATGACTTTTGAGCATGCTCTGAATTTTACCCTTGGTTTTCCTTGGTACAGACAAAGCAAAAGGTTTTGATATCTGTCTTTGAACTTGATAATGTATTCTTCATCCATTTTCCCCAAGCCAGTGAACAGATTTGGGTAATCGTGCATGACCTTTGCTTTGAAATCACCACTGGTTGCTTCACTCACCCCCTACTTATGAGCTTCAACTTTTCTACTACGGTCCTACCTAAGAGTGGTCAAGCAAGGCTCTCTACTACATACCGGAAAATATCTTCATTGACGGACTCTTGATTGTTGGAAAGGTGAGCTCTGAATACTCCCTTACAGTTCATTGGTATTTGCATGGAACGAACAAGACTTTATTGGTAGGATGTAGATTTGGTGGACTTTGCATTTGAAGGACATCAACCCCAGTGCTCAGCTTGAACTTTACTCTTTTCGATATTCGCTGATATTAGGAAGTCCACGGCGTCTTGCCATTGCTTTAGACTTCATCTAACTCATCTATCCGTCCTAAGAAAAATGATTCTCAAGCCTCTACTTCAAGAAGAGTTTCAGATTTTTGTTGCAATGAGTTATGACAGCCCTTTGCCCAATGTCCTATCTTTTTGCAGTTTATATTATTTTGAGAGATGAGCTGGGCACGCCTTTTTTGGATGAGAGCTTCCTAAGCATCGAGGGCATTTAGGGTTCATACATATACTGACGCATGAAGTTTGGCTTGCATTTGGTTTTACAGTAAATTTTTGGATGGAAACTTAACTTTCTTTCTTGGCCAACCTTTAGCAATGTTGATGACCTCCATTGGTTTTGGTTTAAACCAGCCATCGAGAAGGCATTTCGTAAACTGTCGCTGCCATTTGGACGACTAACAACAATTTTCATTGTTAAGTTTGTTGTTTTCAAGTGAGGAAAAAAATACTTGATCTAGGACTAGATTAGCAGCATATGTCACTTAGAATTTTGAAAAAACCATGATAGAAAAAACTTTTAGAAAAAAAACTTTAAAAAGTTAAGCAAGCGATATTAACCACTACACCACCACTACCAACTTTGCAATATTAAAGAATTTAAATGAAGCTAACCCCAACAATTCATTGAAAGCCAACCAAATAAAAAGGCTTGGTTAGTATTAAAGAATGGCATAGACCGGTCAAAAATGGCAATGAATGTTCACAAAACGGAAATTATTAGCTTCACCGACTCATGCTGTCTTGCTGGATTGAATCTCGTAGCTTTTTCCAGAGTTAATTTTGGATCAACTTGTACCTTTTCTGAGAGGTCTTGATTTCGCAGTCCCACTATGATGCACTCTCGAATCAGTTTGTCTTTCAATGCATCAAGATTGCAGTATCTTGTGAGGCCATAACCAGTGATGAAACTGTCCACAGATTCACCCTCTTGTTGATTTCTTGAGTTAAACTTTGCTCACTTTCGAATCTGTTTTTCACCTGTTTATAGTCGGTTTCTTCTTCTTCTTCTGTAAGCTCAAAGGAAAGGAAGATGTCATCAGCTTGATCTCCCATATACGTGTAGCATATTTTAAGTGTTTGCCTGCTTTTCTCCACTTTGCTTTTCCAGCCCAGTGACTTTGCGAAATCGCTCAAATTGTTCCATCCATTTGGGCCAACCTCCTAGCTTGAATGAGAATTTGTCCGGAAGAGGAACTTGGAAGTTTGTGATCAGTCTGATATCTGGTTCGGCTTGTCCCACTGAAATAAGAGCTGTTATGATAGCCCTTGTCCTTGCATTGCAAGAAAAAGCCAAGCATTACATTCCAAACCTTTTTACCAAAAATACCACAGAATCTACTTGCCAGAAAATTGGTAATTTTAAAATGCATACCAACCTTGCCCTTTTCTATAGCTTTTTCCCTCAGAAAAAAGTACACAAAATTGTCCTTATATTCAAATGACGACACAAAGTTAGCATCTAGAAATAAAGAAAACATTATGTTTTTGGAGAATAATTTTCAGTTGAACCTCCCATAAGCAGACACCATCGGGACCAAGGGTAAGTGTCCGCTTACGGGAGGTGTCCGCTTATGGGAGGTTGAAAAATAAAAGTGCAATAGAGAGCATATAATGAACCACAACAAATCTTTTAAAGCTTTTAATTAAGTCAACTTGTAATTATGTTCCAAGGTGTAGATGTTGTAGTTCAAATTTGACTTTGGAACAATTTGTTTTTGAACTGGTACAAAATATATTGAACTGGTACAATTTTAATTTGTACTGGTGCAAAACAGTGAAAATAGTTTAATGTTTGTTGAACACAAAGAACACACTTCATTGATAACAGCTGTTTGCCATTCATTTAGTTAGTTCAAGAGGTTACTGAAATAAGGTTTGTTGAGCATTCAGAGCAGGACAGAAATATTGTTGGAAATACTTAACAGTCTGGTTTGACCAAGAATAACATGAGTGGTTTTAAGCACTAATTTACACAATTTAAGCCTATACACTTGTTCTAATGGTTAGCTTTTATTTATCGTCATGATGTACTAAACATAAACATTATTAAAGAATAATTATAATTATTTTAAAGCCTCTTCATTTAGTGTATGTGGTGACAAGGGGTAAGGATTGGTTTTTGGCTTATCATCAAGTTACCATGAGTGTACCAGTCCTGCTGACATTAATAATGGTTTGGATTAGTTTTATCATGTTGTATGCAATTCATTTTGCAGACTATAACAGCAATACATGAATCATGTCACTGTTTCAATAAGACAAGAAATAAAGTGCAGAAATCGTACAATTTAATTTTGCTATTTGTCATTAAATTAAATAAATAAAATAGTATTTTGAGATTAGTGTCTTCTAGCAATTTGTTTTGTTTTTCCATAATAGAGTTCAATATATTCTGTACCAGTTCAGAAAAAAATGTACCAAAGGAACAAATTGAACTACAACATATTAGACAGGCCAAACGTACATCACTCCGATTGGTCAAGATAGGAAATTCAAAGACCTCAGAGCTTAGCTCTAACAAGTACATCTTTCAAAGACCTCCCTTTTCTAATATACGAAATTAAGGGAGATGCCATTTGTTCATTAGAATATGTTTGAGATTGGGTGACGAAGCTCCTGAAGCATGCGCCTAACTCAGCAACAGTTTTTACTACGGGAAAGTGGAATGGAATTGCCTTGCGGGTTTAAATTTCAAGGAGACAAATTTTCGTACGACTGGCTTAAAGAAAAGTTAAAAGAGGAAAACTTTGATGTAATGTAATGAAAAAAAAAAGGTAATTGCAATTGCGCTTTTGTCAAGGACAATGTACGGTTAAACCAATAAAATCAAACCCATTTCATGAGAGATTTTCTTGATATTGTCTACTGTCCACTTACAGAAGGATACTTTAGACCCTGTGGACCCTGAATAGGTGTCAGTGTCCGCTTGCGAGAGATGCCCGTTTACGGGAGGTTAATATGTAGTGTTTTAGAGGAGAAGCAGTTTGGTGTCCGAATTCAGGAGGTGTCGACTCCACTTATAGGAGGTGCCCATTCGTGGAGGTTCAACTGTGATTAAAAGAATAATCATTTCGATTCTCCTTTGACTCAATATCATATTTGTAACCACCACACCGAAATGTTTCAGCAACCCAGCTTTATGGACGAACGGTGGGCAAAAATTGAAGGGATGAATGCCCCACCCCCAAACTGTGCAAACATGTAAGCTGGGACTTTTTTATAGGTTTGAGCCAAAAATGGGCGTATTGAAAGAACTGTATCACATGAGAACCAATTAAGAAAAAGGAAGCATTATTTTAAAAAAGGTCTGGAGTATATATAACACTGTCTTTTTCAGTCTATATGTACCGGTACATGTTTTCATCCAGTTCTTGTATTACACATGAAACAGTTCCATAGCACCCCTCTGGCCCACCACTCTACAATCTTGGACAAATTAAATGGAACATTGAGACCACCCCTCCCCCCAAACTCAGTGATGGGAAAATGGCGCGTTTTGGTCTTCACGCACCTTCATCCTTGATTTGGGGGAGAGGGGGCATTTCTGTTCCATTTTATTCTCTCCAAGATTGCAATCTTGGACAAATTAAATGGAACATTGAGACCACCCCTCCCCCCAAAATCAGTGATGGGAAAATGGCGCGTTTTGGCCTTCACGCACCTTTATCCTTGATTTGGGGGAGAGGGGGCATTTCTGTTCCATTTTATTCTGTCCAAGATTGTAGGATGTGTTTTGCAAGAAACCTCTTTTTTTCATTTTTATGCACTCCCTTTCAATCTCTCATAATGGCCCTCACTTTGTGCATTTATGAGGGAAAGGGATATCAATAATTTAATATTTTCCTTATTTGCTATGTGACAGTTACAGAATGAGGGATGACAATATACCTTTCAAGACCAACT
>NC_090884.1:22177585-22180085 GCF_036669925.1 Montipora capricornis | reverse complement strand
TTATCAGTCTTTTTGTGGCGTACTTAAGCTTTGGCCATTTCAGTGCTATTTCAGTAGGTTAATGTAGGTTCGCTGTTTTCTCTCTATATCAGAGCTCTCAAGTCTTACGCATTGAGCGTGACTCTCACGCATTTCAATGCAATCTCACGCTTTCAAGCCAACACAAGCATTTCTCACGCATTGGCACTTTTCTCGAAGGTAACTATACCTTTTAAGCTTTCAGAAGTGCTCATGAATTCTGAATTCGCTCCTTCACTGGCACTGAACTTTGGCCAATGTTCAATCTGTTCGTGTGCGACCAATTTCCTTGTTTCTTCAGGACTTTCACCCGTTAATATAATGAATTATAGGCCAATATGTTAGCTAAGCCTGACCATAATATCACGGGCTCTCTAAGCAAGTAGCATGAAAGAAACAAAATGATGGACTCGACGGTGCATTTCCAGTGATCTGAGAAGTGCAATTTCAAAAAATGTCTGGGGGAGCATGCCCCTGGACCCCCCTAGAATTGTTTGGCGCCTCCGGCACAAGAAACACAGGATACTTGCGCCTTTGGCGCAATCTCCAGCAAGCATCTCACGCTTTGGAAACTTTAAGACTTGAGAGATCTGCTATATTTATCTTCAAGGTTGGAAACTCTTGACGAAGCAGTCGGAAACACAAGCTGCTGTAAATTCTCTCAAAAAGCTCAAATCGACCCAAAATTCCACTGAGACCAAGGATGATAGTGCTGCTACATATTTCAATCCTCGTATCAGACAAATTTCACGGAAGGAATTGAAAATCACCAAAGTGGGCTGATTTTGCCCTTAGCAACATGCTTGGTTCGGAAGTTCCGTGCACGAAACCGTTGAAAAACACCTTACCGGCCAAGCACAAGGTTCAAATTTGTTACACAAAGGAAGGGCGATGAGGCTTCAGTCTCAGTGACAGGTACAACGTGAGGCCCTTCTCAGGAAACTACTGAGCTGTCACACAGATACGGACGAAGCTCTGGAAAATGCTGAGGCATTAAAGATGTTTTGCAAACAAAACATAAACATTCAGTTTGTTTTACAGTGTACCGGTCACTGACATCGTCGCCCACCCATTGTGTAACAAATTTGAACTCTGGGCCCGGTCAGTATGGTGTTTTCCAACTGCCGTGCATGGAACTTCGTGGCAAATTAAAGCATCGTCGATGATCTTCGATGGAAGGGAGTTGTTAGATTAGCGAGTCGAAATTCCCGCACTGTGGCTGTTTTTGTCCGATAGAGAAAGGCATTTAAGGTAGAGGAGGATTTTAACATGCACTGGGCTAAATCTGGAGGCTACCTGAGAGCGTTCGGAGTGAATTTACGGCTGATTTCCTTCAGCGGATATGCTAGACTGCCGCCAGCAAGTAACCAACCTTGGGGAATTAATATGAGAGAGCAATGGTAGAACTAAAACTCCCTAATCACACTGAAATGGACAGAAATGCTACGATCATACACTATAAAATTAACAAGACAAGGAGGCAAGGTAAGAAATTCTAATGTATTTTTATTTCAATTTTAAAGCCCTACATAACAATCGCTTGATTTCCCATACAATCCCTCACGCAAAAATGATTCTCCGTGAGCTTGGGGTACCTATGCTAAACAATAATAATATTATGCATTTTTGCAAATCAGCATATTTGCAGATTCATTGAGCCCCACCCTTCCTGTCCCAAGGCTACTTGGTTGTGGAAGTAAGTAACAGGTAAGTAGTCTTTCCACCAGACCACGTTCCAATATGACAATGCCGGTTAATTAGTGGCTGCTTCAGGGTGGTTCCTGCTTTTGGGTTTCCAGGGATGCCTGCATCACAACAGGCTCCTTCCCTCTAACTTTTAAGGCAACAGTTCCCAAGCTCATCAATAATATTGGTGATGAGTTTAATAATTTATAACTTTATAGCCTTAATTTACATACATGTACATTGTAAACCATGCAGGATTACAGTCATTAATTAATTAACCCATTGATTCCCTTCTAAGAGTGAATCTTACAGATTTTATTTTAACACCAGATGATTTTACTCGTCAGTGGAAGCCCCTTCAGGTCAGAGGTGGAAAATTCAGGTTACCAAAAATCTACGTTCACACAAAAACTATCCATTTTAATTACTTCATTCCCTCCTGGAACAGACAAATACAACTTTTACTCTCAGACTGTCGAAAGCAAATGCCAGTGAGATGACTTTTTTGTCAACCTTGTTACATCAACAGGGGCTGCCAGTGGTTAAGGGGCAAAGGTTAAAAAAATTTTGCATTCTTGGGGAAACAGGTTTGATTTAATTTAACCTATTATAAAAGTCTTTTTGGATCCTTACTTGTGAAGGTAGCAGTGACATTCTGTAAATGGCCATGCAATGGAGTTGTTCCAGCAATTTTTACACCATCAATAGATGGTAACGGTCTCAGTGCACTTGCTCTCTATCAAAATCAGAATTAAATTGATTGCAAAAAATTAATATTCATAATAATAATCATGCC
>NC_090884.1:22162585-22175085 GCF_036669925.1 Montipora capricornis | reverse complement strand
TCCTCTGCTTCACAATTTTTACTAGCCTCAATGGCTAGTGAAAGCTCAAAATCTACTACATGTAGCCAAAACTGAAATTTCACAAGCCTGTGGCTAGTTGGCTACCATAGGTCTCGAGCACTGTTTTCACCCAATAGAAGAGATCTATATGGCTAACTCCTCTATATGGATTAGCGCTGCTCCAAGGGATGAATGGCATAAGGCCTGGGAGTCCTTCGTCTAAGAGTGCCTTATTGACTGTACCCCATACATTGTATGGTTTTGTTGACATTTGTTCCATCTCATTGGTACCCTGTTTCCTGAATTTTTTCCAGAATTTTTCTTACAACATCATGACCTTTTGCAGGTCTAAAGAATAACGTCTGCAAGAATCTAACACAGACCTCATTTTTCTCTTGTGCCCAATAGTGTACTAGACATTGCTTTCGGTCTTGAGAATTCCGTCTCATCATAGTGAAAGGCGTATCTCCAAAGCGACTATGAAATATCTTGACACAGTTTTTGTCAGATATCATGACAGACACTTTTGTTCTACTTATTGTAAAGTTAACAGAAACATCTCCTGGGAACATCTTTTGGAACAACAGCTAGCTGTTGCTCCAAAAGATGCAAATGAATAGTCATGTGATATAAAATCTTAAATTGGTAAACTGACAGGTCCCTGGTCTCTTTGTTTATTCTCAATAACTCTATAGGGAGTTACAGGGAAATTTACAAAATATAGGAAATAAAGGGACACCAGTAAAATGCCAAGGCTGAACACTGAATTCTCACAAGCCCACCAAATTCAGTCAAATATTCCTGGTTAAAATGTTCCCACGGCCACAAATCCACCGTAAAATTCAAGGGCAAAGGTTTCTCTTTCATTTCAATACCCTAGCCATGCAATCAAAGCCCTGCCACATGCTGACCGCTGAGTTCAGTTTGGTAACGAGTCTTTGTTTGTGGCTTGGTAATGAGTATTTATTTGTCTTTGTTTGTAGTCCCTGACAACTTTACCAAACAAAGACAAACCAAACTCAATGGTCGCCGTGTGGTGTTCAAAGTGAAAGAGGATCTTTTCCATGGTTTTATCGATTCATTTGGGACACGAACAGCTGCCTGACGTTGCTGGCAGGGCTTTGATTGTGTGGCTAGCAGATTGAAATGAAGGAAAAACCTTTGCCCTTGAATTATACGGTGCATTTGTGGCCGTGGGAACATTTTTACCAGGAATATTTGACTGATTTGGTGGGCTTGTGAGAACTCATTGTTCAGCCTTGCTATTTTACTATTATAACCGTTGACAACTGAGGAACTGGTAATGCCACAGGTAACCCAGGCTCACTGTGTGCGTCACGTAGGTATTAAAATATAAAGAACATATGAGGCGAAGTTTAGGTCTGAAAATTTGCTAGAAAATGGTAATAAAAATCGATAAAACTTACCATGTGGTGAGCTGTTGTTGTCATTAATAAGTACACGAAGTTTCGGGGAAAATGGTCCCCGTTCACCTTCCTTCATAATATAGTGACAAGGTAGGAGACGGAAGCCAGCGTCGGGACTCCGATCGACCCAAAACAAGCACGATTTTTTCCGCGAAAATCAAATCCAGTCGCTAAATAAACACGCCAGGTTCGTGGAATAGGAATTTCTCTAAACCATGAATCCACTGAAGCATCTCCAGGTAGCAACGCGGAGCCACCAGACTCCGTAAAACTTGTAAGTTAACCTGCTAAAATGGCGGCCAGAAAGCGTGGTACTCACGAAGTGCCCAATTCAAAATGGCACTGCACTCTGGACGCCTGGTGACGAGTATAATAAGTCTCCCTCGAGGGAGGGGAGTCCTTAATTGCTCAGTGAGTTTTGTTTTTAGCAATTTGGGACTCCCCTCCCTCGAGGGAGACTTATTATACTCGTCACCAGGCGTCCAGAGTTCAGTGCCATTTTGAATTGGGCACTTCGTGAGCACCACGCTTTCTGGCCGCCATTTTAGCAGGTTAACTTACAAGTTTTACGGAGTCTGGTGGCTCCGCGTTGCTACCTGGAGATGCTTCAGTGGATTCATGGTTTAAAGAAATTCCTATTCCACGAACCTGGCGTGTTTATTTAGCGACTGGATTTGATTTTCGCGGAAAAAATCGTGCTTGTTTTGGGTCGATCGGAGTCCCGACGCTGGCTTCCGTCTCCTACCTTGTCACTATATTATGAAGGAAGGTGAACGGGGACCATTTTCCCCGAAACTTCGTGTACGTATTAAAGACAACAACAGCTCACCACATGGTAAGTTTTATCGATTTTTATTACCATTTTCTAGCAAATTTTCAGACCTAAACTTCGCCTCATATGTTCTTTATATTTTAATACCTACGTGACGCACACAGTGAGCCTGGGTTACCTGTGGTAATGCATGGGTAAATTCACATTGAATCTCAAAAAAGAAAAACACAGAAAAGGAAGCGACCCACAATGGCCATAAGGTTGGGCTTTTTAATTGAGAATTTTTCGTAAAATTATCTTCTCAGGTCTTTTATCGGGATTCCCATACAAATCCTCATATTTTTGTTGGCTTTCCCTCACAATGAGCATGGGGCACCTGTGCTAAAATGTGCACTGAATACAACCTGAAAATTAAATTTTGTAGTAATTATATAAATTTATTAGGGCAACAATACACATAAGTCTAGAAAATAATAAAATTATTTACCTGAAACTGCCAGCACCTTGTGACTCTTGCATAGGTTCCACATGCAAAAATATACCCACTATTGTCAAACAGTAGTGTCTTGATGTAATTTTGGCAATTAACCTAAAACCCAAACAAAACAGAGACAAATTTTGTAATTATAGCTATCTAGAGAAGTCTGGTATTACGTGTACAAGTCCACAAAAAAGTGTTGATGTTGAAGCTAATAATTTCCAAAACTGTAATAATTATGAAAAAAGAAATGGAATATTATTTCCCTGAACCTTGAAGCTGTTTTGCACAGTGATGGAGTATTTTGTCACTTGCATTTCAACTTAATATTATCAACTTACCATACATGTCAATTTTACATGTTCAATATTACAAAAACGTCACTTATTGATCATGGCTTACCTTGGAAATTCCTCTCTTTAAACAATCCTGTAATGCTGCCTGGCTTGGTGGTAACTCGACAGACTACACAAAAATGAGAACATATCATAAGAAAATTAAACTGGAAAACACATTTAGGGGCTTTAACTTTAAAGTGAGTATTATAATAATATTTAGAACCCCTCAAAAGTCATGGCATCTGACAGAATGCGGCAATGCAGATCTGCATATAATTCCCTAAAATCCGTATCCTCCGCATAATCACGATATTTTCTGCATAAAACAGAAGAAATGCCTGATATTAGCATATGTTGCCTGTTTTAGACTTGCTGTTTTTTCGTTTTTTGCTTATTACTCTGTAACAGCGTAATACCGTTTTGTTTCTCTTCTTCATTTCGCAACAGCGTAATACCCTTTTTTGTTTCTTTTCACTTGCAACCTTTTTTTATCAGCTAATTGTTTAGGTAGTGGAGGGAGACAACGGAAAGGGCAGCAATGGAATTTTTCTTCCTTTGCTTTACAGAGTCTTCAATGTCGTGATTTTTTAAACGTCTCATATTGGCGTAGTTGTGTAATTTGAAAAATATCGAGCTTGATGAAGCCCGTACATTTACTCTGTAAGATGTTCATCATAACAGCGTAATAACATAATGAAAAAGTAAGATTGCAACGTTGAACAAACACGGAATGGAAAATCCTTACACAAAATATTTACGGCGTAATAGCGTAACAACTATCATGAAAAGTGTCGAGCTTGACCAAGACCGTGCATATACTCTGAAAGTGGTTCATCGTAACAGCGTAATAACGTAATGAGAAACTGAAATTGAGAAAGCGGTGTTGAACAACCATGGAATGAAACATCCCTTTAAGATGTTCATCATAATAGCGTAATAAGGTAATGAAAAACTAAGATTGCAACGTTGAACAAACACTGAATGGAAAATCCTTACACAAAATATTTACGGCGTAATAGCGTAACAACTATCATGAAAAGTGCCAAGACCGTACATATACTCTGAAAGTGGTTCATCGTAATAGCGTAATCATGTAATGAGAAACTGCAATTAAGAAAGCGGCGTTGAAAAACCATGGAATGAAACATCCCTGCTAAATTGTTGGCGTAATAGTGTAATAACTGAATAACTGCGCCTAAAAATTCCAGCTAACCAAGCCCCTACATTAACTCCGTGAAGTGTCCGTTCTATTAGCGTAATAACGTTAATTAACAACATAACTAAAGAATGCTACGTTGAACAAACATGGAATGGAATACTCCTAGTATAATGTTGGCGTAATAATGGGCAAAAACTTTCCAGCTTGACCAAGCTCCAGTAATAGCACGTTAAAATGTCCATCGTAATAGCGTAATATCGTAATGACACACACAAAGAAAGAATATAAAGATTGCGAATCGAAACAGATGGAACGGAACATTTTTACTACAATACTTGGCGTAATAGCGTAATAAATATCTGGAAAATATCTGGCGTGAAAAATGTCCATTGTAAAGCGTAATAATGTAATGAAAAGAAGAGATACAGATAGAAACGTTAAACTATCAATCATGCATGCAACGGTGCAACCCTACTTCCCGAGATCAAAATGTTTGGAGATGAAATGCACTTTAAACGACTGAGTTTATCCAAAGTGACCAACCCTGTAGAATAGCCTGACCTGGCTCAACAAACGATTTGTATGTACCGATACATGTATGTATTTACCGTAGTTATTTGGTTATAATATAAGGCGCATGGTTTTTTCAAGAAAAATCTGTCTTTGGGTGGCAAGTCAGTGCTAAAATTGGAGTGCGTCTTATAGCCAAGTATTTTCACGCAACAAAATCTTAAGATCACAATTTGAGAAGAACTTGCAGTTTAAACAACACAATAAAAGGACACTAGTTGTCAATTAAAAAAACGAATAGTGCTTTTGGAGACATTTAGAAAACTAAACGACTTCAAGAGAAAAGCAAACAAACGGAAATCTGCATCCGTGCTTAAAAAGCACGTACATGCTCAGTAACATGATACCCATGACAACAATACAATGGTTCGAACCTTGTTTCGAATTCCGAGAATTGTGTTTGTCGCTCGCATGGAAAGTTTCTTCTTTGAACAAACAGTATGGAGATAAAACACCTTCATCATTCATCCAGCCTTACTTGTGCACTGAAATTTGCATCCTCGGTGGTGTGTTGATATTCAGCTGTTGAACACCTTTGAATATGACTTTCGTTGGGAGTCTCAAGACTGAACTCTGACTATTTATTAAGTCAAATGAAAGGTTCAAATGAAAGTGTATGCGTTGTATGTTTATCATTTCAGGTGTCAACTTTTAGCTTTTGTTTTTACGTATATCATTAAATGCGTGACTTTTTCACTTTGTTTACGTTAACAAAAAGAGCTTGTATGCCAATTGTGTAAGGATAATTGTTCTCAAATTAAATTCATCACATCTTTTTGATAACTCAATTTTTTGGTGCGTCTTATAACCGAGTATTTTCGCGTTATTTTCAGTTTGAGAACTTAGCTTGATTAAATTGCTAAGTTTGGGGTGCGCCTTATAATCAAGTGTGCCTTATAACCAAATAACTACGGTAGACGGGTTTGTGGCTTTTGAATATTTATGATGCCGTTAGTTGTCATTTTCCCTCATAAAGGGAAGAAAGGCTGGTGACGTGCGGCGATCTCGTCCCACAACTGAAACACTCGGCCAATGAGGGTGCAGAATGTAATACGATTGCCATCAAGCTATAACGGCTAAGCCACAAATCTAGCTGAACGCATGGGAAGATTATAGAAAGCAGAACATTATTTGGAATTCATTGGCCATAAATCGCTGTCTGGTCCCGGAGAGGCATTGATGTGATAGGAAATTTATCTGGCCTTAAGGCTGTGGTGTTTTGATGGCGATTCGGACCATTGCTTTTTGATACAAGAGCAATTTGTGGGACAAGATCACCACGAGTCACCAGCTTTTCTTCTCTTTATGAGGAAAAATGACAACTAAATTCAAAAGCCACAAACCTGTCTAAAACGGACACAAGTTTGCCCTGCAATTGCACAGAAAAGACGAGGACAACTGTACATAGAGGAGTGCAGTTTGTTTCTACATTTACAGCTTATTTTAGCATTTATAAGTTCAAAGTTAATTTTCCCATACAAAGTATACCAACCTTGGGCTGCCTGTGCTTCTCCAGATATTTTAATTGCAAAGGGAAAAAATTCAATGGTTGCAATTTCGAGTCCTGATTTGTACCATAAGCATGTAAATACATCGGACGGGCCCACTTATTAGTTTCATAAAGTGTTTAAATTTCCGCATAATCAACGCATGTTTACGCATAATATGGCCAAATTTCTGCATAATCTTTAATTTTTTTCCGCATCCTATCACAAGCCCAGAAAAGTGTAACTTACATGTAGTTCCCACCCTCTTGAGAGACGAAAGTCTTGTTTCTAGGCGTGGATGAGATTCTCGTCTCATGAGACAAGTGCCTCGTCTCTAGAGACAAGACTTGTCTAGGAACCAAAATAATGCTCATTATTCTAAGTTCTGGTTAATTGCTGCTTGATTACAAAATTTGTTTTGCATGGTATAAATTTCAAATAGCTTTAATATAAATATCAGGTCATCAAATTTATAAGAAACCTGTCACATTAATTTCAAAGGAACTGTTTTAAAATACTCACATCATTTTGAATTGATGACAACTTCATGCTGGATATTTCAAGTCTGAAGAGGACATTCCTAGAAACATTTGGAAATCATCATAATATAACACAAAGTGCACTTTCGCAATAAGACTTTTTTTTTTTGCACTGAGCTTGCCTGCTTTGGTCACGCAAGCGAGCTGAGGGGAGAATGCTGATTGAACATAGATACAGAGACTGCACGATCTTCTGTAACAGATGCATTCAGAATCTCCCGTTGCACCAGCAGCAGAAAATTCAGATTGGTCCGTTGACAATGGACCACTTCCAGATTTTTTTGATGAGTTACCCCGGTAATTACAGTACTTCTTGTCAGGTTATGACGCCAATCTGTCTTCGATTTTCCCTGGGAAAGGAGAACCACAATGTTGCTTTTTCAGTTTCGATCAAATGGCTATCACATTGAACCCAAACAAAAACAGAAACTTTCTGTCAAAGCTCTCCTATCCGGCAAGTATGTTATCGCTGTGCTACCAACTGGTTTCGGCAAGATCATTTTTTATGAGAGTTTTGTAATCTTAAAGGATACAAGTGACCCAAATCACACGCCATCTATCCTGGTAAATAGTTCCTTGTCGCATCATCACCAAGACCAGATTCGGTAAACGATTATTTATGGGTAGTTGCCTTTGAGAAGAAGGACATGGCTTCAAAAAAGTATTTTAGTCATCTCTTCTGCAGAACAAGCTCTGTATTCTGACCTCACTGATTTTTTGATAGATGATGAATCGTCCGTTCTAAATGTTCGGCTTCTATAATCTTCCCATGCTAGATGTGTGGCTACGGCCGTTATAGCTTGATGGCAATCATATTACATTCTGCACTCTCATTGGCCAATTTGAAACACTATCCACGTGCAATAATTAGACTGCCCATGAGAGTGCAGAATGTAATATGATTGCCATCAAGCCATAACGGCCATAGCCACACATCTAGCTGAGCACATGGGAAGTTTATAGAAAGCCACACGTTATTCGGAATTTATCCGCCAAAAAAAAGCTGTGTAGTCCCTGAATGGAGTTGATGTGATAAAAAATTGTTTTGGATCCCGCCCACATCATGAAGTGTAGAAGTCAGTTTTGAAGTCTTAACATATTTAACTTGTTGAATTAAATAATTAAGTCATGAAAATTGATCTCTTACACAATTTGTTTTGTTGAGAGAGAAATGGATGAAGATCTTTAATTTGGGCGACAAACTTAGAGGGCTGGGCACCCCAGCTGAATTGCTTGGCAGCCCTAATTGCTCCCTGAAATTTTCCTAGAGCACAGCCTTGAACATACAGTATCTCCCATCCTCCTCAATTTAAGAATTTTTTTTCATTTTCTTTCTTTTAAACTCACAAATGATGCAACAATCTTAGCAACCTTTGATTCAAGGGTGCTCATTCAGATAAAATCTGTGATCCAGTCAGCTCCACAGTAAAATGAAATAGAAAATGGACAGTTAAATGTTAATTATTAATAAAATACATGTAACAACTCACATAGCACCAGCAATTAGTCTGTCATTTGTTTGATCAATAAGGATTCTTTCTACTCGTGATAATTTTGTTCCATTGGAGGGAAATCTAAGACAATCTAAAAAAAAACAAGCCGGAAGTTAACTTTAATAAGTATACTCTCCATGTGATTGTATAAGGCCTTAAACACAACATCAAACATGACACATGCAGACATAACAGCTGACTGTATCTTGAAAACTACAAACATGCAGTCCAGGTTTTAAACCATAACCCTTGCAAGACAACAGGTAGTCAACAGTGAAGTGCAAGATACAACAATGTACATGTTATGCCCTAAACAGGACATCAAACTTTGCATGCTCAATACTTTAAGTATTATAATTCTACAATGTGCAACCTTATCAACCACATGAATCAATACCTTTTTTCAGCTGTCAATAACTGCCTCGCAAATTGAAGGTTGGGTGCCTGAGACATCCAGGAGCTTCCACTATTGGCAGCCAGCTCCTAGATGGAGACCGCTCCCATGGCTGGCAAATCCAGGCAACCCAGCCATGAGCCTCCATGCAGAGGGAGAAAGCAGGCACCCGTCACACTGATAAAACAGTGGAAAGAAAGGGAGGGACAGGGGAGGGGAGACAGCCTCTAAGGAGTCCCCACACTCAGGAAAACGCTAACGCTCAGAAAACGCCGACTAAAATGCCAACAAAACTGCTACAACGCCCTATGGACCAAGAACACAAAGAATCCTGGCACATGGGCAGATCTAACAAACCGCTGACCGCGAAGGTAAAACTTGTGCTCCTAGTTGTTAACTTCGTTAAATTGCATTTATCTGCATTTAACAACTGCCTCGCAACGTGGAGGTTGGGTGCCAGAGACATCCAGGAGCTTCCATTATTGGCAGCCAGCTCCTAGATGGAGACCGCTCCCATGGCTCGCAAATCCAGGCAACCCAGCCATGAGCCCCCACTCCAAGCCAGAGGACCTCCGAGCAGGCTTGGCATTGCTTGGAGAAAAGGGGGGCTCATGACCAGGGACGCCAGAGCCCCAAAGAAAAATGCCCAAATCCGAAGGCACCCAGAAGACCAGCCCAAATGAAGGGTAGAGGAGCTCATACCTGCTAAGCAAGTTGTCCTGCAACAGAAAGGATGGTTTCCACTGGAGTACGCACATATAACAAGTAAGCTTCACTAGACCAACGCCCCATAGTCTTAATGAGATGGTCAGGAAGGCCCGTCATGGCAGCAGTAGTTGCAGCTCCAATTCTAAAACTATGGCCTGAGAACATTCCTGGGATACGTGCTGATTGTAGGGTAGTTTGAAGAAAGGAAGACAGCTGAGACCTGGAGAGAGGAGTGCCATTCTGGTAAATAAAGAGACCTCTGGTGCCTGGCCCACGGAGATGAAGGTAGTTTGTCAAGGAAACCACTGGACAGAGAGGGAAGGAACCACAACCCAGGAAAATAAAACAGCCCTTTCGGAAGGGGTCAGTCTTTGAACACTTGATAAAGACCCTGAAACTCTGAGGATTTGTGGAGGAATCTACTTGGACATCAGCCATTGTCAAGTGCAAAGTAGGATCAAAAGTTCCATTCACTGTAAATTCACCAGCTCTGAGGAATCCGAAGAAGCCAAGGCAGCAGGCAGCCCAAAGCATAACTTAAATTATTGGGATTAGTAAAATCCAATGACTGGTGTAGCACTGACATAAGATCTGCTGTGACTGGCCGGCGCTGAGGCAGATTAGAACCCTGGTGTCATTTGATCCCCTGCAAGAGACGTTGGAGTTGAAGACAATTGGTGAGTGGGTCTGGGATGCCGTAGTCAATGTGTAAAGACCGGACTGCTGATAAGTAGACTTTAATGGAATGGAAGTATGGTGAAGCCGATCAGCCAAGTGGGCAGAGAAGCGCATCAAAGTTTGTTCATTAGCAGGTAGCAGCGGCTGATTCCAATTAGAGGGCGAGTCCTGGCTACAGAATTCTAAGAACCGGCATTGTGCCGAGCCATAATTATACTTGACGAGTGGATGGAGCCAAGCCATTAGCTAAGTAGAAATGGCATTTGTCTGTCAAATTACAGGAAGCTGAGCCAGCAGTGATGGTGGGATAGGGGTTGCCGCCGGTGCTGCATGTGGTGCGAGATGATGGAAACGCTGAAAGTCAAAATGGGATATTAAAAAGGTATCAGCAATGCAATTGTCTCTACCAGCCCTATGGGAGGCAGTAAAGGCAAAGGAATGACGAGCTGCACCGAGAGAAAGGTAATGAAGAAGAACCATCATGTTTGGATCCTTAGAGGTGGACGAACATAGCACGATGACCACTGCCATATTGTAAGAACAAAACTCCACACGTTTTGCAGCCCAACAGTGGCCCCATAAATGGAATGCAACAACCACAGGAAACAACTCCTTGTATGCATTCGACAAAGGCTTCTGACTAGAGGACCATTCACCAACAAACCACTCATTATCAAAAATGGCGCCATATCCCAGTGCACCTGCAGCATCTGAAGAGATGTGAAACTCTGCTAAGGGAGCACAGTGTGGGGATAGCAGGAAACTAAACCCATCCCAAGAATGGAAGAATTCACGCCACCAGGAGAGGTCTAAGAGGAAATCTTGGTTGAGCCTAATTGGATGGTCATCCCGTCCAAAAGCTGACAGCAAGTTAATCATACGCCGTAGAAAGGTGCGACCCTGGGGGATTACCTTTATACAAGCGTGCTGGAGATTGCAGATAAGAGATTCCAACTCTTTCCTTGTCCAATGCTGTTTTAGTGACCAGGATTCCAGAAGAGCGGCAATGTGATCAAACTTGTCCTGTGGATGGCGAGCCTGTAGCGTCATTGAGTCCAGCTCAATACCAAGTACCATCAAACAAGTGGAGGGTCCCTCAAATTAATCTGGTTGAAGAGGAATGCCCCACTCCAAAAACAATTGAAAACACGTATTGACATTATTCTGGCAAGCTGGAGAGTTAGGAGGGCCCAAAGTGTGAAAGCTGAGCGTAAGCCAAAAGGAAGCGCTAAATCAAAGAAGTACTTCGCCCGCCACTTCATGATGATGATGATGATGAACTTTATTAATGTGTCGAGAATCTCTAGCACATACATTGTAGCACTAATAGGTGACACAAAAATAAAATAATCTAGGATAACAATGCTAAAAATAGTAAAAGCTAGGGAAACTAAAAAGAAATGTAAAACCTATTTACAAATAAAATTTTGCTTAATGACACAAGAGTCTATTACAAAGCATACAATCGCTGCAGCCATCATCAGTTATGACAGTCAGGTCTATTCTTCTGATTTTAGTCTTAAATCTGTGCAGACTATCTTCAGTACACAATTCTTTTGTATAAGTTTCAACCAGAGGAAAGGGCCAAAGTATCTTATCGAATGCTTTCCATATTTAATCGTATTAAAACGAGGCACTTTGAAATCAGAGTTTCTTAAAGAATATCTCCTATGATCACAGTTTGCATTCACTATAAAAAGTTCTTGTATTTGACTTGGGAGTAGGTTCTTTTTTGCCTTGAACATGAGGACTGCAATTTCCTGAAGCCTTCTGTTGATCAGTGAAGGGAGTTCAGCCAGACTCAGCAGCTCGTCATAGGAGGCTGATTCATTGTTGAAAACCACTTTCAGGGCTCTCTCTTGTAATCTTTCAACTTTACGTTTGTCTGAGGCTCTGCAGAAGTGCCAGATAGTACTGAAGTACGTCAGGTGAGGCAAGATGGCAGCTTTGTAAAGTAGTAATTTACATGAGTGGGTATAAGCTTTCTTAGACGTCTTAAAACTCCTACCTGTTGGCTAGCCTTTTTACAAACGAAACTACAGCTGTAATATGCTCACTATAAAAATTAAGTTCAGAGTCCAGGAGTACACCGAACAATTTGATGCATGGATTTCAATTGTTCTACATGTATGTTAGTCCCATCTATATGCAGGTTTAGGAGTTTATACTGTGTCATGTCCTGCTACCTGGAGGGATGAGCACTGAAGAGAATCCATGAGTAGAGAGTGAAAGCTTTAACCCATGTTACTATCTTGGTGATCTCTTGGATTTGTTTTTTGGAGCAAGTTACAAGAGGTTTCCCATCCAGATAAGTTTGGGCAGTGCTTGACCTTAGTGTCTTGTAAATGTTGTTTCGATGTGTTCCTCGCAATGTTTCGATGGGGAAAACAGATAGTCCAGTGCGAGGACTGAGGCGAGAAGACTAAAAAAAGCTGAGTTTGGGACTGGGCACTAAGG
>NC_090884.1:22110085-22157585 GCF_036669925.1 Montipora capricornis | reverse complement strand
TAATTCGTCGTAACAGTAATTCAACTGACAAACCTGAGGTCGACGGTGCGCTCATTTTACGGCCCCCTCTCCATCAGTGCTCCGTTTTACAGGTATTTAAAGCTACTTAGCTCCACGGAAAGGAAAAAAGTCGAAACAAGGATGCGAGATCCAGGAATCGAACTCAGGACCTCTTGCACCAAGGCCGCGCACTTACCGACTGTGGCATAATTGCTCCGTACGATACTTCGGTTGCTTATGTAAGCAGAAAAAGTCATGACATTATTTACAGACACAACTAAAATGCGGCGCAAAACGTGGTCACGCTACAATAATTTGGCCTCATAACGTTATCATTTTCTCTCAGGAGCTTTCTGCTACACACTTTTTGGTATAAAAGCTCAATTAATCATCAGAAAAGAGGAACCAATGGTGCTTGCCCATCGGGCAAGCTACGATAAGAAAACGCTAGCCCAACAAGTCATTCCACTAGCCCCGGGCTATCGGACAGCACTTTCGTTGCGCTCTGCTACACATGTGTAAAAACGCCAACAAAACTGCTACAACGCCCTATGACCAAGAACACGAAGAATCCTGGCGCATGCGCAGATCTAACAAACCGCTGACCGTGAAGGTATTTAAAACTTGTGCTCCTAGATGTTAACTCTGTTGAATTGCATTTAACCAGAAACCCATAAGGGTTGAAACGTGTAACGGCCCCTTGTGTGCTTGGAAACAAGCTTCTGAATATTCGATTTGCTAAGTACCATATTTGGAACAACAAGAGCGAGGGGTTTCCAAATATGGTACTTAGCAATGAAACATTCAACCAATCAGTCCGCACTGAATATTCGGAAGCTGTGAACGCGCGTTACACGTTTCAACCCTTATGGGTTTCTGATTTAACTGCATTAATTGTAAATTTTACCTCTGCAATTGCTGTATGAAAAAATGTCTGCACAGCTTAAAGCAGCAAATAAGACAGCAAAAAACAGTTCCACAAGGTACTTGTACATCATGCTACCTGTGGACTCAAAGCATTAGATCAACAAAATGAGATTTGCTTTCAGTGGGTTAAAATAAAGGTATACTCAGTGTGATAACTGAAAAGAGATTCAAGACTGAGCTGACTGATGTGTCAGTGATTAATAAAAGTGATGTGTTTAAAAGTCTAAAAATGTTTCGAAGATTTTAAATACATGTATAATAATATTACGTTCCGTGGTTCTAAGCTTTACCTTACAAAAATCCTGTGTCCTTTTTATCCCTGTATTTGGCAAATATTACTTCCTGTTTTGTGGTTTCTTACAGGCCACTGTAATGATATTATTATATTCCTCTCTAAACCATAAATAGAAACGTTTTTAATATCTTGTCAAAGAAATTTCAGTTTTGAGTTTAAATTTACAGTCTGATACATTGTACAGCTTCTTTCAATGCAACTGAAAGCACTGTCAATCTTTACAGGAACTTTTTCCTTTCCTTTCAGAAACAGCAATATCTTGAATAGATTCTACACTTTCTAAAACTTCTTACTGGTAAACCCCTCTATTCCAAAACTATGCCCTCTTTAAAGATTTTCTGCATAACTTTGGGCTCCTGAGCACCAAGTAGTCAAGTGTAACTACATGTATTTTTAAATGATTCCCATGCACAGTTCCTCTCTCGCTCTCTCTCCGCTGTGCTTTATAGAAAGCAACAGTTTAATACTTTACATAATTGCTGCCGCAGCGAGTGAGCTTGAAGCGAACGAGCGAGGCAGCTCTCTAATCAGCAGAAGATTACATTATAGGGGCTTGCAATCACTTTTTCTTACCAAATGCAAGGAATTGTGGTTATGCGCAAATGGGAGATTTAGGATGCGCAGGATGCGCAGGGAACCATGTGCTTGCTTGTCTTAGCGAAGGAAGGAGAAGGTTAGTTGTTCTATGTGTAACTTGCTCCTTTTTTGGTCTTTTTGCTTTAATTCTTCATATCTGTAATAACTTTACTTATGTAAAAGTTACCTTTGCTTTATTTCAGGGTCAAATTGCTGCTTGCAATACTTGTATTAAGTTCGAGGTAAGATTTTTTAACTTGCATCTCCAAGCACGCATTATACTGCACGCTTCACCGAAGTGAGTTCTTCGGTGCCTTCTTCGGCATATGAATTGCTCCTTTCTTTCGCGTGTTGTTGCTTTTTACGCTTCTGTTACGAAAATACCGTTTGGTAATAAAACAAATATGTCTAATTGTAATTTATATTCAATTATATTCCGGCACAGTTCCTATCAACAGGGATATCAACTTTGAAAAGGTTTTTGGCTACACGGTTTTCAAAAAACGCCATCGCAATCCCCTTAAATCTTCTTCAGTTTGGCCCATCCTTGGTTCCTTTTTTATTTAATGAGCTATTTAAGTTATCCTTTGATGTTTTAATTAATTTGGTGGCCAGTTCTCATTTGCTGACTGAAGATCTTGAAACTTGTTACAAACTTCACTCTTGCTTTAGCTTGCATATAGCATTTAATTCACTGAAAGTACATGTAGTTTTTTGGTTATTTTTGCAAGGGAAATGATTGTTTCATTTTATCATTTTTTCAGATTCCCATTGACAGATTTCCAAAGTGATAATTTTGTCTATGTTATACTTACAACAAAATGATGCTGTTAGGATGTATTCAATTTCAATTCAGTTTTATTTGACTTACACAAAATATCATATCTACAACAAAACATTGCTGTTAGGATGTATTCAATTTCAATTTAATTTTATTTAACTTACACAAAATATTATGTAGTCTACATAAAGTTAGATTCATAAATTTAAAAATGTTTCGTAAAAAAAATTAACTGCTTAACAGAGTACATGATGTCCCTGCAATGTCAAATTCAGAATGATAGTATATAGCTGATTTTACAACATATTTTATAGTTGCTGTGAAACACACATTTGATTTTTATAGTCTGTTGCTCTTGAACATGTAAAGTTTGTGATGAAAAAAATAACAGTTTAGCTGGGGACATCATGTTACTGAAATGTCAAATTCATATGTACACGTAGAATGTGGTTGATTTTACCACTTTGTTTAGTTGCTGCTGAAGAAAAATCTGATTTTAACAGTATATAATTATTTCAACTACCAAAAGGTCGTAAAAACGTGAGTATGTCATAAAAAAATTAACTGTAGTGTTTCACAGAGTATAAAGTGACTATAATGTCAAATTCATAATAGTTTCGAGTTGATTTTACAACATTGCAAGTTGCTGTTCGAGAAACAACTGATTTTCAATACCATAATGTTGATGTGACAGAGTTTAGAGTACTTAACAAAATGTTGTTTTATATATCATTTTATTACACAGTTTTTTTGGGAATGTCTGTTGCTCAATGTTGATGTTTTGCCACCGTTCATTTTCTCAAGAAAACAGGTTTTCACAGGTTACAATATAGCCCCCTCTATGTACCGAAACACATCATGAAGTTCTGCTCAAAGATCCTTTTCCAATTGCCATTAAAAGTATTTATTTATTACTTTCGTCTTTTTTTGAGGACGGGGGAGACAACATCAAATATTAATGAAGGCTGAAATAACCAAAAATTTCGAAACAAAAAATGCCACATGCACGCAATATCTATTCAAACCTAGCTAGAAAACCCCCGACCTAAAACAGTTTTACTTGATTTCCTATCATAACAATACCATTATGTCTTGTGCAAAACAATAATTCTTCACAGTTCAGTTCATAGGGTATCAATTACCATACTCAATATCGTCCTCCCTTTTGGCAGCATTTTTATCATTTAGGTATACTAGTTTTAGCCTGTAAATTCTCTCACAGCAACAATGGAATTCAGCTCACAGTTTTGAATGATTGTACAAACACTGAGTGGAAGTTTCCTTACACAAAATGAAACCTTTTTCACAAGGTGACCCTTCTGATAACATTTATTATACACATATCAAGGAAAGAAAACTTTATTTTTTAATACTGTCTACAGATACATTGGATCAAACACTTTTCAAATGAATATTGGGAATGTTTACACTGAAATGCAGAATCAATTATAATCACTAATCAATGTTGGATTGTTAAAAAATCAGTTCCTCTCAGCCGTCAAATTACAAATAAAATATGAAAAGCTTTTCTCAAATTAAGGCTAATGTTATTACCTGGCTACCTCCAGTGGTTTAACCATGAACAGCCCTGTTTTAGTTTAGAAAAAAACAGCATTAAATTTCGCTTTTAATACTCTTTAGTATTCGTTTTATTGCATTTTCTGCCTAAGTTATGGTTTTAATCACGTCTCATCATGTGCTGCAGATTAAAGAACGGTGGAACTTGTCGATTCTTGAAAATATCACACGAAGAAGTCGTTGAGATCTACTTCAAAGAACAGTAGTGAACATTTTTAAAATTTGACAACTTCGATGAAATTTACATCCTACAATCCTAACAAACACAAACAAAACTAATTGTGTGTAAACAAAGACATTTTGTCTTTGCATGCTGCAGTAGTAGTTATCTTTATATCTTAAACCTATCAAAAGGAACTCATTCCCTTGCACATACAGTATAAACAAAGTTATAACAGACTTCATGCCCTGAATGGAAGCAATAATTGAACATTATTCTTTTTACAAAAAGACGCGAGTCATTCGCGCGACTTCCATGCGTCGAGAAACAAATATATTCTTCTCGGTTGATTGGAACCACAGTAGCAGCCTCTACCAGAAATTAAACATGGAACAGTATTTTAATATCATTCTAAGATTAAATGGAATGGTTTCTTTCTGCCAATCCTTTTTCCATCTCGATATTTCACTTGAAAATCTTAATCTTCTACCCTTTGGACTTGACAGACGATTACATCACAAATCCTTACGTTACGTACGTCCTTAATTAAATCTTGCACTGCGTTTCAAGTAAATTCCAGTTAAAGACTAAATGCATTTATCGCACAGTGCGTGGAGGATACTCATAAATGCAAGTGATAAAGGGAAATACGTATGATATCCACAACCTTGATTTTAATATCAAATTCAACAAAGGACGATTCCTTCCATTCACGGACTGCATTATTAATTGCCCCGTACGAGTCACAACATAATTCCTGTTTAATAGAAAGGCGTTGCTACATAATTCCATTAAATTCTGTTTTTATCCCTCCGTTAAAATGAAAAATTACCACATAATATGCTTCATACAACTTTTCTTAACCGTAGTTGTCGATTGCTATATTCAAGTCGTAACAAACTAACTTATTTATCTGATGGACTTCTGGACTTTTCACTTCGTTCCATGAAATGCAGGACTTCCCTTCTAGATATTCCGCCCAGAAAAACCCATTACCAGCTTTGTTGCTCAAACTGTTCACGAACCGAAGTATTCCGTTAAATTTGACAGATAGCTTTTATAGATGGTTATCGCGCGGCGGGACAGTTGTCTGACGTACAGATAAGTGTAGATTCGACCGAACGAAAAACAACGACCTATGGACAAATATTCTATTACCGAAAAAATTTACACCATTGCTTTCCAATAATACCTCTGCATACGCTGGCACCAGCAAAGTAATTTGTAAAATTCTTGGGTGCTTTAATAAACTGTCGAATGAAAACACGGTAGGAAAATAACGAACCTCCCTCTATTGGGCACTTAGAAAAGAAGAAGCAATAACACTACACTACAAATATTCCAGCTGCACCTTTCGTTAAAATTCTGCACTCAAAGCACAAGAATCTACTAATAACACATGAATATTGTTGTATCGTCAAAATTCTCACCTTCGAAAGTTCTTCAGAGTATTTTTAAATTCAAAACTTCTTCTTCGTCACACACAATATCCATACGTGACGTAGGCTTATATTATTTCCAAGCTGAGCACAAGTCAGGACGCTCTACAAGTAAAGCTAAGCACACGTATCAAAGACCTGAATTGTCCGCATCGACCTCCAATACTCATTGACTGATACAACGACGTAAAAAGTACACCAAAACATGGAATCCCGGAAAACCGTCACAAGCTCATTAAGATATGGAACAAAAGAAAGGTCACGTGTTCCAAAGTTGAATTGATACTATTCCAGGTTGACAATGGCATAAAAATAGATAGGATTTTCAGCTGAAAACCTGTTGGAAATGAGTTAATTAATTCTGATAGCGAAGATTTCCGCTAGAGCATAAAATCTCCGAAAATAACTTAAGAAAAGAAACAATTTTAATTTTTGAGCCGGACTTACGCAGTAAGCGGAATAAGTGGCAAAACCCATAAACCTTTAATACTTCTGCCGATTGTTATTCTTCATTTGCGCCGTTTTTCACTTTCCGATAAGAGTTTTCCTTTTAAACTATTGTGCCTGTTACTTCTTTGTATGTTTAAGCGTGGTAAAGGGTTACGATATTTCGCTTGGATTTCACATGACGTCACGGCCGCCATGTTGGTGTCCCCAAACAATGAAATGGCGGCCATGTTGGTGTCGCAATCCGATCCTCCGGGAATTGAAAGTATGCCAACCTCGTCCCCAGGGCCTTCTCCTCTGCGATTTTCGCCATTTTGAAAATCGCAGAGGAGAAGGCCCTGGGGACGAGGTTGGAAAGTATGCTAACGTCTTCTTTTGTTTTCGTTGAAAAACATGGCTGTTGATCACGTGAGTGAAAACCAACAATAGTGACATGCCTTATGGCATGGGGCGCACGCTTACTCCTCGGCCCCTCCCCCATCGCGTTCTCATTTGACTTCGGACCTGGTTTTCCCGCGGCCATAATTCAAAACAACCACTCGAAAGTTAACGAGGCCTTTCCAAGCGTTCTTGGCGACAAGCGACATCGCTCCAGAACTGCAAAAAATGTAGCGACAATCTTGTTCCAGACCACCGACAGCCGACAGAACCTGACGGAAAAAAAGCGACAATTTGCGACAGCGACAATCCATTTTTAACTTCGACAAAGCGACATCTTTTCACTTTGTTATTTCGACAGCAACATGACCGACCAGGCCAGCATGACTCTAAATCTTCTCTTCTGTTGGTGTTGCTACAAATATATTTCTTGTGCAAATTAAGATATATTAAACAAACCATCATTCAACACTTGACGTGCTTCTTATGCAGTGAGCGTCTTATGTCTCTTATTTCCTTTTTTGGTACAAAGGTCGACACGAAGTCACGTCAGTGATGATTCTCCAACTCGGTGACTTTTATCGCGTCTGTGCGGCTTTTCTGGCGCTTGCTAACGTGGAGTACGTGAAATGGAAAAACATTTAAAAAATCGCACATAAGTCACAGCATTCTCAAAAAAAGCAAAAAGAAGGACAAAAAAAGCCACGAGGGGAAAGAAAGCCTAAGGAAAGGTAAGTTGTCTGACACTGTTTACCAGTAATTACGGACTAATAATTAACATGATTAATAAAGAGGGTTTTGACGGCCTTCGCTTGCATTTAAAAGTGTCCAGTAATGGCAGCAATTAATAATTCATGATGCGAGGGCTTAATTGTTGCTTGATTTTTACTTTATGATGACCGTATAAACACTTCCGTAGCTCGTTTTCACACCATTCTCAAAAAGAGCAAAAAGAAGGACAAAAAGAGCTGCAAGGGTAAAGAAAGGAAAGGTAAGTTATCTGACAATACTGACTAACAATTACAGAGAGGGTTTTGATGGTCTTCCTTGCGTTTAAGCTTAAGCAGTGTCTAGCAATGGCAGCAATTAATAATTAATATTGCGAGGGCTTAACCGTATAAACACTTCAGTAGCTCGTATCCGCTTTTAGTAAAATCCACCTAGTGGTCTATTATCAATGCTGCGTTCTGATTGGTTGAGCTACTAGTAGGCTATTTGTTATAGCCCACTAGTAGCGAAAAGCGCCGGCTTTGAAAACCAAAACAACAATTAAAGTCTAGCTTTAACTAGCGAAAGATGTTTTGTCTCGATATTTTTTTGACCAACTAGTTGGATTTTACTAAAACAATTATTCCTCTCGCCCTCATGGCCTCTGAGTCAATAGCCCATTCGGCCTTCGGCCTCATGGGCTATTGACTCAGAGCCCATTCGGGCTCGAGGAATAATTGTTAAATAGCCCCTCTCCACCCCTACACCTATTCCCCCCCAAAGTTATAAGTCCACCCAAAACTACTTACGATTGTGTAAGCCAGGGTTTAATGAGCCCAGAATTCTGATCAATTCTGGCGGGCAGGCCTTAAAAGGTGGGGAATAAACTGTTTTCTCTTTTGCATAGTGGAAGCGTTATGTGCAATGATTGTAACCAGTCAGCAAACTCTGCCGGCACAGTAATAACGTCCAAACTGTCAGCCATTTTATTTTCGTGTGGGGTCAGAGACCGAGAAGAGAATGAGCGCCAAATGTCGCGGCAGAAACTGTTCTACAAACTAATTTTAGTAGAATTCTACTAGTATACTAATGCAAATGCTGTGATCTGACTGGCTGAGCCATTGAACACCATCAGCCATTAGTATGCAGTGGCTGGAGGGTTGGCGGGAGGTCATCTTGGAAATAACGACGTTTTTTTCCTTTAAACATGGCAGCTGTGAAAAACAGTTCTGTATGCGGTTAGCCTTTTCATCTTCAACTTCCTCATCCCATTCGTAACCTCGATTCCAGAATTCTTGAAGCATAATTTTTGCTTGTACGATGAAGGAACTGACCAGACCTAGTGGATCAAAGACTGTCGCGACCTTCTTTAAAACGTTCCTTTTAGTAATTGGATAGCCCGACCAGACCGGTGTTGCAGGTATTACTAATTCATCTTCAGTGCTGTTCCACTGCAGTCCAAGTGTCGTGGTGACTGTATCGCTATTGTCCCTGATGTTCACTTCCGTGGCACGGTCTTCTTCTGGTATGATTGCCATCACTTCATCTGCATTCGAAACCCACTTCCTTGCGTGCATGCCTGCTTTCGCCCACAATTCACTTAGTTAATGATACAGTTCAATCCCTTTCGTTTCTCCTTCAACACTGTCCAGTGAATCATCCATGTAGGTAGACTGAAGCACAGTTTTGGCAGCTAATAGGTACTCGGTTCGGTAACGCCTAGCGTTTTCCTGTGCAACGAAATGGGCTTCCATGGGGGCCGAGTTCTTTCCAAAAACGACTCTGCAGAACTCATAAACTTCCCATCTCGCCATAGGAATCGGAACAGCGGTCGGTCCGTGGACTCAATCTATATCTGGAGATCAGGAACCCATGACCCTGAGCCTACAACTCTACTGTGTTCGTGTAACAGCGTTTTCACAGACCGATTTATTTTTAGATTGAATTTCCCGCGAATGAGACTCCCACAGGAGCCCGATGACCAATTACAAGAAATTAAGCTGACGTCATAGGGTCACCGAACCGGAACTGCCCTTGTTTTTTGACCTAATTCGCGGGAAGGGCTAGTCTAAATATAAAACCTACTTGTGAAAACGCCGTTTCACAGACGCTGTATGGAAGTTGTACGCTGCAGATGGGCTCCTGTGGAGATACATCTCCTGGATGATGTCACAAACAAGGGCAACTGGGTTGCGGCGGAAACAGAACAAAACATCAAATAACTCTCTCTGCAGTTTTGGCCCAGCAGGATCACATTTTGCAGAACAGTCAAATACAATCCTTACTCAGTCGTGGTGGACTTGCTCAGTTTAACAATCGGAAAGTGCGGCAAGTACCAAACTTCAGGGGGTGGCGCTTCAATCTCAGGAACTTTGTGTCAATAACCTTCTGAGACTCCTTCTCGACAAATCCTTTTTTCTTCAGGTTCCTCTCAGTGCTGCGAAGGCGGGATTCTGCTACTTGTCGATTGTTTGGTAAACAAGGCTCCCTTTTTTCCAAGGTACTGCACCTTTAGTGGTTTTAGACCATGATTAGCGAAAACAGCGCCTGGCGAATTTTCAGAATTTTCTTCTTCGGCTTTTCCACCTTGAACAGTTTGACCGCTTTGTAAAGAAGGTGAAGGTAACACTGAATCGAGTTGTCTGGCGTCCGAAACGTTTGGGGCACTTGAATACGTGAGTTGATTTTCCTGTGAAGCGCTCGCTGCCGGGGCAGAAACCGTTGAACATGTAATTTTACGCCCTCGAGGGCTTTCTCGATGGTGGCTTGAATTTCTGATTCGAGGGATTGTGCTTCCTTCATCGCTGCCTGTTGATTCTTTACATCCCCATTTTCCAAATAAGCTATACATATTTCGTCCAAAATTTCCAGTACGCCTTCCAGAACCGACCAGAGCCAGCAGAGCTGATCAATTTCTTTTTCAATGAGGTGAACATCCTTCGGCGCGATGCATAACTTCTCCATGCGGTGACGAATTTTTGTCAATTCGATCATACGCAGTCCCTTCTCTCGTTTCACCTTCAAAAGCGCCGTTCCTTTTTCCAATTTCTGTTAATCGTGGCTTTTCTCGGTTTCTTCGTGTCCCAAAACATGCTCTATGCTAGCGCTGTCGTTTTCGGTCATCTTGAACAAACAACAGCGACGAAAACTTCCCTCGTTCCCTGCTAACAGAGGTCTCTTTTCTTTTGCGTTCGCTGGGTTGACGAGTAATGGAGAAGAGACCTCTGCCATTGGTCGAAACTCGCTCTGATCCAACCGACGTCCACAACCTCGGACGGCACTCTTCAAACTGCATGCCCCATGATATGTTTGCTGACTGTGACTTGAGCCCACTGTATCCCTCGCATATCAAGGATCCATTACAATAATTCCGCTGTTGTTAAGTGAGCCCACACAACATGAAGTATGACGTAAGGATTCGGTCGCTAAGTAACCGCCGTGCATGCTCAACACATTGAATTTCGACCCATGGCAGTCTACTCCTCAACCCAGCGAAAGAAAAGAGACCTCTGCTAGCAAGGAACTTCCCTCGGTGAACTACGGTAAATATTCCAACAGTTTCCTGAACTGCTCCTACATGTACATGCAAACGATAAATAACCTGTATCCCGTCGTGGTCGCCAAAAAATGTAACGGAGATAAACCACGGTAAGAAACGTACTTTCCTAAACGGTTTTATAATTCAAGGAAAGTCTTACCGCTTTTTCCGAAAAAAAAAACTAAATAACAAAAAAACTGTCAATCAAAAATCTGAGTTATTATTGGTTTTCCAAAATAGAAACGATTACGTCATGCAATTGTCATTTGTGCAACAGCATTTAAATGAATTTCAGTCTCAAAGTTCAGGATCTTAAAACTCTTTTCGGAAGAACCTTGACCGTTAATAATGCAGCGCAAAAGAGACAATAAGCTTTCTTTCAAATAAATCTTCACTGTCACATTTCCAATTTTTCTTTCACCTGAAGACTGTGCAGAGTTCAGTTCAAAACAAATGTAAATTGCCAGACAACTGAGATGCGACTTCAGTAAACAATATGTGATGCATTCAAGGCGTTCGATTCCTTTTAAACCCATTTGCCATTTGGTTTCAGTCTTGTACATAACACCACAGTTAGCCAAATAACATTAGAAACAAAGCTCACTTGATGATATCCGACGGCGAAAGAAGCAATTGTTGTCGAAGACACATTTGAAGATTCCAGATATTTGTTTTTCACCGCCTGTCTTGTTTTTCCAATTGACTTTCCATTATTGAGCTCCATTAGGGTATATTTTGTTTAAAGATCCACTAATACGCCATTCGCGTTACAATGACTTTCGACGCCATTGCAGGTTGTTACTAATAAATATTCTACTGTGTCCACCGGATAAAATCTACCCATTTCTACTACCCCCTGAAACCGACGAAACATACGCCCAGAAGACTCTACGTACAAAGGCACTACTTAGCAGGGGAGGGATAGGGAAGACTTTTCCCGACACGGCAACGAAAAATACGGAGAAATTAGACGCGCCATGAGCATACACTGGGTTGCCTGTGATACGTGTTACTCAAAAACAGAAGGGACTGAGTGGGGTGGTATAGAACTGCACCGTTCCAGGCAATTTTATCAAGTCGGGGGTCATTAAGACCATTTACGAAGTCACCCAGAAGTTGTTCCAGCAGAGGCCCTTTGGCTCACACGTTCATACGACGAAACAGATCCCGGTGTTGTGGTCTGTCTTATGTTGTGTATCATGGTTGGGAGGGTAAAAAAGGGGTCACAGTAATCGGCGCAAGCTGTTGTGGCGCTCTGCCAGCTTGACTGGCAAAGTTAATAAAATAAAATAAAATAAAATAAAACCTGGCTACCAGCCTATTAATCATTTGTCAGAAAGAAAAAAATTCTGTCATCTTTAGAAAAAATAGGCACGCATTGCGTACATGTGGTAGTGCACTAACACAGCGCTTTACTCCATATTGTCAACTGAGCTGCTTTTTGTCTTCCAGGAGATTCAAGTTGTCTTTGCGCAATATGTAGCTCTAACAGTTCACGATATTGTTTCGGTGTTCTATATCATTGTAGTGCCATGGTAGAAGTCTTAAGTAAATAGCACCCCTGAGAAGACATGTGGTTACTAGCAAAGTATTAAGCCCAAAAAGATTGAAGAAAATAAAAGGGAATCGAGAAACATTGGCTTCTAGGCTGACATGTTGATCATTTTCAAGTTCATTCACAACTTCTTTTCACCACAAGTTTAAACGTGCACTCTGAGCGTCTGACAGCTTTGTAATACAAAATATCACTTAAGTTATACCTATCCGCCGGGGTTAGTATCTGGATGCGTGACCTAAAAAATATACCACTTTGTAACAGAAGCATAGAACGGAAAATTCTATTTTAACGCTCAAAATAGTGCTCCATAGCTTACTGTCTCGATTTCTGATAACTTCAGCTATTACATACAGGTTGTTGGTGTAACCAAATTTAAACGCTCGCTTAAAAAAGCTGTCAATGCGATCAAGGTATTTACCTCGATATGCCGCTCCCCAAATCTCAATTCCATATAAAACAGGGACATAATTAAGAGATCAAATAATTTAGTCAATTACTCTTTAGAGTATCCAAAATGTTTGCAAACACGTAAAATGTATAAACGACTACTGGCTTTGCGTAGCAAATTGTCAACATGAAGGTCCCAATCCGATGGATTCTCCTGAAAAATTATGCCAAGCAATTTCAACCAGCTTTTCCGTTCATTACCCTGTACCAGAGGTGGCAGTGGTTTGGAAATTCTACCATGCACCACCATCTCCCAGGTCTTAGTGAGATTTAGTTTCATACGGTTTCTAACCGCCCAGTATAGCTCTGAATAGCTGTGTAGAGCTCTGTATAGCCCTGCATAGCTCTGGTAGCTACGTATAGCCCTGTATACCTGTGTATAGCCCTGCATAGCTGTGTATAGCCATGTATAGCTCTGTATAGCTGTGTATTGCTCTGTATAGCTGCGTATAGCTCTGTACATGTATAGCACTGTATGTGTGTGTACACTGAGCTGTGTATAGCCCTGTACAGCTGTGTATAGTTCTTTATAGCTGTGTATATGTTCTGTATTGTGCTGTATAGCCCTGTATAACTTTGTATAGCCCTCTATAGCTGTGTATAGAGGGGAACAAATACCGAAATACCGTGCCGAAAATCGACGAAATACCGATACGGCATTTAGATCCCTTTACAATTGGTCACGCTTACTTTAAGTTGCATCCATGTAGCGTGTTTATTTATCGCAAGCATGTATACATATGTCCTTGTATTTTGATGATTTTGGTAGTTCGACAGTGAAGTTATTCACAACTTGTTTGCTATTTTTCACGAAAGGAAAACTGCATTCGTTCAACCTTCTGGTAGGTGAATGCAAAACAAAAAGCCTGGAGTGAAGTGTGAGGTCTTATATTGAATAAAAATCCTCTTAAAATGTACCTTAAACCGGTTCCTAGTTTTCCGTTATGTTTCAGTACAATAAACTATTATTGAAACGAATAACTCTTCCAAATCGAGATCTTGCACCAAGGAGGAAGTTTGCTGAGCTTCCGATTTCCCCTTGGAGCCGATTGGCGCACTTTCGTCGGCAGTTTCCTCAATTTCCTCGTCACTACTGCCTTGAGGACCTTGAGGATTTCCCAAGGATGACACAACAAAAGCAACCGAAAAATCGTAAATTACGTAAATTCGTGTCAAAACTGTCTTCTTCTTTTTGTGAAACGTGAAAGGCCGATTTTATTTCCAGTGAATTGTGGAAGGACCAATTTATTTTCCTTTAACCCCCCCCCCCCCCCTTTACGACCTTTACTCGCCACCCGGCCCTCCACAAAGTCAGCGCACGCAAAACCATTATGGATATTTTAAACTATTTTGAGCTTAATATTGAGTGTTATACAGGAAGTCGCCCCAACAGCTATAAACTCCCATATATTTTACCTTGCGTGCCCGAAAACAAAAAGAACCTCCCACGCGCTCGGTTAGAACGAGTTTTCACAATTAAATGTGGGACTATTCTGAGACTTCTGAGGTTAATCTGTCTAGGGTCGTCAAGCTATCGTACACACTGCCAGGGTTCTATCTAGGATTTATCGTTTGGGGGAGAAGTCCCGAGTGGCCGAAGGCCACGAGCTTCCTAGGGGGGTCCGGGGGCATGCTCCCCAGGAAATTTTTTGACATGAATATGCGCTGAGATGCAATTTGGTGCATTTTGAGACACAATTTTGAGAAATGTTACAGTAGCATTTTATTTTATTTTTTAGTCGTGATCACTTTCTGACAATGTTAAACTGAGCTCCGATATTTGCTAACGTGAACAGAAGAGTTACCCTACACGTCTAATTCCACAAATATTTATACATACTCGTTGACTTGTTAGTACGTGAATAAAATAAATAAACTCAACAACGGCACTTTCCCATTTCTTACCAATGCTCGTAACTACTGCAAAATTCTAGATAACTGTAAACCTGTAAATAAAAACGGACCGCGGTAGATGCGACTGTTAACTGACAATGCGTCTAATCGAGTGTGAAAAATACTGGTAAACAAATCATGGCAATTGATCTTTGGAAAATCTCCCTGATCAATTCAGGATCTAAATGTACTTTCCTTCTTTAAAAAGTTGAATTGAAATTGAATTGAATTACAAAGCCAGTTTGCGCTTGTTTACACTTTTGTAATGATCAACCACTGACTCCAGGACGTAATCTGACAACTGGTCAGGACCTTCGATGCAAATGCGCATAGTGTGTTTAAGTGCATCCGCACCGAGCCTACTGCGTAGCCTTTTTTTAATTAGCTTCGTGGCGCTGAAGGAACGCTCAACAGTGGCTGTTGTCACCGGTAATACATTTACAATCGCAGCTACCTTTGCACTGATCTCGTTGCGTCTGGATGATTTTTCCGGTATAGTTACTTATATACTGTAATGATAACAATATTTTTTCGGGGGGAAGCTGGGCATTTTGGGGGGGGGAAGCTTCTACCCCTCAAATACCCTAGATAGAACCCTGACTGCATAACAAATGAAACAAACTTACCAAATCCTCTCTCGCAAATTCACAAGGCGTTTTTCGCCTTTGCAACAGCGCATCGAAACTTATTGAAAATATTCTTCTTTCGATACAGTTCTCCCCCACTCTTGCTTTCTTCATAAAAAAAAAAAGTCACACAGTCAATGACCTCGTCATCTGGAGCAGCCTCAGCCATTCGAGAAAAGACCAGAAAATGTGAGAAGATCGAAAAGTCGGGTCAGGTAACTCAACGGAAACGGCTCATTGTCATTTGATGCAAAAACAATCACATTGTAGATTAAATGTCACAAATTTTGTAATCATTTACCATTAGGGCAAAACCTTAATCAGCTTAATCGACCGTTATATACTTTATAGGTTAATAGTTCTTGTTTTGCATAGTGTATTGACCTGTGTGACGTCTATGAGACAGGAGAGGGCGAACCCTACCGCAATACCATGAAGGACATTCTTTACCGAATACCGTCAGCCAAAATGATGAAAAACCGCATACCGCCGGGCCAGATGATACCGCGATACCGGACGTAAAATTTTAAATTACCGAAATACCGCGGCCGCATGAAAAAAAGCTCAATACCGTAAACCCCAATGTCCCCCTCTGTATAACCCTGTGTAGCTGTGCATAGCTCTTTATAGCTGTGTATAGCCCTGTATAGTTGTGTACAGCTCTATATAGCTGTGCAGGGGTGTAGCGTGAGATTTTGAAGGTGAACGCACACCAAGAATGTTTCGGGCGCTCCAAACTTAATGGGGGCTCTGGGGGCATGCTCCCGCAGAGAATTTTGAAATGAATTTTGAAATTTAGGGTTTCCAAATATTTCCGAAGGACATTTCAAAAAATAAATGCGAAGAAAAATGCAGTAGTTCGTTGTTTATTTTACCCATCTGTAGAGTTTTCAGCAAGCTACAACACAAACAGGAGTTTACAGTTCAAGTAAAGGGCAAGACGTCACAAAATCCATAAAGGTGCAGGTCTTGACATTAGAAACTTCTATAGCATTCTAGAACTGTTCTAGTTAGAAGAGCTAGGGATCGTTTGATATTCTAGAACTTCAGAGATTTTAGAGATTTTAGAACCCCCAAAAGACCTTACATATTCTTTAGAAATCTTAGACTCACAACATGGACCATGGATATTCTAGAACGTCTAGAACTGTAGAACGTTTAGAGATTTTAGAAGTCCCAAAGCCCCTCAGTCTTTTAAAATAACTCTAAAATAGAAGATAGCTATAGATGAGGTGACGATATCAAATGATCCCTTTGGGGCTTCTAAAATCTTTTAACGTTCTACAGTTCTAGAATATCCATGGTCTATGTTGTGAGTCTAAGATTTCTAAAGCTCTAGAATATGTAAGGTCTTTTAGGGGCTCTAACATCTCTAAAATCTCTAAAGTTCTAGAATATCAAACGATCCCTAGCTCTTCTAACTGGTCTCGTTCTTTCATTCAAATTTTAGCTTTCATGTTACGGTTCGGTTATGTCACACTCTTTACGAGATAGTGTGATGAATATAGCACTCGTTTACTGATTAATGATTAAGCCTAAGCGCTCATTTCAGTGATTATAGGCCTAAGCACTCTTTCAAAATTTTAGCATTCATTTTACGGTTCGGTTAACTACACTTTTTACCGAGATCGTGTGAAGAATATAGCACTCGTTTACTGATTAAGCCTAAGCGCTCTTTTCAGTGATTAGGATTTTAGCTTTCATTTTACGGTTCGGTTAACTACACTTTTTACCGAGATCGTGTGAGGAATATAGCACTCGTTTACTGATGAAGCCCAGGCGCTCTTTTCCGTGATTAGGCCAAGCACCTTAAGTGAGCTAAAACGTTCCGCCGTTTTCCCAAACGAATTAAGAACTTGACTAAAAAGTGAACGGACGAATTTGTGTATGGTTCGTTCTTTAAGCGTGTGCGTAAGAATTATATCACACGAGCACCCGTGACCTTGCTCAGATTGCAGATTGAACAAATGTCGGCTAACACCGCTTACAAACCCGTCATCTCCCCTTTAAGATCTTTATTTAACACTACTCAGTATACAAACAACCAGGATATAAACATTTCAGTCTAAACATTCTTTATTCTCTGTTATGTTCAACTCAAAACTTCAACCGATATTCAGTCCGTGCATGATGATGATACACTTTACATTAACCCAGCTTTCGTGAGCTGCCTTTCTTTTCTTTTGTTGTGCCTGTCCACAATATTCCACACAAAAAATACAAACCTATAGCGCGACATTTTTTTGCACATGTATTTAAATGACCCCAGTCATTTGAAAAATTGCTCCGCACACTCTGTATTCGTTCCCCGAATTTCTGAAAATCATTCCAAATCTACACCTAATTACATCTAGGGTTATCGGGCGGAAAGCAAGTTGCTTCAGTGTGCTTCTCACAGTGAAATTTGTCAACAAGAAATTTTACTTAGAATAAGCTGGGAACACAGATTCCCTCTTTTTGCCAGCCTTTCCAAAAACGGGTGAAAATCGCAAGTGCGGTCGTGTCCAAGCACCTTCAGTCTACTAAAATTTTCCAATTTGAAGTGATCATTTGATTTTAGAACTTTAGAACGTTTAGAAATTTTAGAAGCCCAAAAAGGGTCGTTTGATATTCTAGAACTTTAGAGATTTTAGAGATTTTAGAACCACCAAAAGACCTTACATATTCTAGAGCTTTAGAAATCTTAGACTCACAACATGGACCATGGATATTCTAGAACTTTAGAGATTTTAGAGATTTTAGAACCCCCAAAAGACCTTACGTATTCTAGAGCTTTAGAAATTTTAGACTCACAACATGGATCATAGATATTCTAGAAGTTTAGAGATTCTACAGATTTTAGAATCCCCAAAAGACCTTACATATTCTAGAGCTTTAGAAATCTTAGACTGACAACATGGACCATGGATATTCTAGAACTTTAGAACTTTTAGAGATTTTAGAAGCCCCAAAGGGATCGTTAGATATTCTAGAACTTTAGAGATTTTAGAGATATTAGAACCCCAAAAGACCTTACATATTCTAGAGTTTTAGAAATCTTAGACTCACAACATGGACCATAGATATTCTAGAACGTTGGATATTTTAGAACCCCCAAAAGAACTAACATATTCTAGAGCTTTAGAAATTTTAGACTCACAACATGGACCATAGATATTCTAGAACTTTAGAACTTTTAGAGATTTTAGAACCCCTCTTCCGTTCTAACATTCTACATCGCGTACTGATTTTAGAGATTCTTGAACCTTTTAGCTATAGATTTCTAGACTTAGAGATATGCCCTCAGTCTTTTTAAAATAACTCTGAAATAGAGGATGGCTATAGATGAGTTCTATCTTCTAATGTCAATATCTGCACCTTTCTCGCAAAATCTGTTAGGCATCATCATCATCATAACATTTGTAACCGGGAGCTGAGGACTAGTGATAAGTTTGCACTTTGTGGGGCCTCTGAGGGCAGAATTTTATTTGCTTTTGTCCAGTATTACGTTTCTTTCCTTTAAGGCCTGGCCAAACGGGTCCGACGTGCTGGTGCAACATCATCCAACATTGTTGAATCCAACATGTTGCACTCGTTTGGCAACTATGTTGCATGTTGTTGGATGTTGTTGAACGAAGTTTGATTTCCATCAAACATCGTCTTCAACATCATCCAACATTTCTTTTGTTCTAAGGTGTGAACAACAGTGTTGCATTCGTTTGGCATCCATCGCATTCAACAGTGTTGCACACGTGCGTTGCCACTAAGGTGACGCTGCGGCTATCGGTATTCATGGTAATGGTTTATTCGCTGCACCTGTTTCGCGCGTTGCCACGTTAAGCTACAAAATGGTGAACGTCTTGAATGTCTGAGCGACGAAAGCTTGATCAATCTCTCTTCGAACAGATAGCCCTTCATGTGTTCAAAGCTCTAAGGGGCATAGACCCCTTCATGGACCCGGTCCATGGACCCCTTCATGGACCCAGTCCATGGACTACCCCTGTGGACCACCCCTTCTTTTGTACAGTTTTCAGCAGAAAAATCTTTAGACGAGAAAGAGTCAAAGCCATTTCTCTTCCTGTCAGAGAGAGTGACTCTGCCGTTAATTTTAAAAGAAGCTTTAAAGTATTCTGGGTATATTTGGTTCCAGACCCTTGAGTCTGAAATGCTGGATGCAACAGGGCGTATACAAAACATGGACCCCAGGTCCATGGACCACCCCCGTGGACCCGGTCCATGGACCCCTTCATGGACCAGGTCCATGGACCCATACCATATCCAGGCGCTCACCCGCTGACCAAAAAGCCCGAGAACTCTAGGTACTAGACAATTCCAGCGGGATCAGTGGGACGTGGCTAATCTATAAGAAAAAAACACAAACAGCGGTTGCAAGTTGCAGTTCAAGCAAACGTTTGTAACCGCTGTTTGTGTTTTATTCTAATTGAACTCTTAATGGCCCAAGTCAAAGAGGTTTGGTGTGGCTAATCTAGTGGAGGTTACATGACGGAGCTACTATCCGCTGACTAATTGTTACACCGTACGTAAAGCTCCCTACGGTCTCTCTACGCTTCTTTCAAAGGATCATGCGTCTCGAAAAATGCTATTTCTGTTCGTCCACAATTTATCCTGGACATGGCTCTGTGTTCGTAAGGAATGACTGTAAAGTAAGTTAACTTTCAGTGAATTGTTTAGAAACCAGCAAATGTTAAATTCATCTACTGACCGTAGCACTCTGAATTTGATTTTAGATCTTTAGATTTTGCCGTTCAAAATGCCGAAAAAACTTTAAGTTGAAGCGAAATCCACGCAAAATGAAGTGGACGAAGGCTTTCAGGAAAGCGGCGGGAAAAGAACTTGCTATAGTGAGTAAAGGGAAATTGGGGGTAAATTTACTTGGAGGTGTTGCGACTTGTTTTTAATTTTAATATTGCATTGATAAGGATATAAATCATAAAAATTTCAATTTCCTCGATTGTGATTGGTTTAAAAAACTCCTATTTTCCTCACTTGCCAAGTTGTTATTGGACAGTTTGTTATTGGACAGTTCAATAAGCCAATCACATTCAAACTTGTAGTTTAAATCAGCCAATCACAACCTTGGTTTCAATCACCATAGAAACACTTGTACAGACTCATAATTGGGGCTTTCTTTCTTTCACAGCAGCATTTAACAATTTACGCCTCCTTTGCCAGTGTCTTAATGCAAATTTTCTGTTTCGTTCATAACTTGGCTCTTCTTTTCTTGGAAAATTGGTAAGAGGACTTTGTGTCATCCAATTCGATCTGTAATCATTCTTGTGATAAGAAAATCGGACTCGTGGTGCACGGTTGTCCGATTTTGTTACTACCCGTATGATTACAGGCCAAGCTGGACTCCACTCAGTCCTATTACCATTACATACTGCACGCTAAATCATCCAGATTTATTATTCAACTCCGTTGGAAAGTAGAAGAAACGTGAAGCTTAAATTATAACTTGTTTCCTTGTGTGACAAATTATCTTACATGAGCTACCATTATGGTTTCGTGCACTTATATTAGGTTGTTGTTGATTGGTCAAAAACAAAAACAATATTAACAAGGACAATCTCAGTTTCCAAGTAAACTTCCAGTCAAGAAAAACTGACTTAGGTGAAGAAATGACATAAAAGGTTGTCAAGTTCCACGGGAGGAATTTCTTCGATGGCCCTTGCTTCTTTCACTGATTCTTACCACTCAATACATTGAGGTCAGTTTTTCTCTTTTAGTCGTATTTATGTTTTGGTTTTCTTCAATAAACCGAGGAAGTTAGTAATGAATACTTAATGACTAGTCCCAAGGAAATTGATTTGTTATATAGCACAAAAAGAAAAACTTGCAATGGCAACAGCAATGGCAGTCGTCGGTCAACATTTGACTCAGAGACTTTTGGGGGAAACAATTTTATTGTTAGGTGTCATGTGACCTCAAAGTAACGAATGAGAGAACGCGCTGTTGGGGGAGAAAATTTAGCTATATTACAATATTATTTGTTGTGTAGGTTATAGTTTGTCTCTAGGAACTCGTTTTGCCAATAATCTCAAAATTTAGCATTTTCAGCCATTTCTACCGCTTTTGTAAGACTAAAAAGTTTGTAAAAAACCAGTCAAACTGGTCTTCTGGCGGCCCCAGTTGTTCGAAAGCTGGATAGTGCTATCCAGTGGATAAATCACTATCCACTGGATAACTCAATAATAATTATTGGTTTTGCTAGTGTTTATCCGCTGGATAGTGATTTATCCAGTTGATAGCGTTAACCACCTTTTGAACAACCGAGGCCTGGAGTACAAATAGCGTGAGATATTTGTACTCGTTTTGGATGTTATTTGTACTCTGCTGACTGCAGTTGAATGATAATAATTATTAAATTTTCAACGTCTGTTGTACCTTGCTTAATTCACATTTTTGAGCTGCCATTAAAATAGAATTTTCAGTGCAATGTTTCTGACAGCAAGTTGTATATTTAAAGGTCGCCCATCTAGATACTAACCCCTGCTGGAGAGGCATTAACTTCAGTGAACTTTTGATGTGGAAAGCTGTCAGACGTGCACAGTGCACACTTAAACTTGCTGTGAAAAAGAAGTTGAAGCAAACTTTATGTCTGCCTCGAAGCCCATATTTCTCGATTCCCTTCTATTTTCTTCAATCTTTTTGGGTTTAGTATTTTATTAGTAACTACATGTCTTCTCAAGGGCTATTTACCTAAGACATCTACCATAGCACTATTATGATTTATGATACCAAAGCAATATTGTGCACTACACTGTATTAGAGCCACACATTATGCAAGGACAACTTGAATCTCCTGGAAAACAAAACGCAGCGCAGTTGACAGTTACGAAATAAAGCACTGTGTCATGTTTCTGCACTACCACACGTACGCAGTGCATGCCTATTTTTATTGTATGCCATCCTTTTGTTTTGTTTCTTCATTTTTTCCTACCTGTGCAGAAAATCAGATAATCTTGATGGCAAGAGCTTGGGTTACTTTTGACTGCACAGGCGCATAAATTTTTTTGTTTCAGTGAGGAAATTGTGAAAATAAAAGGACAAAACTGTAACTTTTGTTGGAAGTTACTTCATGTGGGCAAAATTCCAACAAATGTAATTTAAGTTTGATTTGCTTTTATCTTTACATTAATAGGACAGTGCCTTTGAATTTGAAAAGAAAAGACATGTCCCAGTCAAATACAATCGAGAGCTTTGGAGTAATACAGGTGTGTACATGTAGCTAGTACAAAAGAAGATTTGTTTTATCAGAGGTTTCATTAGAAGCTGGTCACTGGCGGTATACCGCCGTCTGCCTTGATTTCACTCAAACCCTTGTAAAAGGTAAGAGTGACTGCCGCTTACATTGATTGCCCCAGTCATCTACTGCAAAAGTTATTGAAACCCCTGTTTTATTAATCATTTTAAGTTTATGTCATTATCTTGTTTAAAAGGTCAAATTATTATGATTATCATTCCATGGATTTTTTCCTTCCTTTTCATTGGCCGAGAGCCCACCATGTGACCTGCAAATAGCTGTCTACAAATAAGTGTTTTGCTGTAAATAATATTCTGCTCTTGCGTAATTGAAACCACGCTCTTGTGTGAAAATGGCAGTTTGCTTTCCTGAGCTTTCAAAAAAAGATTTAATTGTTGGAAATCAGTCATCGAATGATAAAATAATTATTGAACTCGGTTATCGCAAAATATCATGATTTGTCAGTGTCTCGCAGATCAATTATTTGCCTCAGCCTTTGGCTGCGGCAAATAATTGATCTGCTCGCCACTGACAAATCACGTTATTTTGCTCAACCTCGTCCAATAAATGTTAATTATTATTATTATTATTATTTTTATTATTATTATTATTATTATTATTATTATTCTCCATTGAGCTCTGGCTGTTCTCATGCCAACATTCATCCCAAGGGAGTGAGTCGTAACAAATAACCAAGGGTCCCCTGGGGACACTCTCCTGGTACTTAAAAGTCAAGCACCAGTACTACTTCAATGTTTTTTTACACTCCCCATTCTTCTACTCCCTTACTCTAAAACCAAATATTTTTCCATTTGTTCAAATTCCTTTTCATGTATCCTACTATCTCCAGGGATAGCAATGTCCACAGTTATACATTTGTTCGGTCCTTCTTGCTCACCAGAATGATGTCAGGTATTCTTGTTCAACAACGTTATCACATTGGATTTTCATATTCGAAAGCAGCTTTACTTCACTTTTCTCCACAGTACCTTCTGGTACATGTTTATGCCACTTTTCCTTCCTTTCAAGCTGGTGTAACTTACCTAACGTCCAGTGTATAATCCTCAGCACATTATCATGTCATCTTTTACATTCCTTCTGGGCCCACTTTTTGCACTCACTTACTAAGATGACACACACTCTCTCCCTTTTCACCGCACATTCTACACAGGGGTGACGCAGCAGTCTGATCAATGTGATGTTTCATGTAATTAGTCCTTAAAGCCTGTTCCTGTGCTGCACATATAATAGCTTCTGTTTGAGCCTTCAAGTCAAACCTTCTAAGCCAGCTCCAAGTCTGTTCTGCATCTGTGGTTTCCGGCATACAATGTCATGTATCTCTCAGGAATTGTCCATGCATTGCTTTATCTTTCTATTTCCTTAACCCTTCATCTGTCCATCTCTTTCGAAACTCATTTTTGCTGACAGTTTCAGCTGTTTCAGTAATTCCAACAGTTTTTGCACCAACTAAAGGTACCACCCCAAGCTGTTCTTCTCACTCCTTATACAACTCTCGCAACTTATCAGTCCATGCCCACCGTTAACCCTTGGGACATGCAATCTATCAACATCTCCTTTTGGGTGTAGTGCACCATTAATTGTCATCATTTTTCTTGTGGTGCTGTCCAGTGATCTTACCTCTTCCTTTGACCACCCTATGATACCTGCTCCATACCTGATAACTGCTACTGCCCAAGTGTTAATCGCTGATATTTTATTCTTGCCATTCAATTTTGTTCTTAAGGCAAGTTTCAATCTCCTTGCCTTGCCGTGCCTTGTGATAGAAACTTGGTGACTAAAGAGGATGAGAAAATAACCAACTTCTCTCCTCTGGCAAAGGAAATCAGAAAGATGCAGTGGGTGTTGACAACGATTGTGCTGTTGGAAGTTGTTTTTTTCGGTGTGGTGTCTGGTTGGTTGGAGTTTTTTTGAAAGATCTTGGGATTCCAGATGTGTTGGGAGGATTGTAGGCCTCTGCAATCATTGGGACCACCCTAATCCTCCAGAAGACACTAACAGCACTGACTCTGAGCCCCAGGTCTGGGCCCAGTACTAAGCACTGTTTATGCCTGCAGAGTTTGAATTCCATCTCCTTGCAGGTTCTGTTCCCAGAAAGTCAAGAATTATTATTATCATCATCATTATTATTGTTATTGGTGTTGTTTTTGTTGTTATTATTTTCATGTGTAAGGCATTTTACTTGGATTTACATTGAAAAGAGGCTAAGATGTGCTCACAGTAGCCCTCAATCATTTTTGACAAAAAACTGACAGCTAAAGACCTGTGTACACCACTCACAGATTAAGATATGATTGCAAATTAAAACAAATAATGGTAATAATTTTCTGCATGTAACTTGCATGTTTCTGTAGTCATTATAAATTGTGGGAGTTGTTGAATTTCATGTGGTAGGAGTGACACAGAACAAACTTGACTTATCATGTGTTTTTGGTACATGTTTGATATGGTTATTTGATATTTAGTAAAAGCAATGAAGAGAATAGAGGAAATCAGAAGCAAGAGGCAAAATCTCCACATTAAAAACAGGTTGAGTTCATGTTAAGTTTTTACGCAACTGCATGTGTTGTTTCTACTTTTGCTGTGAGTCCTTTTGCTATTGTATACATGTACATCTGTTTTTTTTGTTAACCTTAAATCATTGTGAACTTGTGTAGTTAATCAAGATACATGTATTTTATGAAACTTTATGCCAAAGGGTTTTGGAGTTTTTGAGGGAATTACAGTCTGCACATGTACATAGATCTGTATTCTATAGCCTGTAGCCCCTGGCAGACAAATAGTCGTAGATTAAATGTAATTATGCCTTCCCATGCCATTCAGAATGCAATGTTAAAATATTAAACACAATAACAGTCATCACAGGGTTCAGAGATGTTTGTAACTGTTTTCACTGTTTTATGACATTCTGGGACCATCTTAGGGAAATGCAATAAAGCAATAATTATTGCTACAGAGTTAACTGAATAGAGTGTAATGTGAAGTGCTAGATTTCAGTCCCATATGAACCATGTGAGCGTTAGCCCTACTGATGGAAATGGGGCGCACACAAGGACAGAGAAAAACTCTGACCAGGGTGGGAATTGAACCCACGACCTTCGGGTTAGATCTCCGCCACTCTACCGACTGAGCTACAAGGTCAGACGGGAGCAGGCCGTGGGAAGTGAAGATGTTAAAGTCACGGCAATGAACATATACAAGTACAAGGAAAGGTTACGTTTGTAGCTCAGTCGGTAGAGCGGCGGAGATCTAACCCGAAGGTCGTGGGTTCAATTCCCACCCTGATCAGAGTTTTTCTCTGTCCTTGTGTGGGCCCATTTCCATCTGTAGGGCTAACGCTCACATGGTTCATATGGGACTGAAATCTAGCACTTCACAATACACTCTATTCAGTTAACTCTGTTTAAAATATAAGTGCTACACGGCCAACGTTTGTATAAACGTAACCTTTCCTTGTACTTGTACATGTTCATTGCCGTGACTTTAACATCTTCACTTCCCACGGCCTGCTCCCGTCTGACCTTGTAGCTCAGTCGGTAGAGCGGCGGAGATCTAACCCGAAGGTCGTGGGTTCAATTCCCGCCCTGATCAGAGTTTTTCTCTGTCCTTGTGTGGGCCCATTTCCATCGGTAGGGCTAACGCTCACATGGTTCATATGGGACTGAAATCTAGCACTTCACAATACACTCTATTCAGTTAACTTTGTTTAAAATACAAGTGCTACACGGCCAACGTTTGTATAAACGTAACCGTTCCTAATAATTATTGCTTCCTGCTGTAGTCTTTAGGTGATTTGTGGTGGATTGACAATATTTGTTTTTATTTATCAAGGTTGAAGCCTGACAAGGAACTGAGGAAGGAAGCTGATTTGAAGGAAGTCAAACAAGGAATTACACTCCTTGCTCCTCCAGGTTTGTTTATAAATTATGACTGTTAAGGTTATTTTGTGGTAGATCTTTCTTCGTGAACTAACTACAGGTTATTGTAACGTAAGGTTTTTTAATGACTTATTATGTCCAACTACTTGGAAGAAAAAATCCCGGCCCCAGTTTTTCATTGCGCTATCCACAGGATAAATCTCTGACCATTGGATAGCGCAATTGGTTTCGCTTATGACTTATTCACAGGATAGTGATTTTACCAGTAAGATTTTTTTAGGCTTGTTTTTACTGACTTACGTTAGGCACTCATAGTCAATCAGATTGAGGGAAGATTTTATGAAATTTGTGTGGGAAGGTTGCCTCAACAGGGAAATGCTGGTTGCTGTCATAGCCTTGAAATTCGATCAATGAGTTTATTTAAAAAGTGCTTTACACAATTGGAATGTGGATACATTTACATGTAGAGGTGACCACTTGGGATCCGGGGGGGACACCCATATTAAAAGGGAAGGGATGCTCGTCGGAAATTTTAAATTAAACCCCAATAGGAGACCAATCTGGGTGTGGCTATTTTTGACCCCTAAAGAGACCATATTAAAACACGGATATGTAAAAATACAGTGCCTTTTAATGGTGGCAAAGACATCTATGATCTAATACTTTCACCTACGTGAAGGAATATAAGAGTGTAAAGTGTAATAATCCTTACGGGACTGGTATACAAAAGGAAAATTGAGTTTATCAGATACAGAATTGAGAAGGTACATGTACAATGTAGACAGTCATTTCAGGAAGTCCGAGTCTAAGATGTCGAAGAAATCGCTCTCGTGTAATTTCAGCGCAAACGGAAAAGTTGGTTCGGTGGATGTCATTTTAGGTTATCCGACCAAATATATGGACACGGGTGGTTTAAGTATCAATTGTAGGTAATAACAGTCATGATAAACCAAGTGTATTTTTCAGGTATCAATTCAATGTTGCCTTCAGATGTTTCTTTCATAAATTTGCTGAAACTGTGCCTCTTGTTCCCTTTAATTTACGTTCTCAAATTCTTTGTGGCCTTTTCCGCCTACTCTCGATAGTGTTTTTTTTTCACTTATCATTTGATGTCGTACAAAACTGGTTGTTCTTGGAGCCGGTCGTCTTTCTTTAGTTTCACCGATTTTGTATTTCATTATTTAATAGTTGAAAAGAAGAGACACGGACAGAAGATTTCTCAAGTCATGAAAGAATCTGAAAGCATGGAAACTGACGAATGATAACAGAATTACGGACTTTGCTGCTTGAGATTTAAAATAAAAAAGAAGAAACCGGAATTTTAACTACATCAGTTGTATTTTTTTGTGACAAAACCACCGCGTGGGGGACGCATTCGCGTTATTAACTTAAAAGTATTGAATGTGTTTTACGCTTTGTTGCAAGAAAGGACTCGTACTTTGTCTGGGCATAAGTTTTGAAAGATGCGGATCTACGGCGTGGCCAACAAGAAAACACCTCATTTCCCGTCCTTTCATCAGAGTTGAGTCCTGTTGGACAGGATGGATACTTGGATGGGAGACCAACTCTCCTCCTCGCTCTGAACTTTTTATCCGAGTTTCCCAGTTTTTTTCTCACACCAGAAGTCAGCATGCGAAGATGTTGACTTTTTAAAAGATAGTTTTTCGGTGGTTACTCAAGGATACTCCGAGTGACCATCCGAGTATGCTATGAGGCGTGGATGGTCGGGTGTTTCTAACACTAAGACCTCATACCTTAGACTCACTGATCTAAAACGAAGACTGTGATTTAAAACGAAGACGATTTGATCTAACAGGAAGACCCTGTGATCTAAAACGAAGACCCATTGATCTAAAACGAAGATTCACTGATCTAAAACGAAGACCCATTGATCTAAAACGAAGACTTACCTTCTATAATGTCGGAACGATGCCAAATAGCTTATGGCTGGTCAGTGGTGTACGACATTGTTTGTTGTTGAGCGGTGGACCAGCGGGAACAGTGAAACAGCTGGATGTAAGATATAATATATCTACCTAATGTAAAATTCAAGGACGGTGCCTACTATTGTTATTCCGCATACGTTCTGCGCATCTCCAGATACTGGGATTTCCTATCGGCGGTGCTTATTAATGCAGGGATATTTTTGCGCGGTTCAAAACTACGCGGAGAAGTGATCGAAAGCAGAACTTAGCAAGTGCTCTTGGTATCCAAATAGAAAATTGGGGGTAACCATGCATTTTTCAGAGATGATTAAGCTTCAGTTTGGAAGGGGACGCCATACATTGCTTTCTATTTTAAAGCTTCACAGGTGATTATACAAAATCGCGCGCTCTCATTGGCTCGCTATCTCGGATTATCAGCCGATAATCACCTCGACGGACAAAATGGCTGCCAGTAGTCGTTCTGCCACTGTAAGTGAAGATGATTTCGGGTTGAAATGTTTCTTTTTTCTCTTTTTTGAAATAATCACCTGTGTATTTATACTAAAACAATTATTCGCCTCAGGCTCAGTGATTATCGGTGAATATTCACCGATAATCACTTCGCCTGAGGCGAATAATTGTTAATTAAAAATATTGTTGATTAATTACCTTCGAAAAATGCGTGGTTACCCCCACTTTTCTTTTTGGATTTCCATAACTCTTGCTAAGATCTGCTTTTTCCGTTTAGTCAGTAAACCGCGCAAAAATACCTTTGAATTAGTAGGCACCGTCCTTAAAAACTTGTTGGCTACTTTTACAACCAGAACTCACATTACCAGCTAGCGTTCAAAGGGGAACTGGAACCTTGAACATCGCGATTGTGAGATAAAACAACTTGATTTTCTTAAAAAGCAGGATTAAGGAGCGGGGGTACAGGATCAAAGACCATGGATTAATTTCCGCAAAAAGGGTTGTTTTCTTTTTATATGTAACGTGAATTACAACCTGAGAAGATTGTAGTCACTCTATTATTAAATGACTACGTTGTCATGCTAACAGCCGCACAGTATGTGTTAACCACAGTGTTCATTTATATATTGGGAAAGAAACTAATAAAAACAGGACGTCAAATAATTTCCACCTGCCAAGAGTCATGTTATCATATGTCATGCTATAAATGTGAGATTATCAGATTTTACCGGCAATTAACTGCACGTTGCGATTCAAGGACGCGACAAAAACAAAATAGAACTATAGCTGGAATGTCTGCGAAGTTGGTTGAGCATCGGGCTGTCATGCGGAAGGTCGCGGGTTCTAACCCCGGCTGGATCAACACTCAGGATCTTAAAATAACTGAGGGGAAAGTGCTGCCTTTGTAATTTCATCTGCAAATGGTTAGACTTTCAGGTCTTCTCGGATAAGGACTGTAAGCCGTAGGCCCCGTATCACAAATCGGTCAGTGAAACTCAGACTGCAGACTGCAGACCACGGGTTAAAATGCAGACTGAGGTTAAAACGTAACTGTTGAAAAAGCCCAAACCCCTTAGAAATGCTAACCTTAGGCCTAATTAGGCCTAAAACAATATTTAGGCTTAACTGTTAGCATTTCTAATGGGTTTGGGCTTTTTCAACAGTTAATTTATAACCTCAGTCTGCATTTTACCCCCGGTCTGCAGTCTGCAGTCTCTGCGTTTTACACTGACCGTATCACAAATACCTTCTATGCTCATAATTTCTCTGTGGAATGTTAAAGAACCCACACACTATTGGATAAGAGTAGGGGATGTAGTCCCCGGTGTTGTGGCTCCTGTTCTGTCCAACAGAAGAAGTGGCCGGCTTGGCAGTGATGTCTCTAAAAAGGCTTACGGTGTATGAGGCCACCTAAGCAGAAACAGCCATAAGCCAAAAAGGGACTTTGCCGAGTGCTGGAACATGTAAATGTACAATAACAGACATTTCTGCAAATCCCGCTTGACAGTTGGTGCAGTTTCTCTGTTCTAACCATCGAGGAACAAAGAATTTCAAGGTGAAATCGGAGAAAAAAGCCGAATACAGTGAAACCTCGATTTTACGAAGTGCCAAGGGACGGCGGAAATTGGTTCGTTATATCGAGGGTCCGTTATATCGAAAACCTCCATATAACGAATCTGCGGAGAAACAACCAAAATCTTCGTTATAGCGAGGTATAATTTATAATTGTTTTTAATGTGTTACGTTACGCTACCCAGTATTTCAGGATCTGAATGATTACTTCTTCCTAGTGTGTTTCACTTGTTTTCGTTATGTAAATACCAATGAAATACCAGGTGATGTTTCGCGCGAAAACATGATATCTTCACACTTGAAAATAACATGTTTTATTTTTGTCTCAGTTCCAGGTTTGTGAGCGGGTGGAATTTAACAAAACCTGCAATCTGATTGGTTCCGGGAGAGGGCGTAATTTCCTCATCCGGGCCGCTGAGAAACAGCGAAGTATATTAAAATTTGCAAAATCCTTCGAGGCTCGCTTACAACTGATTTGGACACGGCGAGTCAACGGTTCACTTGAGCCTCGATACGGTGACAGCAAATAAGTCAACTGTTGACCAGCCGTGTCCAAATTCGTTGTAAGCGGGGCTCGAAGGAATATATTTCGTTGTTTATCTGCAATGGATACTCGCTGGACCTTGAAACTTGGTCAAAGAGAAGTAAATTTATCCGTGTGGTCATCGCCAGAGTTTGAGCCAAGAGTTCTATTGTTTTTTGGCCAATCAGTGTAAAGTCCAGATTCTGGACTACCGGCAGACGACTCGTTAAGAAATTATATCAGGGGTACCTTTTCCGCCCTGTCTAAAGAAAAGTACGCATGATTGCAGGTTACTCTAAGCTGAACTAAAGCTCAACGTTGATTATGATCAACTATTCGATCACCGAAGTAGAGGTGGCTAGTGATGGATATTTACCACTAGCCACCGACACTGAGCACAAAAAGATGGTTTTAACTTATTTATTCCTGCAAAGATTACAACATTTTCGGGCGCAAATTCCGCCCGATTTGCTCGAAGGTGAATAGCAAAGGATATCCGGAGTTTGAGAAGCCAATCAGCGTGCGCGTTCAATGCTATCCACTGTGTTAGTGTATACTAATTCAGCCTGTCATACTCCATTCAATTTTATTCAATTGCGGTTCACATGTACAATAGGCAGGGTAACCTCGCGGTGTGAGACAAAATGGCACCGTATCGCGTGGCTGCCACGATTATCATATGCTTGAGACGAGAAGAGAGCCAAGGATAGCTTCCGAATCTTCTCTCCATAAAGCGATTAGAAGTTTCGTCTGCTCATACCACCACATGTTCGCCATTCTGTTTAATTACGCACTGTAATCACTTCAAACAACCCCCTTGAGGTTGTTTGAAGTAATAGGCCTTTTGTAACAAACGATCACACGGTACAAAATCCGCCATGGTGGAGGGCAAGCTCATTATTATTTCCCCACTGGGACATTAAAAAAAAAAGGCAAGTCGAGCTTGACTGGTTCAGGTCTCTTTGTTTTATTGTTCCAGTGGGGGAATAATAATGAGCTTGCCCTCCAGCATGGCCGATTTTGTACCATGTGATCGTTTGTTGCAAGAGGCCTATTATAATTCAATAGCCCCATTTCGATATATTAAAATTGAGTCCTTAAGCCTAGTTTTCATATGTCGGGAAAATCCCAGACGATCAGGAATTTCGCAGTTTCCCGACCGTCCCAGTTTTTGTCGAGTATCGGAAAATCGATTCTCCCGATTGTGACTTTTTCGGAAAGTGGAAAGTGCGGAAAAAAGTGAAAACTTGCAATTCAGAGGATTGGTAACGAGCTAGAGCCATCGCCGACGTCTCCGACAGTACAAATTTGAGTTTTCATATGTCAGGAATGATCGCCCACGATGGCAAAAATCTGGGAAACGTCGGGAAAATAGAAACACTTCCTATTTTCCCGATTGTCCCCGACCATGCCAGATCGTCTGGGATTTTCCTGACATATGAAAACTAGGCTTTTTAAACAAAAAGCGAGGGGAAGAGGCTCTGGGGAATAACCTCATACAGATCCGTATATTTATTCCCCAGAGCCTCGAGGTGATGCCTTTGTTTAGGACTGAATTTTAATATATCGAAATTGGTCTATGAGGAAGTTCTATCGGGAAGTAGGCGACGGCATAAGCGCTACGAAAGTTTTAGCTCTCGCGTTATATTTCATAGTTTTTAATCTTTTTAGTCATTTACACCATTTGTATCGTTTTGATTCTGATGCACATTGCACACGTATCAACTTTGGAAGTCAGTAATGGAAAGGGACAAAACGTGAGATGGAAGCCACAGTCAGCTTTAAACCGGCTATTACTGTACATCGGACGGGCCTTCTTGGAATTCGATGTTGTTGAAATGAAGTGAGCATGGTCAATTTTTATTGGCAGCCGAAGAAAACACTATTATAATTGACATTACCATCTTTATGGATTTGCAAAAAAATGCTGGTCCTGATGATGAGCAAAATTCGACTCAAAAAATCTCTCGGGTCACATCCTATTGTAAGAGTAAGCTTCTGGCTCCACTTACCGAGAACCGTACCGAAACCGGCTATTGATGTTGTCGTAGCCTTGAACATCAATCACATGTTCAAATACAGAGGATCAAGAGCAGGGAAAAAAAGCAGGTTGAATGGAGATGATCAAAGGTTAATTCCTGTTGTGACTGACCGTAGAGTTGAAGTAAAACCACCTTAACTCTAGGAACTATGCAAATTTAATCAAGATCAAGCGATGCCAAAAGCACAAACTCACTGTCAACTCTGAGCTTTCGGCCCCCTTTTTCTGGAATTTCTGGATCCGCCCCTGGGTCTTATCAGTTTACCCTGAGATGGGAAGGCTATAAAAAGTTGGTAATCCAATCGACGATTCCAGGAACCCCTAACACGACGATTCTTGGCTCTTTGTTTGACTGCGATATACATCGTAGCTCTACAATTCTTCTCTTTCACATTTTGTTTTGTAACTTCAAAATTTCCGTGGTCTTTGATTTTTCTATGATGTTCAAAACCTGTCATGAAGTTCGAGTTAGCCTGGTTTAGACGGTACGATTACTCTGACGCTCGCCATTGCAACAATTCGCATGTGTAACACGCAGGCGACCCGGACGTGAACATATGTTACAAATTTGACAGGCAGCTTTTCATTTTCCATCGAACCAACCTCTGATTGGCAGTGACCTGGACAGATGATTACAACATGTCGTCTCTCAACGCGTCTCTCATCTCAGTTCATGTGAACTACAAATGAGTCAACTGAGGTCAAGTACGAAACATGACAATGGTAGATTATGTTACATAACAATGACAGAAGACCTGATTCGAACGGTCTTGACAGACTAACTACATGTAATATGTATTCGTGTAGGGTTGACTGATGTTCACGACTTTAGTAAAGGCAGAAATCTCGATTCACGCACTACAACTTTAAAGGATCACGCGTCACGGTTAATATATTATTCACGAATCACGGCTGTATTTCTTCAGTTTTCCCGATTCACGCTCTTTTTTGGGGTCAATTCACGGATCACGGGAATGTATGCCTTCTTATTCAAAGAAGGCATACATTCTTGAAATGTGCGGGTGTTATTAAAACGAGGAACCGCAGACTGCCAACTTTCACCTTGTAAAACCTTCTACCGCACAACCATTACATGAAATAGGTAGTTCACCTTGCTTCCTCTGAAAAAGCCTTCCGCCATTCGTCAAGGACGAGAGGTCAAAATATGACCAAGTCCAGTCCACCGCACTTTGGCGGGCTATCCGTTTATTAGCAAGTTATAAAAAATAACAGCAAACCAGACAAACAAAAACTTGTGCATTTTTTTTTAACTTCAAACAAAAATAGTCTAGCGTTGTTTTGGGAAAAAAGGTGTTTTTGAAGTAGTTTTGCGGGTTCCGAAGGTTCTGCGGTCTGCGGTTCTCCTTTTAGGGCGCGTTCGATTGACCCTATCCGGAATAAGAATACGTGGAGTGATGATTAAAGCGGTATGTTTGGCACGTTTTGAAGCAGCAAGGATAATAAAAATATGTTTTAAATAACATTTTAGCACATGTTTGACAATTTTAATGTGAATCTCCGTAAAAACGAAGGATTTCTAACTTATATTCCATATATTCCTATTCCGGAATACGGTCAATCGAACGCGCCCTTAGAAACACTCAAAATGTGCAAAATTTCGAAAGTTACTGTTGTAAGAGGGACACTTAGGAAGCTAACGTCGACGAAAAGTTGCTGTTGAAATTGACTGGGAATACACCAATGAACAAAAATAAACCACAAAGAAAGCATAGATCACTGGAAAAACATTTGAAAAGTGTTGGAGCTAAACATAGCAAACTTATTCGACTCTGAGATTAAGGACCTCGACCAAACGCTGTTGCAGATTATGTCGAGGTGCGTAAAGAACACAAACGACAATTAACAGATTGTAATTTTTGTTCTAGGGTCATTTTTATATTTCCTCGTCACATGCGATTAACTTTGTTTTGTCTTGAGTTAATCGGCGCCTCAGACTAATATCAGTTGGGGTTCAGGGATGGCGCAGTGGTGAGAGCACTCGCCTCCCACCAATGTGGCCCGGGTTCGATTCCCAGATCTAGTAGCGTCATACGTGAGTTGATTTTGTTGGTTCTCTACTCTGCACCGAGAGGTTTTCTGCGGGTACTCCTGTTTCCCTTCTCCTCAAAAACCAACATTTGACTTGATTTGCGTTAATTGTTAATTTCACTTTACAGTATCCCCAATTAGTGCTCCGGCGCTAGAACGACTAGACACTTTTAGGAAAGGAACTTTATTTAAAAATAAAGTTCCTTTTCTTTTTTTTTATCTCCTTCTCGCAGTGGCTTATAACATAGAGGCCAAAATATTGTCTAAATGCTGATTGGGTGAGGTAATTGCCCCGGGCAAAATTACTTTCATTATTTTCATGTAGTAAGTGTTTTTTGGCAGAGCTGGTTTCATTGCTTTGGCGTTGTCGTACAAAAATAAAATTTTATTGTGCTGATTTGTGCGTTTTTACAGTTCATTGACGCTAACTGAACACTGAAATGGCTTCCTACGAAATTGAGCAAAAGCGTCGGTTTTAAAAGATAAATGAGAGAAAATTTGGCCTTTTATACTTGATTATAAACAAGCACTCGAATGTTTCCTCGTAATGCGCGACTCGGGCAATTTCTGCAACTTCTGAAAATACGCGATTTTAAATTAATCTATAATTTTACTCGGCCCCATGCAATTAGTATAGTTTTATCACCTTGTTTCGTAAAACCAAATTTATGTGTCTCACTCCACAACGACGCAGCACCACAGTTTCTTTAGAAAGTAACCCCTTCATTTATCTACAAATCACTGAACTGTTAGCAATGCTAAACAACTGCGTCCTCGTGATTATTAGTACCTTAAAGTTCATGAAATAAGGCAGGTCAGGCAGTGCAGTTATGAACCTTGTCCAATTTTTTTCTGTGCTGCCAGGGAAAGAAACTCATCCTTGTTTGGAAAATCGTCATGCTGGCACCATGGTACTAACACTAGTGGTTGTCATAACTAATGAAGGAATTGGCTCGCAAATCTAAAATACCTGCCCCTTTCATTTTTTCTTTGCACACAATAACCGGTATTTTGAATTCCTGCCACCTGTTGAACTTTCTTGGCTCTTAATTTAATTAATATTGTGCATGGCAGGTTTGTGGACGCTAAGAAATCATGGTATACTCTTTTTAAAAATTTACTTCTTTACGAAATTTCGAATTACCAAATACAACTTGAAAAATTTCGGCTGCAAACAGTGTTATAGTTTAGTTCAGTGTCTCATGAGTGCAATAGAAACAGCAAGACCCACCCAATGCAAACACGCCTTTATTTATTCTTCTTTGTGATTAAAAGACCTTTCTCATATAGTTGAAAATCGTCATCTCACTGAAAGAAATTTGTACAACAAATTGACATGATATGTGAAAATAACGCTGAATCAATCTTTTTTCGTCTCCAAACAACTATTTTTAAAAGGAAAAATGTATGAACTTAATTTCCAGTATTTACGAAATTGCCACCAACATTACAAACACCTGTTCTAGCCTGGTTGGACACGCCCCACCGCTATTCTTCAATCTCAAGTGTTGAGCGTCTTTTTGCAATGAATAAACCAATCGCGTTCCCTGATGCGAGGCGTGTCTCACATTAGGTCTACAAAACTTAGAGATATTTCAAAACCGGTTTTTTCCGTACCTGTTGAAAATAGTAATTTTGTTATGTAGTTGCTAGCTTGTGCTTCATTTTGCTGAGCGTCTTTGGAGCTGACTTTCGATTGTCGCTTCTAAGGAAACAACGCTTCAAACCTTTGTTATCTAAAGCCAGGACAGAGATCTGTAATCACTGCCTGTTCTTGCGCTAAAATGGGAAAGAACTTGGGTTTAAAAATGTTTCTATCTCGTGAAAGCAAACACTATCATCCCGGGGATGTGGTATCTGGTGAATGTGTATTGCAGCTAAGTGATCATGTTAAGCTTCACTGTGTCAACATTGAGTTTCAAGGCGAATCTTGGACTTACTGGGAAGAAACGGAGTTGTACACTTCGACCCACAAAAACGCAGAGATATACTTCCACAAGAAAACCACTCTTTTTGGAAGCTGTAAGTAAAGTACTGTAGGAACTACATTTACTTGCACTGATGCCAATTGTCTACTGCAATAGAGTGGCAAAAAATACTTATAATATCACATTGAGTTTCTTGAAGGAGAATTTGATTGATTCGAACTTTTTGGAGGCATATTGGAAGCGCAAGATTAAAAATTTCCAGTTCACGTCGTCCATTTTTTTCATTAGTTTTTCTCAGTGTGCAAACGCGAATCAAAATGAGCACGCCTATTAAAGTGTTATTGTATCCGCAAAGTTCGGCCGAAACCCTAGAACCAGATTTTCTAAGTGTGTCTATCGACCTCTTAAGCGTTTGCCTGCGATGTTTCCTGTGACAGTGTAACTGTTATCACTGTTCGGTATTCTAATTTCTCTATACTCATTAATCCAAGTTTTCACTGACTAGCGACGCAAGCACAAGCGCAAGCGTAAATAGCAGAAGTAACTTATGCTAAGTGAAAACGAACGTCGACATAAGCATCAAAATCAACCACGGCCTCCGCCATTTTGTTAAAATGCTCATAAGCGGGGAACCTGGAACGAGTGCTTTAATTGGCCAGACACGGCCAGTCGCAGCGAGTTTTCTCGTTCTTATACGGTGTTTGTTTTCACACAACGTAAGGGAACGCAATCATAAGCACCAGAACAAGGAAAAGGAGTATTTTTGATCCTTGCTTTTGTGCTTATGCTTGCGTCAACCCCGTTTCCAGACTTTACATGTCCACGAAATTAGAGTTCTCGACTTTTGCTGTTATTGAATAGGGAATGTGTCTGTTGGAGTAGTTCTTTATTTGACTTGTGAGCTGTGAAATAGATTCACCACTTTCTCCCAAAAACAAACACTTTTCCACAGGTTGTTCTGAAGTTCCATGGAGAGTGTACATGTTTAACCTCCATGTCATATTTCAGGCCACATACATGTATAGCCTTTTTGGAAACTTGGAAGCGGGTCTTCAGCGAAAGGTTTTTGTTTTCCAAGGCTTTGTCCTCTATGATGAAGGCGTACTGACCTTGTGTGATGATTGAGGTTAGGTACTTGAAAGACTGCACTGATTTTATCCTTTGATTATCAATTAATTAAGATATAGCATTGCGGTAGCTCTGTCTTTTTGATACAACCACGCTTCAGTCTTCTTTGCATTCGGTATGATAGGTTTGTTTGTTTAATTGTTCCACTTTGGTGACAATTTTTTGAGGCTCCTTTTGAGAATGAGGAATCAGCACAGTGTTGTCGTTGAATCTAGTGTTGTTGTAATTGCACCCGTTCAACCTGATTCCATCCATGTCTTTGATACAATGAAAGTTGTATAGGCTGAAGAAGTCTCGCGTTAATTAAAATGCAGCCTTTTCTGACACCTTGCTATTGTGTATGGTAATACAATGTCAGGAACAGGCACTCGTCCTTGTCATCTGCATTGACGTCATTCAGAATTTGTAGGAGTTTTTCCCGTTACACTCGATCAAAAGTCTTTTGTAATCGATAGAGCAGGCATTCACTGAGTCTGGCTGCATCTCGCGGACCTCACGTTCACTCAAAGTCCGAAAAAGGAACATACTTCATTTCAGTCTTGTGCTTTTATCGTACATGAATCCGTGCAATTCATCTTGGGCAATCTTTGGATGTTTACACACTGTGATGCACCTAATTTCTTTAGAACTTCAATGCATGGTGGTCGAATATTCTATAGATGACTGTTGCCACTCGGGGACATAGCCAGAATAGCATCTTCTGGGGTCTTGAGAACAGGCTCCATTGCATGTCCGCCTAATCCTAGAACCGTTTTCCCCTTTTCATGCTCGCAGACGCTTTGCGGATTTCGGCTGTTGTTATTTCAGGGCCTGTCAATGATTCTTGAAACTGGAAAGGTTCTTGATTTCTATTAGGGTCTTCTGACAAATCCTGAAAATACTTTTCCCAGCACTTCTTAAGATACTCTTGTTTAAATAGCAGGAAGTTCTTCCCACTGATAGTTTTTTTTTCTTTGTTGGGTCTCTGCTATTTACATTATATAGAGCCTCCATTTCTTGGCACTTATCATTTACTGCAGTGAGAGGCTACATGTCAAATTCGGTTTGATTTCTCTGTCCTTTGTTTTACCGTGACTTGTCAACCGGATTGTCTTTTGTCTTCCTTCTTTTCTCAAACAATTATTCTCTAATCTTATCTGTCATTTGTGTACCTATGTAGAGCAGGATAAAAATCATGTTCTTCTTTCGCAAGTGGTATATAAAATGTTTGTCTCTCCTTGGTTTCTTCAGAAGCACCAGTGGGATGCAAATGTTCTTCTGTTCTTTTTTTATTGAATTCTCACCGCGCTGAACTGCAAATAACTTTAGAACTCTGTATTAAAAGAAATGGACATAAAAATTAAATAGGAAAAACTTGAATTAACCGACAAAGAGGTCTTTTTCCGTTTTTGTATCCCCAGAATTGCCGTTGGAGATGCCCATCTCAAGTGAACGTTTAGAACGCAAATGCTTCCCTTATCCAACTGTATTAGTTATTGTACAGAAAACATACCAAACGAGTACAAATATTCCACGATATTTGTACAGTTAGTTATTTGTGCAGTAGAGAACCGGTTTGACTAGTTAAGTTGCTTACGAGTGGCTTACCTCCTACATACCTGTCACAAGTTCTCGCTTGTTCAAAATAATTCACTTGCTAAAAATATAGTGCGAAAACGTTGGATAATAAATAGCTTATCAGATGTTTGGGTGTGTAGGGGCGCTGAGTATTTCTACTCGTTCAACTCGTAAAATACTCAGCGATACTACACACCAAAGCATTAAAAAAGATATATATCCTCGATACAATCCAAACAAAGCAGTTAACTTGGTCAGTATGATAAGTCGAAAGTTTTTATACCGGAGGTGTGCGGAGCATCACGGGTAAGAAAATATGGTAACCCAGCTTTGCGAGAAAATTTGGTTTCGGTCACCGTTGGTCACCGTACGACCTTACGTCCCAACCTCGTTCCCAGGGTTTCTCTTCTCTGCCCCCATTGTCGTTGAGAAAAGACCCTGGTTCACGCTGGTCACGTGTCTCCCAGAATCTGGGAGGTTCACCAAATGTGTGTTAGGGGATGGGTGGCAATGTAGGCCCTTGCATACTGCGGTTGCGCCCGCAGTACATGCGGCAGTCAAAGCTTGATTGTCCTCTGTAAGTAGTACGTTTCATGTATGCCTAAATGACGTAGTTTGTCTTGCTGCAAGAAATGCCACTCGAAACGAACTGATATTTTTCTTATTTCTTTCCCAAGTTGAACAAATATAAAGGCAACATTAAAATTGTTTTGACCTATTCTGATACTTAGCTAGAGATTGCTGGGTTAAGTTCGACGAAGAACGAGTTATTTTAGCGTATAATTTCACAGCCCAAATCTTGCCTGGCGAAAACAAGCCAGCGAGCGGCAGGTACAAAACGCAGGTCACAGGTCATTGTTTTACCTATTCAGAAAGTATCCTTAACATTCATAAAAGCTAACCTTAGGCCTAAAAACCAATTTTTCTTTATGCCTAATTAGGCCTAAGGTTAGCTTTTTTGAATGTTTAGGATACTTTCTGTATATAGTAAAACAATGACCGGTGATCTGTGTTTTGTACCTGCCGGCCAGCGAGTTGCCAGACGCGGGTGACCCGGTTTTGGCGCCAAGCTTAAAGCATAAAACTCAAAAATGTTTCACATTTTTAATTTGTTACTACTGTATCTGTTGTAGGTTTTCGTTTTTTAAATTCTTTGTGGGTTATCGATGTGGTCTCCAGAGAGAAAAATTCCCTCATTTAAATGCCTCTCGTGCGAACATTCATTCTCTTGTAGCAGTAACTTGTATAAACATTACCGAACTTTCACCGATCACCGTCTCCAAACAAAACCGTCGCTAAACTGCTAGGAGGCCACCGATTTATTTCTGGCCAAGGACTTAAGCCTCTACTGCCGGAAAGCCAGACTTCGAGACCTTTTCAAAGGAAGTCTCACCAGGCTCAACAAACTCCTTCGAAGAGGTGTCCTGTCGGCGAAGTCTTCCTCCGCCGAATAAGTCCGTAACTATCTCAGTCCACCTTGAATAAAATCTTAAATCCGCTCTATTGATCCAATTCAAATTATTGCAAATACTCACCGTAAGCTGTTGTAATATAATCTCAAATCCATGTATATAAATTAGTGAAAGAGAAGATCGATAGAACTGAATGTCGATATCGAAGATCAATTGCAATTTTTCAATATTTTGCATCTAACCAATCAGAGAGCACACAATTGCTGTGACGTCAGGACAGTAAAGTTTTTCCCGCCCGCTGAATGCTGATTGGTCAACTCAAATTTCAGAGGCCCCGTTGTATGCAAGGGTATTGTCAACATTGCAAAGAATGGAATCAGCGCGCAAAAACGTTTGACGGTAGTATTTTATGTACTACACATATGGAATTCGACGTGAAAGGCAAAAAGTTGTGGTCAAATCAATCGGACGCCACAGAAAATATCCTCGCGTTATTCAAGTTTTCACCCTTGTGAAGCAACCTCGTTCATCTACCTCCATTGTAGTTGAGAAAAGACCCAGGGTCTTTTCTCAACGACAATAGAGGCAGAGAAGAGAGACCCTGGGAACGAGGTTGCGTACGTCCACCATCCATGTATGCCGATGTGAAACACTGTGGTACAGCCCACGTGTTTTGGTGGGAACGTCTTTGACATTGGACATCAATGGTACGGTGTATTCGCTAACCATTATCACGTGACCGTATTGCGAGCTCAAGTTTAAAGCTCATCGAGGTCAGCTGCTTTTATTAAGTTGACCGCTGAACAAGTACCGGTTTTCGATTGGATCGCAGGCTAAATCAAAATATTAGCCATAAATAAATAAGTAAAAAAATAAATGAATAAAATTGTATTTTTCTTGTTTTATAGCTGACAAAAAGAAGAGTCGGACGGTATGTCTCCCAGCCGGTCGCCATGCTTTCCAGTTTAGCTTCAAAATTCCTCCATACAGTCTCCCATCGTCCTTTGAAAACAAGCACGGTTATGTTAGATACTGGCTGAAGGCGAGGATACAAAGACCATGGAGATTTGACGAGGTCGCAAAGGAGTTGCTGAACATATTAAGTGTAGTTGATGTGAATTGTCCACGAATGCTGGTAAGCTGCTGTAGAGAAACAACTCGTCCTCATTGAAATAAAACCAGTTTTTGTGTATTTAATTAGCGAAAACGTTATGCTTTCAACAAAACTCACATGTCATGCGATGAAAAAGCGTTTTAGTTCACTTGACAGGAAACAGTGCAGGTTTACTGAGTTCTATTACTCCTCCACGGTGGCCTTCCTTTCTTTGTCTTATTTTCGAAAGTGGCCTAAGCTCTGACATCATTTTAAAAAACGCGCTTATATTGTGTACATGATTCGTTTAACGTAATACGGATACAAATGACACAGAGGCTTAAAAGTTCTGTGGTCGTATTTTCATCTCAGACCGCTTGACAGAGTAGTTACTATTTTTCCAATGATACCAGGTCATTCCACTTGCAATCGGTCTTGCCATTAAGATACAGACCATTCAGGTTGGCGTAGTGACATTTCTCGAACCACCAGCCACTTTTGTAGCCTGACGCACAGTTGCCAGCTAAATAGTCATCATTATCGCGATCCTTGGTGCTAAACGCATGGCCGCGGTGAACGCCAAGGGAATCACCTGCAGTGCCTGAATGAAAAGAAAAAAAAAAAAAGAAAAAACAATTAAGCAATCAAAATAAGAAGCAGTTTTAAAAACTTGTTTAAAAATGCTAAAAATTCTTAAGACGCACTTGAGATTGTTTGTTGTCTCTACTTGCCACCGACATGAAATCGATGTAACGTGTTTATCACCACGTGAGTGAAATGATTACCAGGTTTTTTCAGTTTCTTGCTCTGTTCTTTTTTTTTTAGCTAACTCACTGGCTTACATATACAACTTATTCTGTCAGTCAAAGCGAGATAAAATTCTTTGACATCACAGTAGAACTGAGTTCTATCAGTTAGAGACAGACTGCACACCTAGTTGAAATGAGAAAGTGTGTCTATCTTAATTAACAAAGGGTTGTTTATTAAATCACCAGAGTTTGCAAACCTGAATATTTCCCCCCCAACTCAGCTGGTATTTTGCTCGCTCACTTGCCACTGTAACTGAACTGTACTCGGCAAATGCTGTATTTCCATGAATGTCTTCCAAGTCCACGCGAAGCTTGTTGCTGCTGCTTACAGTCAGGCGGTGAATCTTGTCCAGTCCAAGCCAAAACTCTCCGTTTAGATTACCAAAGCCTCGTTTGTAGGGCGTCCCACGCGCGGAAGAAATCTACGGAGCCGTCTTGTCTTTTTTGAAAGACCGTCCATCCTCCGCCGGCAGTTTTGTGATCACAGTACACTTCAAATTCTCCCAGACCATCGGGATCGATTTTTGTACACACCACTTATCTTTTCGCCAGAATTGTAAACATCGGCGCAGTTCTTGTTGACTAAAAATTACATAAGCGGGATGAATTCCTGTTAGATATGTTTTGGTTTCATCGTTATCTCTATCCTCTAAAAAGTTGAATAGACATCACACAGGGAAATACTATACGGAGCTAGCGAATATTTCAAAAGCAATTGATCGTAATTTGATTGATTTTTGCGACGGAACAGATGTGAAAATTCTAACCCGACTGGTGTCTTCGAAGTAAATGTATCTAAAATGTATAACTGCAGACCTTTGTCTTGAGAGCCGCCAGATTCGTTTGCTTTCAGCGCAGTTATTGCTTCTTTGATCTCAGTGTGAGTTGCTGCTCGATCTTCTTACAGCAGTGTGGTCCGGCGTAAAAGTTGTTATTCACGTTGCACTGGGGTTTACTAATACCAGGGCTTTTTGTTGTTTGCACAGAAGTTTTGGCAAATGTCCCAACGAAAATCCCCAGTAAAAAGCAGAGCTAGCTGGAATGCCATTGTGCACTGGTTCTTTCAGGAAAACTCTTCTGTGAAGTGGAAGCAAAAACTGCGGGTATAAAATGATTTCTAAGACTTGAGGTTCAGTTCATTTAGTCTTTCCAAACCAGATTTTTCTTGTCTCCTGCGCTCTATTTTGGGAATGCTGAATTCATCGATTCCTACCAATCAAATAACAACACATTGTAGTGACTCACAGACGAGGCAGTTGACAACTTTCTGCTGACAATAGGAGAGTTCATCAAAATTTTATGAGATTTTTCTAGCAAAAGAACATGGGCACCCAACGAGTAATTATTATTTCGGTAATTGTCTGTTCGGAAGGATGGTGGGTTAACATTTTCAAATATTCGAACTTAAACTTTCGAGGTGTAGTAAGATTTTTTCGACATTTCTTCTGAACAGAGATTTAGCTATTTCAGAAAAGTAATGAAGTGTGAAGAGTGCGAAGAGATGCGTAGAAATTTCGAAACCACATTGAAGAACGTTTAAATTTTGCTAAGCTGAGTAAGAGTGAACTGTGACGCTGGAAGAAAATTTGAAGATTTATAACTTCTATCATTTTGGCCGTAGTTTTTTTGAGAATCATATTAAGGGCAAACGTTCCCTAAAATTTGCGGGAAAAAACGACGACTACTTAATGTAAAGTTTTTTTTTATCAGACCCGTCACGATTTCTTTAACTTCAGGACAAGGCAAAAAAGCCATGAAGGACGTTCTACAGCAACCTGAAATTGCTTTTGTAAGACTAAAAAGTTTGTAAAAACCAGTCAACTGGTCTTCTGGCGGCCCCAGTTGTTCGAAAGCTGGATAGTGCGTATCCACCTTGGATAATCACTATCCACTGGATAACTCATAATAATTATTGGTTTTGCTAGTGTTTATCCGCTGGATAGTGATTTATCCAGTTGATAGCGTTAACCCCCTTTTGAACAACCGAGGCCTTGGAGTACAATATAGCGTGGAGACTATTTGTACTCGTTTTTGGATGTTATTTTGTACTCTGCTGACTGCAGTTGAATAATAATAATTATTAAATTTGTCAACGTCTGTTGTACCTTGCTTAATCTCACATTTTGAGCTGCCATTAAAATAGAATTCTTTCACGTGCAATGTTTCTGACAGCACGTTGTATATTTCAAGGTCGCCCAAATCTAGATACTACACCCATGCTGGAGAGGCATTAACTTTACAGTGAACTTTTGATGTGGAAAGCTGTCGAGACGTGCAACAGTGCACACTTAAACTTGCTGTGAACAAAGAAGTTGAAGCAAACTTTATGGTCTACCCCCCTGGCCCCCCCTGCCCTCGAAGCCCATATTTCTCGATTCCCTTCTATTTTCTTCAATCTTTTTGGGTTTTAGTATTTTTATTAGTAACTACATGTTCCCCTCAAGGCTAGACTTTCACCTAAGCCATCTACATAGCACTATTATGATTTATGATACCAAAGCAATTATTGTGGCACTACACTGTATTAGAGCCACACCTTATGCAAGGACAACTTGAATCTCCTGGAAAACAAAACGCAGCGCAGTGGACAGTTAAGAAATAAAGCACTGTGTCATGTTTCTGAAACACTACCACACGTACGCATGTGCATGCCTATTTTTATGTATGCCCAATCCTGTTGTTTTGTTTCTTCATTTTTTCCTACCTGTGCATAAAATCAGATAATCTTGATGGCAAGAGCTTGGGTTACTTTTGACTGCAACAGGCGCATAAATTTTTTTGTTTCAGTGAGGAAATTGTGAAAATAAAAGGACAAAACTGTAACTTTTGTTGGAAGTTACTTCATGTGGGCAACATTCCAACAAATGTAATTTACGTTTGATTTGCTTTTATCTTACATTAATAGGACAGTGCCTTTGAATTTGAAAAGAAAAGACATGTCCCAGTCAAATACAATCGAGAGCTTTGGAGTAATACAGGTGTGTACATGTAGCTAGTACAAAAGAAGATTTGTTTTATCAGAGGTTTCATTAGAAGCTGGTCACTGGCGGTATACCGCCGTCTGCCTTGATTTCACTCAAACCCTTGTAAAGGTAAGAGTGACTGCCGCTTACATTGATTACCCCAGTCATCTACTGCAAAAGTTTTTGAAACCCTGTTTTTATTAATCATTTTAAGTTTATGTCATTATCTTGTTTAAAAGGTCAAATTATTATGATTATCATTCCATGGATTTTTTCCTTCCTTTTCATTGGCCGAGAGCCCACCATGTGACCTGCAAATAGCTGTCTACAAATAGTGTTTTGCTGTAAATATATTCTGCTCTTGCGTAATTGAAACCACGCTCTTGTGTGAAAATGGCAGTTTGCTTTCCTGAGCTTTCAAAAAAAGATTTAATTGTTGGAAATCAGTCATCGAATGATAAAATAATTATTGAACTCGGTTATCGCAAAATATCATGATTTGTCAGTGTCTCGCAGATCAATTATTTGCCTCAGCCTTTGGCTGCGGCAAATAATTGATCTGCTCGCCACTGACAAATCACGTTATTTTGCTCAACCTCGTCCAATAAATGTTAATTATTATTATTATTATTATTTTTATTATTATTATTATTATTATTATTATTATTATTATTATTCTCCATTGAGCTCTGGCTGTTCTCATGCCAACATTCATCCCAAGGGAGTGAGTCGTAACAAATAACCAAGGGTCCCCTGGGGACACTCTCCTGGTACTTAAAAGTCAAGCACCAGTACTACTTCAATGTTTTTTTACACTCCCCATTCTTCTACTCCCTTACTCTAAAACCAAATATTTTTCCATTTGTTTCAAATTCCTTTTCATGTATCCTACTATCTCCAAGTATAGCAGTGTCCACATTTATGCATTTGTGCGGTCCTTCTTGCTCACCAGAATGATGTTCAGGTATTCTTGTTCAACAACGTTATCACATTGGATTTTCATATTCGAAAGCAGCTTTACTTCACTTTTCTCCACAGTACCTTCTGGTACATGTTTATGCCACTTTTCCTTCCTTTCAAGCTGGTGTAACTTACCTAACGTCCAGTGTATAATCCTCAGCACAGATCATGTCATCTTTTACATTCCTTCTGGGCCCACTTTTTGCACTCACTTACTAAGATGACACACACTCTCTCCCTTTTCACCGCACATTCTACACAGGGTGACGCAGCAGTCTGATCAATGTGATGTTTCATGTAATTAGTCCTTAAAGCCTGTTCCTGTGCTGCACATATAATAGCTTCTGTTTGAGCCTTCAAGTCAAACCTTCTAAGCCAGCTCCAAGTCTGTTCTGCATCTGTGGTTTCCGGCATACAATGTCATGTATCTCTCAGGAATTGTCCATGCATTGCTTTATCTTTCTATTTCCTAACCCTTCATCTGTCCATCTCTTTCGAAACTCATTTGCTGACAGTTTCAGCTGTTTCAGTAATTCCAACAGTTTTTGCACCAACTAAACGGTACCACCCAAGCTGTTC
>NC_090884.1:22087585-22102585 GCF_036669925.1 Montipora capricornis | reverse complement strand
ATAGGCAGGGTAACCTCGCGGTGTGAGACAAAATGGCACCGTATCGCGTGGCTGCCACGATTATCATATGCTTGAGACGAGAAGAGAGCCAAGGATAGCTTCCGAATCTTCTCTCCATAAAGCGATTAGAAGTTTCGTCTGCTCATACCACCACATGTTCGCCATTCTGTTTAATTACGCACTGTAATCACTTCAAACAACCCCCTTGAGGTTGTTTGAAGTAATAGGCCTTTTGTAACAAACGATCACACGGTACAAAATCCGCCATGCTGGAGGGCAAGCTCATTATTATTTCCCCACTGGGACATTAAAAAAAAAAGGCAAGTCGAGCTTGACTGGTTCAGGTCTCTTTGTTTTATTGTTCCAGTGGGGGAATAATAATGAGCTTGCCCTCCAGCATGGCCGATTTTGTACCATGTGATCGTTTGTTGCAAGAGGCCTATTATAATTCAATAGCCCCATTTCGATATATTAAAATTGAGTCCTTAAGCCTAGTTTTCATATGTCGGGAAAATCCCAGACGATCAGGAATTTCGCAGTTTCCCGACCGTCCCAGTTTTTGTCGAGTATCGGAAAATCGATTCTCCCGATTGTGACTTTTTCGGAAAGTGGAAAGTGCGGAAAAAAGTGAAAACTTGCAATTCAGAGGATTGGTAACGAGCTAGAGCCATCGCCGACGTCTCCGACAGTACAAATTTGAGTTTTCATATGTCAGGAATGATCGCCCACGATGGCAAAAATCTGGGAAACATCGGGAAAATAGAAACACTTCCTATTTTCCCGATTGTCCCCGACCATGCCAGATCGTCTGGGATTTTCCTGACATATGAAAACTAGGCTTTTTAAACAAAAAGCGAGGGGAAGAGGCTCTGGGGAATAACCTCATACAGATCCGTATATTTATTCCCCAGAGCCTCGAGGTGATGCCTTTGTTTAGGACTGAATTTTAATATATCGAAATTGGTCTATGAGGAAGTTCTATCGGGAAGTAGGCGACGGCATAAGCGCTACGAAAGTTTTAGCTCTCGCGTTATATTTCATAGTTTTTAATCTTTTTAGTCATTTACACCATTTGTATCGTTTTGATTCTGATGCACATTGCACACGTATCAACTTTGGAAGTCAGTAATGGAAAGGGACAAAACGTGAGATGGAAGCCACAGTCAGCTTTAAACCGGCTATTACTGTACATCGGACGGGCCTTCTTGGAATTCGATGTTGTTGAAATGAAGTGAGCATGGTCAATTTTTATTGGCAGCCGAAGAAAACACTATTATAATTGACATTACCATCTTTATGGATTTGCAAAAAAATGCTGGTCCTGATGATGAGCAAAATTCGACTCAAAAAATCTCTCGGGTCACATCCTATTGTAAGAGTAAGCTTCTGGCTCCACTTACCGAGAACCGTACCGAAACCGGCTATTGATGTTGTCGTAGCCTTGAACATCAATCACATGTTCAAATACAGAGGATCAAGAGCAGGGAAAAAAAGCAGGTTGAATGGAGATGATCAAAGGTTAATTCCTGTTGTGACTGACCGTAGAGTTGAAGTAAAACCACCTTAACTCTAGGAACTATGCAAATTTAATCAAGATCAAGCGATGCCAAAAGCACAAACTCACTGTCAACTCTGAGCTTTCGGCCCCCTTTTTCTGGAATTTCTGGATCCGCCCCTGGGTCTTATCAGTTTACCCTGAGATGGGAAGGCTATAAAAAGTTGGTAATCCAATCGACGATTCCAGGAACCCCTAACACGACGATTCTTGGCTCTTTGTTTGACTGCGATATACATCGTAGCTCTACAATTCTTCTCTTTCACATTTTGTTTTGTAACTTCAAAATTTCCGTGGTCTTTGATTTTTCTATGATGTTCAAAACCTGTCATGAAGTTCGAGTTAGCCTGGTTTAGACGGTACGATTACTCTGACGCTCGCCATTGCAACAATTCGCATGTGTAACACGCAGGCGACCCGGACGTGAACATATGTTACAAATTTGACAGGCAGCTTTTCATTTTCCATCGAACCAACCTCTGATTGGCAGTGACCTGGACAGATGATTACAACATGTCGTCTCTCAACGCGTCTCTCATCTCAGTTCATGTGAACTACAAATGAGTCAACTGAGGTCAAGTACGAAACATGACAATGGTAGATTATGTTACATAACAATGACAGAAGACCTGATTCGAACGGTCTTGACAGACTAACTACATGTAATATGTATTCGTGTAGGGTTGACTGATGTTCACGACTTTAGTAAAGGCAGAAATCTCGATTCACGCACTACAACTTTAAAGGATCACGCGTCACGGTTAATATATTATTCACGAATCACGGCTGTATTTCTTCAGTTTTCCCGATTCACGCTCTTTTTTGGGGTCAATTCACGGATCACGGGAATGTATGCCTTATTCAAAGAAGGCATACATTCTTGAAATGTGCGGGTGTTATTAAAACGAGGAACCGCAGACTGCCAACTTTCACCTTGTAAAACCTTCTACCGCACAACCATTACATGAAATAGGTAGTTCACCTTGCTTCCTCTGAAAAAGCCTTCCGCCATTCGTCAAGGACGAGAGGTCAAAATATGACCAAGTCCAGTCCACCGCACTTTGGCGGGCTATCCGTTTATTAGCAAGTTATAAAAAATAACAGCAAACCAGACAAACAAAAACTTGTGCATTTTTTTTTAACTTCAAACAAAAATAGTCTAGCGTTGTTTTGGGAAAAAAGGTGTTTTTGAAGTAGTTTTGCGGGTTCCGAAGGTTCTGCGGTCTGCGGTTCTCCTTTTAGGGCGCGTTCGATTGACCCTATCCGGAATAAGAATACGTGGAGTGATGATTAAAGCGGTATGTTTGGCACGTTTTGAAGCAGCAAGGATAATAAAAATATGTTTTAAATAACATTTTAGCACATGTTTGACAATTTTAATGTGAATCTCCGTAAAAACGAAGGATTTCTAACTTATATTCCATATATTCCTATTCCGGAATACGGTCAATCGAACGCGCCCTTAGAAACACTCAAAATGTGCAAAATTTCGAAAGTTACTGTTGTAAGAGGGACACTTAGGAAGCTAACGTCGACGAAAAGTTGCTGTTGAAATTGACTGGGAATACACCAATGAACAAAAATAAACCACAAAGAAAGCATAGATCACTGGAAAAACATTTGAAAAGTGTTGGAGCTAAACATAGCAAACTTATTCGACTCTGAGATTAAGGACCTCGACCAAACGCTGTTGCAGATTATGTCGAGGTGCGTAAAGAACACAAACGACAATTAACAGATTGTAATTTTTGTTCTAGGGTCATTTTTATATTTCCTCGTCACATGCGATTAACTTTGTTTTGTCTTGAGTTAATCGGCGCCTCAGACTAATATCAGTTGGGGTTCAGGGATGGCGCAGTGGTGAGAGCACTCGCCTCCCACCAATGTGGCCCGGGTTCGATTCCCAGATCTAGTAGCGTCATACGTGAGTTGATTTTGTTGGTTCTCTACTCTGCACCGAGAGGTTTTCTGCGGGTACTCCTGTTTCCCTTCTCCTCAAAAACCAACATTTGACTTGATTTGCGTTAATTGTTAATTTCACTTTACAGTATCCCCAATTAGTGCTCCGGCGCTAGAACGACTAGACACTTTTAGGAAAGGAACTTTATTTAAAAATAAAGTTCCTTTTCTTTTTTTTTATCTCCTTCTCGCAGTGGCTTATAACATAGAGGCCAAAATATTGTCTAAATGCTGATTGGGTGAGGTAATTGCCCCGGGCAAAATTACTTTCATTATTTTCATGTAGTAAGTGTTTTTTGGCAGAGCTGGTTTCATTGCTTTGGCGTTGTCGTACAAAAATAAAATTTTATTGTGCTGATTTGTGCGTTTTTACAGTTCATTGACGCTAACTGAACACTGAAATGGCTTCCTACGAAATTGAGCAAAAGCGTCGGTTTTAAAAGATAAATGAGAGAAAATTTGACCTTTTATACTTGATTATAAACAAGCACTCGAATGTTTCCTCGTAATGCGCGACTCGGGCAATTTCTGCAACTTCTGAAAATACGCGATTTTAAATTAATCTATAATTTTACTCGGCCCCATGCAATTAGTATAGTTTTATCACCTTGTTTCGTAAAACCAAATTTATGTGTCTCACTCCACAACGACGCAGCACCACAGTTTCTTTAGAAAGTAACCCCTTCATTTATCTACAAATCACTGAACTGTTAGCAATGCTAAACAACTGCGTCCTCGTGATTATTAGTACCTTAAAGTTCATGAAATAAGGCAGGTCAGGCAGTGCAGTTATGAACCTTGTCCAATTTTTTTCTGTGCTGCCAGGGAAAGAAACTCATCCTTGTTTGGAAAATCGTCATGCTGGCACCATGGTACTAACACTAGTGGTTGTCATAACTAATGAAGGAATTGGCTCGCAAATCTAAAATACCTGCCCCTTTCATTTTTTCTTTGCACACAATAACCGGTATTTTGAATTCCTGCCACCTGTTGAACTTTCTTGGCTCTTAATTTAATTAATATTGTGCATGGCAGGTTTGTGGACGCTAAGAAATCATGGTATACTCTTTTTAAAAATTTACTTCTTTACGAAATTTCGAATTACCAAATACAACTTGAAAAATTTCGGCTGCAAACAGTGTTATAGTTTAGTTCAGTGTCTCATGAGTGCAATAGAAACAGCAAGACCCACCCAATGCAAACACGCCTTTATTTATTCTTCTTTGTGATTAAAAGACCTTTCTCATATAGTTGAAAATCGTCATCTCACTGAAAGAAATTTGTACAACAAATTGACATGATATGTGAAAATAACGCTGAATCAATCTTTTTTCGTCTCCAAACAACTATTTTTAAAAGGAAAAATGTATGAACTTAATTTCCAGTATTTACGCAATTGCCACCAACATTACAAACACCTGTTCTAGCCTGGTTGGACACGCCCCACCGCTATTCTTCAATCTCAAGTGTTGAGCGTCTTTTTGCAATGAATAAACCAACACGTTCCCTGATGCGAGGCGTGTCTCACACTAGGTCTACAAAACTTAGAGATATTTCAAAACCGGTTTTTTCCGTACCTGTTTAAAATAGTAATTTTGTTATGTAGTTGCTAGCTTGTGCTTCATTTTGCTGAACGTCTTTGGAGCTGACTTTCGATTGCCGCTTCTAAGGAAACAACGCTTCACACCCTTGTTATCTAAAGCCGGGACAGAGATCTGTAATCACTGCCTGTTCTTGCGCTAAAATGGGAAAGAACTTGGGTTTAAAAATGTTTCTATCTCGTGAAAGCAAACACTATCATCCCGGGGATGTGGTATCTGGTGAATGTGTATTGCAGCTAAGTGATCATGTTAAGCTTCACTGTGTCAACATTGAGTTTCAAGGCGAATCTTGGACTTACTGGGAAGAAACGGAGTTGTACACTTCGACCCACAAAAACGCAGAGATATACTTCCACAAGAAAACCACTCTTTTTGGAAGCTGTAAGTAAAGTACTGTAGGAACTACATTTACTTGCACTGATGCCAATTGTCTACTGCAATAGAGCGGCAAAAAATACTTGAGTTTCTTGAAGGAGAATTTGATTGATTTGATTGATTCGAACTTTTTGGAGGCATATTGGAAGCGCAAGATTAAAAATTTCCAGTTCACGTCGTCCATTTTTTTCATTAGTTTTTCTCAGTGTGCAAACGCGAATCAAAATGAGCACGCCTATTTAAGTGTTATTGTATCCGCAAAGTTCGGCCGAAACCCTAGAACCAGATTTTCTAAGTGTGTCTGTCGACCTCTTAAGCGTTTGCCTGCGATGTTTCCTGTGACAGTGTAACTGTTATCACTGTTCGGTATTCTAATTCCTCTTTACTCATTAATCCAAGTTTTCACTGACTAGCGACGCAAGCACAAGCGCAAGCGTAAATAGCAGAAGTAACTTATGCTAAGTGAAAACGAACGTCGACATAAGCATCAAAATCAACCACGGCCTTCGCCATTTTGTTAAAATGCTCATAAGCGGGGAACCTGGAACGAGTGCTTTAATTGGCCAGACACGGCCAGTCTCAGCGAGTTTTCTCGTTCTTATACGGTGTTTGTTTTCACAAAACGTAAGGGAACGCAATCATAAGCACCAGAACAAGGAAAAGGAGTATTTTTGATCCTTGCTTTTGTGCTTATGCTTGCGTCAACCCCGTTTCCAGACTTTACATGTCCACGAAACCAGAGTTCTCGACTTTTGATGTTATTGAATAGGGAATGTGTCTGTTGGAGTAGTTCTTTATTTGACTTGTGAGCTGTGAAATAGATCCACCACTTTCTCCCAAAAGAAAACACTTTTCCACAGGTTGTTCTGAAGTTCCATGGAGAGTGTACATGTTTAACCTCCATATCACATTTCAGGCCACATACATGTATAGCCTTTTTGGAAACTTGGAAGCGGGTCTTCAGCGAAAGGTTTTATTTTTCAAGGCTTTGTCCTCTATGATGGAGGCGTACTTACCTTGTGTGATGATTGAGGTTAGGTACTTGAAAGACTGCACTGATTTTATTCTTTGATTGTCAATTAATTAAGATATAGCATTGCGGTAGCTCTGTCTTTTTGATACAACCACGCTTCGGTCTTCTTTGCATTCGGTATGATAGGTTTGTTTGTTTAATTGTTCCACTTTGGTGACAATTTTTTGAGGCTCCTTTTGAGAATGAGGAATCAGCACAGTGTTGTCGTTGAATCTAGTGTTGTTGTAATTGCACCCGTTTAACCTGGTTCCATCCATGTCTTTGATACAATGAAAGTTGTATAGGCTGAAGAAGTCTCGCGTTAATTAAAATGCAGCCTTTTCTGACACTTTGCCAATGTGTATGGTAATACACTGTCAGGAACAGGCACTCGTCCTTGTCATCTGCATCGACGTCATTTAGAATTTGTAGGAGTTTTTCGCGTTACACTCGATCAGAAGTCTTTTGTAATCGATAGAACAGACATTCACTGAGTCTGGCTGCATCTCGCGGACCTCACGTTCACTCAAAGTCCGAAAAAGGAAGACTTCATTTCAGTCGTGTGCTTTTATCGTACATGAATCCGTGCAATTCATCTTGGGCAATCTTTGGATGTTTACACACTGTGATGCACCTAATTTCTTTAGAACTTCAATGCATGGTGGTCGAATATTCTATAGATGACTGTTGCTACTCGGGGACATAGCCAGAATAGCATCTTCTAGGGTCTTGAGAACAGGTTCCATTGCATGTCCGCCTAATCCTAGAACCGTTTTCCCCTTTTCATGCTCGCAGACGCTTTGCGGATTTCGGCTGTTGTTATTTCAGGGCCTGTCAATGATTCTTGAAACTGGAAAGGTTCTTGATTTCTATTAGGGTCTTCTGACAAATCCTGAAAATACTTTTCCCAGCACTTCTTAAGATACTCTTGCTTAAATAGCAGTAAGTTCTTCCCACTGATATATTTTTTTCTTTGTTGGGTCTCTGCTATTTACATTATATAGAGCCTCCATTTCTTGGCACTTATCATTTACTGCAGTGAGAGGCTACATGTCAAATTCGGTTTGATTTCTCTGTCCTTTGTTTTACCGTGACTTGTCAACCGGATTGTCTTTTGTCTTCCTTCTTTTCTCAAACAATTATTCTCTAATCTCATCTGTCATTTGTGTACCTATGTAGAGCAGGATAAAAATCATGTTCTTCTTTCGCAAGTGGTATATAAAATGTTTGTCTCTCCTTGGTTTCTTCAGAAGCACCAGTGGGATGCAAATGTTCTTCTGTTCTTTTTTTATTGAATTCTCACCGCGCTGAACTGCAAATAACTTTAGAACTCTGTATTAAAAGAAATGGACATAAAAATTAAATAGGAAAAACTTGAATTAACCGACAAAGAGGTCTTTTTCCGTTTTTGTATCCCCAGAATTGCCGTTGGAGATGCCCATCTCAAGTGAACGTTTAGAACGCAAATGCTTCCCTTATCCAACTGTATTAGTTATTGTACAGAAAACATACCAAACGAGTACAAATATTCCACGATATTTGTACAGTTAGTTATTTGTGCAGTAGAGAACCGGTTTGACTAGTTAAGTTGCTTACGAGTGGCTTACCACCTACATACCTGTCACAAGTTCTCGCTTGTTCAAAATAATTCACTTGCTAAAAATATAGTGCGAAAACGTTGGATAATAAATAGCTTATCAGATGTTTGGGTGTGTAGGGGCGCTGAGTATTTCTACTCGTTCAACTCGTAAAATACTCAGCGATACTACACACCAAAGCATTAAAAAAGATATATATCCTCGATACAATCCAAACAAAGCAGTTAACTTGGTCAGTATGATAAGTCGAAAGTTTTTATACCGGAGGTCTGCGGAGCATCACGGGTAAGAAAATATGGTAACCCAGCTTTGCGAGAAAATTTGGTTTCGGTCACCGTTGGTCACCGTACGACCTTACGTCCCAACCTCGTTCCCAGGGTTTCTCTTCTCTGCCCCCATTGTCGTTGAGAAAAGACCCTGGTTCACGCTGGTCACGTGTCTCCCAGAATCTGGGAGGTTCACCAAATGTGTGTTAGGGGATGGGTGGCAATGTAGGCCCTTGCATACTGCGGTTGCGCCCGCAGTACATGCGGCAGTCAAAGCTTGATTGTCCTCTGTAAGTAGTACGTTTCATGTATGCCTAAATGACGTAGTTTGTCTTGCTGCAAGAAATGCCACTCGAAACGAACTGATATTTTTCTTATTTCTTTCTCAAGTTGAACAAATATAAAGGCAACATTAAAATTGTTTTGACGTATTCTGATACTTAGCTAGAGATTGCTGGGTTAAGTTCGACGAAGAACGAGTTATTTTAGCGTATAATTTCACAGCCCAAATCTTGCCTGGCGAAAACAAGCCAGCGAGCGGCAGGTACAAAACGCAGGTCACAGGTCATTGTTTTACCTATTCAGAAAGTATCCTTAACATTCATAAAAGCTAACCTTAGGCCTAAAAACCAATTTTTCTTTATGCCTAATTAGGCCTAAGGTTAGCTTTTTTGAATGTTTAGGATACTTTCTGTATATAGTAAAACAATGACCGGTGATCTGTGTTTTGTACCTGCCGGCCAGCGAGTTGCCAGACGCGGGTGACCCGGTTTTGGCGCCAAGCTTAAAGCATAAAACTCAAAAATGTTTCACATTTTTAATTTGTTACTACTGTATCTGTTGTAGGTTTTCGTTTTTTAAATTCTTTGTGGGTTATCGATGTGGTCTCCAGAGAGAAAAATTCCCTCATTTAAATGCCTTTCGTGCGAACATTCATTCTCTTGTAGCAGTAACTTGTATAAACATTACCGAACTTTCACCGATCACCGTCTCCAAACAAAACCGTCGCTAAACCGCTAGGAGGCCACCGATTTATTTCTGGCCAAGGACTTAAGCCTCTACTGCCGGAAAGCCAGACTTCGAGACCTTTTCAAAGGAAGTCTCACCAGGCTCAACAAACTCCTTCGAAGAGGTGTCCTGTCGGCGAAGTCTTCCTCCGCCGAATAAGTCCGTAACTATCTCAGTCCACCTTGAATAAAATCTTAAATCCGCTCTATTGATCCAATTCAAATTATTGCAAATACTCACCGTAAGCTGTTGTAATATAATCTCAAATCCATGTATATAAATTAGTGAAAGAGAAGATCGATAGAACTGAATGTCGATATCGAAGATCAATTGCAATTTTTCAATATTTTGCATCTAACCAATCAGAGAGCACACAATTGCTGTGACGTCAGGACAGTAAAGTTTTTCCCGCCCGCTGAATGCTGATTGGTCAACTCAAATTTCAGAGGCCCCGGTTGTATGCAAGGGTATTGTCAACATTGCAAAGAATGGAATCAGCGCGCAAAAACGTTTGACGGTAGTATTTTATGTACTACACATATGGAATTCGACGTGAAAGGCAAAAAGTTGTGGTCAAATCAATCGGACGCCACAGAAAATATCCTCGCGTTATTCAAGTTTTCACCCTTGTGAAGCAACCTCGTTCATCTACCTCCATTGTAGTTGAGAAAAGACCCAGGGTCTTTTCTCAACGACAATAGAGGCAGAGAAGAGAGACCCTGGGAACGAGGTTGCGTACGTCCACCATCCATGTATGCCGATGTGAAACACTGTGGTACAGCCCACGTGTTTTTGGTGGGAACGTCTTTGACATTGGACATCAATGGTACGGTGTATTCGGTAACCATTATCACGTGACCGTATTGCGAGCTCAAGTTTAAAGCTCATCGAGGTCAGCTGCTTTTATTAAGTTGACCGCTGAACAAGTACCGGTTTTCGATTGGATCGCAGGCTAAATCAAAATATTAGCCATAAATAAATAAGTAAAAAAATAAATGAATAAAATTGTATTTTTCTTGTTTTATAGCTGACAAAAAGAAGAGTCGGACGGTATGTCTCCCAGCCGGTCGCCATGCTTTCCAGTTTAGCTTCAAAATTCCTCCATACAGTCTCCCATCGTCCTTTGAAAACAAGCACGGTTATGTTAGATACTGGCTGAAGGCGAGGATACAAAGACCATGGAGATTTGACGAGGTCGCAAAGGAGTTGCTGAACATATTAAGTGTAGTTGATGTGAATTGTCCACGAATGCTGGTAAGCTGCTGTAGAGAAACAACTCGTCCTCATTGAAATAAAACCAGTTTTTGTGTATTTAATTAGCGAAAACGTTATGCTTTCAACAAAACTCACATGTCATGCGATGAAAAAGCGTTTTAGTTCACTTGACAGGAAACAGTGCAGGTTTACTGAGTTCTATTACTCCTCCACGGTGGCCTTCCTTTCTTTGTCTTATTTTCGAAAGTGGCCTAAGCTCTGACATCATTTTAAAAAACGCGCTTATATTGTGTACATGATTCGTTTAACGTAAGGCTCACTCTTTGCAAAAGGATATGAATTGACGTTACTGGGAGGCTTATGAATTCGCTTCATCGAGGGGTATTGCAGAGGTCACGGGATCGAATCCCGTTCAAGACTGAATTTTTGACGCTTTCGTTTCGTTACTGCTAAAGTAGCATTCATAACTGCAATGATATTAACTTGTTTCATTCCCACAGTTTAAATGTATGTCTTTAAAACGTTGTTCCTTCAAAGTATTACAGCATACACCATCATTGCATAGGGTATAGTTTAGTCAGCGTTTACACGTATGAGGTTTCACCACTTCGAAACCGCGCCAAAATCAATGCGGTTTGGAGGTGTTTACGCGGAACTGTTTTCTTAATGCTTATGTCATACCGAAATCACCACAGACGAAAGGGCGACAGAATCTCTTACACAAAATTGTCCCACCAGACACCAGTTCTTCCAGGTCGAATCGAGAAACGTCACTTGGTTTTTTTCTTTATCACTTTGCCGGAGCGCACCAGTGCCTTCAAAAACGTTAACATTTCGAAAACCTTTACCTATGGTTATTATATGCTTTTCGATTTAAGGACAGCAAAGTAGTGATGGTATAAACGAGCGCTGCACTACGTGCGTGATTCACCATTTTTAATCGAAAAATACAAATTTCGCGCCAAAATAGTAACAGTATTCAAATCGATGCGGTTTCGCCGTTTACAGGGCAGATGATACCGTTATCGTTTTAAAACAGACGCTCCTCTTTTAGCAGCCTTTTCAAATCGATTCGGTTTCGGCAACTGTCTCGATTTGCGTCGTGTAAACAGAAGGCGTAACCGCATCGTTTTCGATGCGTTTTCAAATGAAACCGCGTTCGTGTAAACGATGCCTTTGATTTTGTACCATTCTCAACACAATATCGCTGAAAAGTATGCCTTTTGGATGAAAAATTAAAAAATTCTTCTCATATGAATCCTCGAATGCGAAATCTGATCGTCACATTTCTGAAGGCTGAAGATGGACAGTGAATTGTTACTGGTAATGGTTTTAAAGCCGCCGCCAGAAAATGTAACATTTTTCCCGGCTCTAAGCCACCTTTGCCGTGGTAACAAGTTACCATGAATAGATAGTTGGCGATTTTAAGACCTCTTAACTTAAGGCGGAAAAGTTGAAAGAAATTCAGATAATTAAAAATGACCATGGATTTATATATTCTTTTATTTTTTTTTATGTTTCACTTCATCATACAGCTACCAAGTTTTGGTGAGGCTCAGAAATCACTCAACTGTTTGTACAATGGAATGGCGTCCCAATTGAAACTAATGGCGGTCACTGATCGAAATGCATACTGTCCTCAAGAGCGTATCAGGTTAACAACAGATATCAAGAACTTACCGCTAACACAAACATACCAGACTACAGTATTCCTCGTTCAAATGATCTCTTTCAAGTCTCGCTGTGGCAAATCAAGAACTGAGCGATGTCAGCGTAAGATAGTGGATAGACCATCACTTTCGTGGGCGTTGGACGAGTTTGAAGTCCCGGATGTCCCACCGACAATGAAGAATTGTGGGATATTAACCATTACGTATAATATTAAGGTAGTCTTAGTGAACTCTTTTGCTGTCATACGACACGGCTGACTTAGAACTGAATTGAAGGTATATGATATCGACTGACTCACCAGTGACAAGTAACACAAATTTAAGAACCTTAGAAGTGTGGCCAGGGTAATTTTTTGCGAATACAGGTCGGAGGAAAGCTAGAGCTCCATTCAGTAATCCTGTTACTCAATATATCACGGCTTCAATGCTTGGGCTCACTTAAGTCTTTGACTTAAATGTAGGCATTCCTATGGAATTTTTTTTGTTTAACGTCGTTTTTCATGACTTGTGTCCCAGGTTGTTTTATCGGTACCCAATTCTACTGCATCCAGCCTGGAGGTAGAGCTACCTATCACAATTGGAACGGTTCCTCTTCGACGGTCATATGGAATGATCAACAAAATGATTTCTGCAGCCCAATTAAACAGGAGTTACAGCAGAGACTTCAAGACGTTTGTAACCATCAAGCGAGGTATGATTTTTTGTTTGGTAGTTTCCAAAAAACCGGCTGACCAGCACAACCTCGCAATTCTTGGAGCGAGCTTCACCATGTTTATTTGTTCACGCGAACTATTTACCACTTAATGACTTAATCTTAATCGCTACGCAAAAAGTTCGTTTTGTGGCAATAAATGGATTTCCAAACAACGAAATACTTGACGAAATTACTCAATCATCAACAGCCCTGTCTAGTTTCGTTAATATATACTCTAAACGCGTAAACAACCAACAAATCTCTAAAATTTGTTTCGTTTTTGATTCCCCGCTAGTATAGGTCTCTTTTCCTTTTGCGTTGCCTGGGCTGACGAGCACGGTAAAAAAGACCTTTGCCATGGGTCGACTCACTTTGATCCAACCGCCGTCCACAACATTGGACAGCACTCTTCAAACCGCATGTTCCATGATATGTTCGCTGACTGGCACTTGAGCCCAGTGTGTCCCGCGCATTTCTTTACAGTAATTCCGCTGTTGTTAAGTGAGCCCACACAACATGAGGATTCGGTCGCAAAGTAATCGTCCCGCGTGCTCAACAAAGTGAGTTTCGATCCATGGCAGAGGACTCTTCCCGTACTCGTCAGCACAGCGAACACAAAAGAAAAGAGATTTCTGCAGGAGCCCATGACTAGAAGGCTACAACTTCGTTGTATTTGTGGAACGGCGTTTTTGCAGACCGAGTTATTTTTAGATTGATTTTTCCGTGAAACCACACCTTTCCAGCTAATGGCAAGTCTTGCATGAGAAATTATTACCCATGGGATTGAGAATGGTTGCTGGTGCAAGCCATCTCTTATTTAAGATCGTATCTAAAAATAGCTGGATTTGTGAAAATGCCATTACATAGACCATTGTAGTATTGGAGTTGTAGCTTCCTGGTTATAGGCTCCTGAAATCTGCAAGCAGGAAACGTTTTTGAATAAATCTCTTGTGTTAATTGCGAATTAAAGCACTTCTCCATTTATAAATTAAAGTCTTAAATGTTCCAAGCCAAAGATAGTTTAATCAATCAATACGAGTTGAATGGTATGATACTGAGGAGTCAAGGAGAAGTAACAGATGCTATTTGAGACCCAGGTTTGAAAATCATGCTTTTGCGCTGTTCTCGATATCTTCACAAGGGAATGTGCTTTTTTCATCGAAACCTAAGGGTGCGTTTCCTTGGGAAAATCCGAAAACGGATTCCTGAATCGAAAAACGGATTTTGCGTTTCTTTGACGAAATCCAAAAGCAGATCATGAAGCCAAAGTATCTACACTCGAGGAGGATACTTCGGATCAAATCTAAATCCGGATTTTTGAGATTCACCACTTCGGCGTTTGGGCAAGGATTTGAAAAAAGTATTTTCGACAAGCGGTTTTCCATGCAAAAATAGGGAGCTTAAGCAAGGACGACAACGACGGCTACGAGAACAACACATCACAATAGGTTTAATTCAGTAGCAAAAACAATAGCTCTGCACGCCCTGCACGTGCGTTTTACATTTCGAAACATTTCTTTGCCGTTGTCGTCTTGACAACAACGTAAAATGGTCAAATTTGAGGTCGACGACGACGCGCGCACCTGACGATGAATTTTCAATTTTCTCTTAGAATATCCACACCGTTCTCACCAATTTTATTTCTGGAATGTGGACACACTTTCCATGCCAAGAGACTTGGAGTAATCGCAAAATTATTACAATAACGGGAAATAATATTTTTAGGCAACGTTCTCGTAGCCGTCGTCGTCGTCTTGCTTAATTTGGGAGCTTACGAAACGACGACGCGGACGGCAGCGACGACGCTACAAAACAATAGGTTTTGTGAGCAAAAACAATGGCTCTGCACGCTCTGCACGTGCGTTTTACATTTTGGTACATTTCTTTGCCGTCATCTCCAAAATGACGACGTGAAATGACCAAATTCAAGGTTCTGTGGAGGACGTTAGCACATGACGATGAATTTTCAGTTCTCTCTCTACGCTTCCAACTCACTCATACCAGTTTAATTCCTCAACAGTTACTACACATTTTTAACGCGAAACGA
>NC_090884.1:22077585-22082585 GCF_036669925.1 Montipora capricornis | reverse complement strand
ACGACAACGGCGACGGCAACAAGAACAACACAAATTTGCATATTTAAGCCGCGTTTTCGCAAGCGACGCAAGCATAAGTTCAAGCACAAGGATCAATTTGTTTCCTTTTCCTTGTGCTTGCGGTTATGCTTGCGTTCGCTTGCGTCGTGTGAAAACCAAACGCAGCATAAGAACCAAGAAGTTTGCAACGTCTGGCCAATTAAAGCACTCGTTCCAGATTCCCTGCGTCTGAGCATTTGAACAAAATGGCGGATGCCATGGTTGATTTTGATGCTTATGTCAACGTTCGTTTTCACTAAGCATAAGCTATTTGTCCTTGCGTCGCTAGTGAAAACCAGGCTTTAGTGCACTCTCTGCACTTGCATTTTTCACTTTTGTCCATTTCTTTGTCTTTGTCTGTAAAAAACAACGTGAAATTACCAAATTTGAGGTTTTAGGAAGGACGTTAGCCCTTGAGGATAAATTTTCATTTTCTCCTGTAAATTAAGGGCCGCATTCCGACCAGTGTCATTTTTGGGAAACTACCACACCCTTGTCATATTAAAAAGGTTGAGGTGACGTTCTCGTTGCCGTCGCGGTAAACGTTGCTTAAGTTCTCTAATAACTGGAGAGGGATGGTTAATGCTCTGCTGAAGGCGCAGGGGTGATTTTTACCTGTAGTCTCGACTCGCTGACATTGAGTCTCTTTCCTAGTTCCTCTCTCATTAAAACATCCGGGTATCGAGTTTTACAAAAGGCTGCCTCCATTTCCTTGAGTTGCTCGGGTAAAAACTTTATTCGGTTCCTCCGATAGTAGTGTCGCAGCTGTGTTGTCTTAGGATTATTGACAATAGTGGTAGCCCGATTAAATTCACTTTCTTCAAACGACTGCCTGAACAAAGGGCCTGAAAGAAATCAATTAATGAAACGTAAAACTGAAGAATATAAAGAAATTCTTTTCCTTGGAAATCCATAGACAGAGATGAACAAGAATACTAAATAAAACTTAAAATGCTAAGCGAGAATAATTTGAGAAAAAGCGAAGGAGAGAGATATAAAAAATAACTTGTTATTCGTGGCCGTTGTATCACTATTACAAACTCGACGCGAAAAGCTGATTTTTACAATCTGTCAATAATATGTACACTTCACAGTCAAATCCAAAAATAACTTCTTTAGGTTTTAAGGTAACAGATAATATAAGTGAGCAAAATTATTTAGTAGAATATTCTTCCACTCAGCCATTGAAACTCAGTATTTCCACATGTTTCTCCCATTGCTTTCGCCCTTATTTTGAACTCTCCAGTGTCGTGTGTTCTTTACTTCGCACTTACCAGCTCTGTCCTCGTCATTCATTCCTTCTTCCCTGACTACACTACTGTTGGTAGGAACACTTAACAAGGTTTCCCTCGAGCACAATCCACTGGCCAACAGCTTTTCCTTATCTTTCGAAGAAAGTACTCCTGGAAATGAACGCCCGCATTCCTCGATCTTGCTGTTCATTTCCGAGCCCCCTCTTCTTGTGCGGCGTCCAGCTTCAAACGAACCGGTGTCGTTGTATTTCGAAAGCAGTTTACTGATGCAGCCATGGGAAACCTTGAGTTGCCTGCTGATGTCACACGGGCGAATTCCAAGCTCTGCCATTTCGATGATTTTCTGGCGAACTGAGTTTGGAAGTGGCTTGCCATTCAGAAATAATCCACCCAGTTGGTTAAACTTACTAGAGGCTAACATCAGATATAGATACATATTATATAATCCTTGAATGTTACTGACCAAGAGTGAATACAAGAATATTACACAGGAATAAGAAATGATACTGAGGCCCTCCGTCTCACAGGCAAAAATTGACTTCGTTCACAGCCGACATTTTTACCGAGATCAAGAACACAGTTTAAGTACGATCTTTTTCCTTATTGAGTGATAAAACAATTTACCTTACCCATCAAAAGTAGTTTTGGTGGATACTTTGTAGTGTGTATATCATAAACTCCTTAACAAAAATCTGTCGAGTCGTAGACCGCCTTTCGGAAAGTTCAGTTTTCTAGGAACATACAAGTCCATATATTTAAACCTCTTTATGGTGTTGCTATTTAGTTAGGTCCTGCTCTTACAACTCTTGCAAAGCCTGAACCAAGGTCGCAATTGCACGGCGAGGCAAACGTTATCTTTAACAGTTGAATACTAAACGGATGCACGAAGTGTGCTCCGCGGAGTTTAAATCCAGAATCTATTCATCGAAAAGACACCCCCCTCACTGAAGGACATGGAACTTACGTACCTTCACAGTCGAAAACGGGAGAGATATCAGCGAATATCAGAGGGAGCGAGATTCAGTTCAGACCGGTTGCAAAAATTTTAAAACAATAATCGTTAAGTCCTTTCGAACTAAACTGAGCCTTCGCGGAATTTGCCGCAAGCGCGTGTGAAAATCAGCGAGGGCTTAGACCTCAGGCTAACTATTAAATAAGATAAAAGACGAATACAGAACTCCGAATTGCTAACTGCCATTCCATATGAGAAAATCCCCTACCTGTATCCGCAAAGTTCATGATTAAGAAACGATTCAGAAGCGAAATGATAATCTGATTTCGGCAAAAGCCACAACGATATCTGAGATGCCAAGAGGCTGAAGCCGATAGCTGTTGAAAAACAGATGTTTGACGTACGTTTCTTGTACGTTTGTTTCTTTCAGACAATTTACAGGTCAGTTGTAACTGTGAATACAGCTATTTTGGGTACAATTGGTGTCGGCAATGAACTGATACTTTGTATCTTTGTCCTAATGTCGGCTATTACTAGATGTTTTTTCAATTCAGAAAGATGAAAGTTCTGCTTCAATTAGATGCGCTAGAATACAAATAGTTATTTTAAAGTGGTTCCTAAGAATTATTGAGGAACAAAGAAAATAATTTTCTTTATTTTTTATTTGCACAGCTGACTAGCAGTTGCCAAGACGTCTTTTTTGCAATTTCTTTATGTAAACTTTGCGTTGAAGGTTATCATCCAAACATCATGCTACGCTTCAACAAATAAAGTTCACGTCATTGTCGTTTCTGTTAAAATATCAGGAAAGAATGCTACCCTTTTCCAATTCACCATACCGTTTTCAGTTTCTTCCATCATGTCAACATTTAAACACGAACAAACTCAAAACCAGAGAACAAAGTGGAGAAGTTAGTTAATGCTACGAGATCTCTAAGGGCCTCTTGACCGGGCTGGCTCGGTTACCGAGATGAAATTGGTTACTGTTCATATGACAACTTTCAGCACGGTTTCCGAGATTATGCGCCGATCAACTCGAAACTTCAACATTCCCCCCCCCCCCTGGCAAAGCCAGGGCATTTGAACATTTGAATATTGGATCGTTCAATTGCCGCCCCCTCGGGCCAAAATGGTGTTCAAATGCCCTACCCTATCGTCGGATTTGTCTGTCATACCCTACTAAAGAACAATCGTCGTCGGCTCCTGTCGTCTTAATAAAGCTTGTGTATAAACATGCTAACACATATTTCGTTACCCTTTATATGATGATGCCATTTTTACCAGACTTGAACTACTACAAAAACTCAATTTTAACATTGAAACTATGAAAAGTGACTTGAAAATTGAATTAATTAAGTCGGACAATGTCAATAAAGCAAGTATAAGCTGCTCTAACTCCGAAACACGGCAAAGGTTGTTTAAAGAGGGAACTGTATACTCATTAACAACAGAGCCTAGAGCGTTTACGACTGCATGTATTTTAAATTGTTCAGTGTCGGTTGATTACCTCTAACAGAAACGTACATCTTTCAGAGCTTTAACAATGAAATGGAGGGTGTGAAAACGCACGATATTGTATTCACTCTATAGTATGACAAAGACGAATTACGCAGCCAAAATTCGTTTGAAGACAACTTTTGCAGATCTTTTGTTGAGCCAATTGCTCAGAAATGCTATATCTCTTCTTTTAAACTCTTCCATCTCGTCCAAACACGTGTTTTATAGCTGTTAGTGACTTCAACGCCCGAAAAAAAAATCCTGACACTTACGACCCCACGCAGGCAAAGTTCAAATTCCCCACTCCCCGGGGACAGAAGATAGTCAAATGCCCGGGCTTTGCCCGGGTGGGGGAGAATGTTGAAGTTTCGAAATAGGCCTTTCTTTTTACCACAAAGAAGCTAATACAAAGATATGAAGAGGGTAGTTTCTATAGAAACTGTGGTGCTGCGTCGGTGGGGAAGTAGTATACAAAAATTTGGTTTTATCAACGGAGTTGATAATGTAAATTGGCCACCGTACAGAGATTCTAAAAGCTGACGTTTCGAGCGTTAGCCCTTCGTCAGAGCGAATCCAAAAATCTGTGGATTAAAAAATACTAGAGCACAAGGTTAGTGGTCGCAGCGGTTGAACAACAAATGAATGAAGGGGTAGTTTCTAAAGAAACTGTGGTGCTGCGTCGGTGGGGAAGTAGTATACAAAAATTTGGTTTTATCAACGGAGTTGATAATGTAAATTGGCCACCGTACAGAGATTCTAAAAGCTGAAGTTTCGAGCGTTAGCCCTTCGTCAGAGCGAATCCAAAAGATAAGCAAAAAGATAAGTCACTCACCCTAATTTCAACCTCTAAAGTGCATTGCAATGCAACAAAATCCTCCTCCGAAGTATCTGGCCGCCGCAATTTTGAGTTAACTTAGCAGCCACGGGACGTATGCGTGACGTCAAAGAGCTCTAATTAAAATGGCTGCTCTGGAGCCGTATCGCGTCGAACCAGAGCGTGTTCCCGACGAAAACCAGGGTTCTGATGGAGACACCCAAGAGGATCAGAGGTCAAGGAATCTAAACTGGTGCACCTGCGGCCTTTGTGAGCTCAGAGAGACAGCAAGAATCTGAAAACAAGTTCACGGAAGGTAATTTGACCTTGCCCATTCATCAAGTTATTTTTTGGCCTTATTCAGGTACACTCACGCATCAGTGTTCGCGGGTGAAGACTTGTTTTAAAAGCGCTAAAGGCCTCAATTGAGTTCTTATCCAGCGTG
>NC_090884.1:22027585-22065085 GCF_036669925.1 Montipora capricornis | reverse complement strand
TTCGCAGCACATGTCCAAGCCACTTCCATCTTCTCCTCTTTGCCGCCGTGCTAATCCTTTCGCAGCCACAAAGCTTATTTAGCTCATCGACAGAGACAATGTATGGCCAATATATCCCCATGATCCTCTTGAGGCACTTAAATTGGAATAAATCTAGCCTTTCATTGTCCGCAACTTTAATCAGCTTCCAGGTCTCGCATCCGTCCAACAGTACTAGTTTGGCTAACGTCTCATACTATCTGATCTTAACTTTTCTACTGTACTGCTTCGAGCTCCAGATCTTTCTCAGCGTCCCAAATGAGACCTTCGCCTGAAACCCCCATCGCTACTCTCTATTGAACCCAGGTGTACAAAGTCTTTCACCTCCTTGATATCTTCGCTATCGGGAAACTCTATCTTGTCCTTTCCTCTGCAGTTGACCTTTAGGGCTTCTGTCTTCTTCCTGCTGATTTGTAGCCCAATTTTGCTAGCTGTATCTGCAAGCTTAGTTGTTTTCCTCTGCATCGGATTTATGGGTGTGGAGACGAGAGCAATATCGTCTGCAAAGTCAAGATTTCTAATTGCTCCATCAGCCTCCACCTTATTCCGGTATTAGATTGATCAGTTGTTTGGCGCATGACCCAGTCGATTGCTAATAAAAAGAGGAACCCGGACATACACACAAACTTGCTTGCATTGACTCCTGTTCGAACCTTGAACCAGTCTGATGTTTGCACATTATCGAGGACGGCACATTCTGCACCCTTGTAAAGCAGTCTGATGATCATAATCAATTTTGCTGGGATGTCGTGTGATTGCATAATGTCCCAAAGGCTATCTCTATGGAGTGAGTCGAATGCTTTCTGGAAGTCGATGAAATTGACTATCAAGGGCGCTTGCCATTCGCATGCTTGCTCGATAATATTACGCAGTATGAAGATCTGTTGGGTGGTATTTCTCCCTTCATTCTTCTGATGAGAATCTTGCCGAGCACTTTGCTTGCAACTGTAAGAATTGTTATGTCTCTCCAATTACTACAATCCTTTAAGTCACCTTTATTGGGGATCTTCACGATTAACCCTCTTAACCACTGCTGAAAAGGTACTCGGTCGGAAGAAGAGGAATAATGAACCCTGGATAGGAACCAAATCTTGGTCAATTATCGAAGTAAGGAAGCAATTAAAGAGTAAGATGGAAGGTGCAAGATCAGAGAGAGTTCAACAGCAACTAAGATCAAGGTATAGAACAAATGACAAGGAGGGAAAATCTAGCATTAGAGCGGATAAGAGGATTTGGTTGGAGAACCAGATGAGCATGGCTCCAAAGGCCGCTGATAACGGACATATGAAGACTTTGCATGTATGGAATAACCAAGAACATTTGCAATGATATAGGCCATAGCAGCATAGAAATCAAGGATAAGGACAACAACATCATAACAGAGGAAGACAAACGATTACAAGATGGAAAGAGCATTTTGAGGAAGTCCTAAATAGAGAACCACCTGAAAATCCCATTGCAATCATTGACCAACCACCTCTCGAAATCGAGAGCATCAGCACTGAGCCAGTCAGTGCGGTGAAGGACGTAAGGCTAGGAATCATGTTCCTTAAAGGTGGTAAAGCGGGCGGCGTCGACAACATAGTGGCCGAGCTCTTAAAGGCACACCCAGAAACGTCACCCCAGAAGTTATATGAGATCATTAAGCACATTTGGGAGGAGGAAGAGATTCCAAATCAGTTGAACTCCTAAAATTCTCTGACCCCTACTCCCATAGGCTATTATCGATTGTGATAGTAAAAGTAGCATATTATGCTACTAGCAGTGCCCATTCTTTGCCCAAATTATGTTCGTTTTTCCAAATTATGCCACTTGTTCTTAAAATTATTAATTTTGCAAAATTATAGCGAAGCAAGTCCAAAAAACGTATCACGATCGTGTAGCGAAACTTTTTTGGTGTCACAAGCTCCTCTTCTATTGTATTTTGCTTTCTTTGTCTCAAGGCAACGGTGTCTGGCTATGTTTGCTGTATCTGGTCTCTAGTTGCAACTGAATTTATCGGCGACGTGGCTGACGCCATTTGGCAAACTTGCAAATAAGAAGTACTGTGACCAACACCACCTGGCAACTTCTTGTTCTGTCATCTCGATCCAGACTGACAGCCTTCGAGGGAGACTCTTCCTCCGTTACCAAACCGCGAATTGAACAAAAGTGGTCTCAGGCTTATGAATATATACCGATTATGCTAGCAGTGCTCCTTTTTAAAAATCAGCGAAAATTATGCTAGTTTCCTCAAATTATGCCAAATATTATGCTAGCACAATCTATAAAAGCCTACACCCCCCCCCCCCGAAAAAAATTGGCTCCAAATTTGTTATACAGTGATAGAAGAAAATTGTTGAGTAATTTTGATAAAGTTAACCTAACATGCATGTGATATCTCTGTTGGAGAAACAGGACCAAAAAGGCTTTTGGCTCAATAGGATGTTAATAGTTTCTACAAGTGGAAACCAAGATACACGCACTGCGTTCAAAACTTTCAATAGCTTGTTTTGTTTATATGGCAAAAAATATCTTGTGTGGCATGATTTTCATACACGGTTCGTATTAGTGTTTAACATAAATATTAAAGCAACGACAACATATTTTATTTAAGCACGGTAGGTTTTAAAGCTAATATAGCTTATGGACCCGTGTAAAAATGTTAATAGCAGAATAACCCCTCGCTAATTTTTGACAACTCCCTAAACTAGGCTCCTTATTTTTGATAAGCAAATTCGGGATTTTTGGAAAAACTGCAGTCTTAAAGCAGCACAAATTTTCTTTCTCAGATAAAACATCTTGAAAAAATCGATCACTGTACTTGACGAATTATTGTGAAAAACACCGTCAAGCATGAAATCAAAGTACGATTATTATTTTTAATTATGGTGAGCACTCAACGCCACCTGTTCAAAGGGCGGCGTCCTCGACCCAGCCCCTCTCTGCAAAACCCGCCTCGTTGTGACCGTCGCTTCTGTTGTATCTTAGGTCCGTATTAGTCTTATCATCATCACCATGACAATAAACATTTCTTTCAGTAAAAACTATCTTGTTTAAATGTAATAGACTATCATTTTCATACACAAAAATTTGTTTTAACAACGGAGTTGATAATGTAAATTGACCAACGTACAGGCTTCTAAAAGCTGACGTTTCGAGCGCTGGCCCTTCGTCACAGCGAATCGAGGAATTATGGATTGTGTGTAGTTTTCATAGTAGAGTAGGAGCTACGCTATTGGTGGTAACATGGCAACGTGAAAAACAGTAATACATTAGTTACATGAAAAGCGTTCGTTAATACCGTGTGGATTGAGGGTACCGATTTGGAAGATGAATTTTTGTTCCAGATTCTTGCGGCTTTGCGTCGTACCTAGATGTAGGGGAAGGCCGCAGATAGCCAAGTGTTTTTTGGAGTGGTTAGGGAGATTAAAATTAAATGATGAGCGACTGGCTTAGATACATCTTTGTCATTCTTCTACCTGACTCGCCAATGTATAATTTATTACATAACGTACAGGTTATGCAATAAATGACGTTTGCGGAGGTACATGTGAAACGATAGGTGATCTTAAATCGCTTAGGTCCCGATATTTTGCTAGTGTAAAGAGTGAAAGGACAAGTTTTGCATCGTGAGCGCGCGCATTTGAAAGTGCCGGGCTGCTCGTTAGTTTTGAGTACGCTTTTAACTAAAATGTTGCCTACGTATTTGTCGCGTTTGAATGAAATTAGTGAAGGTTGCGAAAAGATTCTACCAGTCTCGGGGTCACTTTGGAGTAATTTAAAGTTATTTTGACTGCGTAATTATGAGGATGGAAAGTGATGGTGAATGGAATTCTGTCATTCTTATCCTTTTGCGACGTTTGTAGTGCTGACTGTCGATCAAATTGTTGGGCGCGATGATGGCCTGCTTTGACCACAGAGACAGAATAGCCACGTTTTTCGAAAAATGGCACATTTTCGTATTTTAAATATGCAAGTTTAAGGAGGCTCGAAATAGTTTCTCCTTTTTTCGCACAACTAGGTGTATTCTGCTCTTAGATAATACCAACCCGAAATTCGGCCGGAGTATTAAGAACCCATCATAGATTTGTCAAATCACATTTTCTTACAAAATACCGTTACCATGACAACGATATAGGGCATTTCTTTCTTTGAGCCTTAAATTCAGCATATATTGTATTTTGAAAAAAAAAAAAAAAAAATGGGCTGGTGAAATCTTCCCATACAGCATTACCTGATAATGTTAGAAATAATCACTAAATTATTTGAAAATAAAAAAAAATCTGCGAGCCAGTTTTACAGAAAAATCCTTTTTTTTCACGTACAGATTTAATTTTAAATTTTAAAGAAATATATTTGAAATTAATTTAAGTCAGCGTGCGAAAATAAAGAAAATTTACCGTCCGGAAGCAGAAATATAGACGAGTAAAGTTGCAAAATCAGGAAAAATGAGGGGGTTACAAGATCAGCATTACACATCCGTCACCCGTTTATTCGAGTCCGCTTGCGCGTGAAACTACAAGCCATGAGATGTATGTTTATATTCCACGTATATAAGAATTAGAAGAAAAGTGTGCGAAATCAGCGGTAAGTTTTTTTTTACTCAATTGCTTGTACTCTCACAATCTGTTTGGCTAATTTGCCGTTGTCGATAAGAGTCTAGACAACGCTGCTCGCGTCATACAGAATTTTGTATAAATCTGAAAGACAAACGTTTTAAATTAACCTAAGCTAACATGCAAAAAGTGAAAAAATCACCGTCCGGAAGGAGAGATATAAACGAGTAAAGTTGCAAAATAGGAACAATGAGGGGGTTACAAGATCAACATTAGGGAGCTTAAGCACGCGCGTTTTTGAGACGCGGACGCCAACCCGAAGAGGACATTTCTCCTGCAAGGACAGTGGTGTCTCCCAGATTTTTATACGAATTATCTCTAATGGAGAAAAGATACTTAGCAATGTAAATGTGGTTGTTTGAAGACAAGTTAAAGGGGAAAACATCTCACTTCCGGTTGCCGTCTGCGTCTCAAAAACGCGCGTGCTTAAGCTCCCTAATTACGCATGCGTCACCCGCTCATTCGAGTCCACGCGCGAGTGGAGCTGCAGGCCAACACAAACGGATTTAAGCGACAATTAAACCGTTTGTGTAGAATTTTCGTAGTTTTCGTGAATAGGAGATGTCTATTTATATATTCCATACATATAGGAATTAGGAGAAAGGTGAGCGAAAGTAGCAGTATTTGTTTATTTCTGGTGACCCATTTGAATCATGAGCTGACGCGGCAGTTTACGAATTGCGTGTGTGGCTTACGCGCTCGCGCTCAGCTGAAAACCCTTTGGAGCCTCCTAATATGGTAACGTTGTTTTGGAAGAAAATGCGATAAGGGAAATTTATGATGGGCTCTTGATAGCCTCGCCAAATTTCGTCTTGATGTGATTACCCTAACTGTATCTTAAGGACAGAATATGTTTACTTGTTTGAAAAAGGAAGAAACTATTTGGAGCCTCCATAAGACTGTAAAACATCCCCAAACAAGGGACGAAGGAAACTTATGAGGTCTAAAAGAAAACGAGGGAACATTAAATATACAAAATATAAATTTGGCCGGTGAAGATCTCTAACAATTTGTATATGTAATCACATTACTTCAAGGTCAATTTGGACGAACGAGACGCGTATCACGTGATCACGCAAAAATTGCGCCAATCAGGGCCAGCACTGAATTGGTCAGTTGGGTCTCTGTTGATATCTTTGATCATTGACCAGTTAGAGTGACAGAGCGCAAAAACCGCTAGACATGCGCACTAGAGCTCTCGCCACTGTTTCTTGTATTCCCGCCGTTCTATTTTCAAAATGGCGGAGGACTAATCAGAATCTAACACGTCACAGCGGACGCTGCCAAGCCGCTGTCCTTGCTCTGAGGATTTTTCAACATCGTTGAACGGAATCTGTCAGCATTCAGTCATGTCTTGGCGACGCTGGCGAAAAGATCGGACTTAAACAGGTTCTCTAATGCAGCGATGTTTGTGACCAGCTTCGGAGCCTATTTTGAAGCTTGTTGTTTCGAAGAAGGGCAGGTTTTTTGCGTTTCTTAAGGTGGTCGCTTACTCTTTAAGGTCAGGAAAGAGAAATGTTGGAGGTAAATAGTTTTTGTGAAACATATCAAAAATGACTTTTTTTTCGTTGATATGAAATTTTTTTAGAGCTTTTTAAAGTTGAACTTTCACTTTTGCAACTTGAGAACACCAAGGAAGGCGTCTTCGAGTCGAAGTTTGAAGTGCTGTATGTATAATTACTCCTTTAAATCGCTTTAGATTTCAAGGAACTCGTGCCAATTTGTATTTTCACTCATCGAGGTGATAGTATGTAGGGTTTTTGGTTCGTAAGATTGCTATAGAGGGAAAATGTATGTTTCTGATCGTTTGTGTTTTATTTAATAAAGGGTTTTACTTTCACCTTCGACAACTGTGTTCTTGTTATTGCTCATTGCCCAGCACTCGCTCACGTAAGTTTTCCCGCCTAAACCGCGGCTGGCAAGGACTGTCAATTTTCCCAATGTTGCCGACAACACCACCGGCGTTTTTTGTCCTTTTAAACAACCGTGATTGAGATGTTTTGTGTCAAAGCGCCGCGAGAGCTGAGAAACAAAAAGAGTCAACACTCGGCACTTGCTGCCAGTGACTGTTGGGGAAATGTCTCTGTTTTGGTTGGCACGACAGCACGGGCCTGTGGTTTTTCCAGTGATACAACTCTTTGCAAAAAACATATTGACGAGTCTAACAACGTTAACAAAGTAAGCTGCTGTTTTCCTTTCCGCGATCCTGAAAATGCCTGCAAGGGTGCTCTTGTTCTATGCCCTCAGCGCCTTTTTTCAGTTTTTGACGAGACCAAAACAGTTCATCACACTGGAACAATGATATGCGAGGGTCACTTAGAGTTAGCTGACAAAGATGTCAGAATTTCTCAAATGGACGAATACATTTCACCAACAAAGGTGGGTGTGATGATAAAATATTATTTGACTTTTAAAACACAGTCTGTATGGTTTGGTATTTTTCTACCTGTCAACAACTCTATACCCTATTCTTTATTAGCGCCCCAGAACGGACACAAGGAAAGAGGCACTTTCTAACAGTTTTGCAGAATTAGTTAACCAGGTAGAAACCCTCAGGGATGAAAAGCAAAACCTGGAAATAAAGCAGAAAGAAATTGAAAACCACAATAAAAACCTCCAAAAGAAACTTGAAGGTGGGAGCATGTAGCATGACTGGATATTACTTTTCAACACTTTTCAACTCCCCCCACATCCACATAGAAGTCTACTTAATTAACTTAAGCATGACTGGACACTAAAGGCTTTTTACAGCTCAAATGAGTTTTTAAAGGTGTGATCAAAAAATATGGCAGTTCATAATTAACATTCTTGATATAACACTACCCATATATGTTTCTTTCATAGAAAGCATCCTCTTATGCCCTAGATTATTCCCCTGCTCTCAAATTTTATTGTCCTCTAGTACTAAAAGGTGTTATTAGTTGGTTTGTCAGTTACAATATGTGATGCTGTAACAGGGGGAGTGCAACCAGGAATCAACTCACATCCTTAAACTTTAACCAGTGCAAAAAAAAAATGGATAAATGAAAATAATAGATTACTTTCAGGTTCCAAAACAATAGCTTCATTGACTTGCAATTTAAATTTTGAAAAGTGTAATATGTTTTTGATCTGTGCCCAGGAAAAACAATTGACACTAATAAATTCCTCACTCTCTAAAATACAATGCAGGAGGTGTCACCTGGTTCCTTTTAATGTAATAACTAAACAATTAACGTCACTGCAAACTGCATCCACCTATCAGCTGATTATAATAACTCAAAACAAATATCTTGGTCAGTATTACAGCTGTGTAGCCTAGCAACCAAGGTTGCTAATATCGCTATTTTTTCAACAGAAGTTTTACAGCATAACAAAAACTTGCTGGAAAAACAAAGTCAGCAGCATGAATTAAATAAGGATTTGAGGGAAGAGAACATCATGCTTTCCAAGAAAGTACAAGGTAAACCCTGTATAAAGGCAACAAGTTTTACCTTCCTTTGTGCACTTATGCATCCTTACAGTCTGCTTAACCAAGATATCACTTTGACAGGGATAAAACAAATATTCCAAAAACTAAGGTAAATGTTTTCATATTCCTGATTAAGCTTGAGGTAGAGGGAAAAATATTTTTGTTCCAGGAGAACAATACATCACTAGCACACAGTTCTGTTAACTTTGACCCTGTCCTGATTCATATCACATCCATTTTGTTTGATACAAAGAAGGTACTTTTAGTTAGCACAACTTTGAGGAACCAACTACAAATAAATTAATTTAGAGTGTAAATTGTGGGCATTTTCAACCCTGACTACAAAACCATAACAATTACTCTTATAAATATTTCTCTCTGCTAAAGGAGACACAACATTCAGCACTCTTGTTCACCAATTTCACAAGTCTTTGGTTACACACTATGCAAAGGGGGGAAAGAACTTGTATGATCCAGACGAAATGGAGAAATTCTGTGATGTTCATGCTCCAGGCCTGTTTGAAGACATCTTCCAAGCTATCTTGAATGATGACAAACAACCTCCCTCAATTAAGAGGTGCAATCTCCAACGGATAAGAGTAGTTTCTCTTCTGCATAACCTCAGCTTTTTCAGAAATCAGGTATGGTCCCCATTTCCTACGAACAAAAAAAATGTTGAAACTACTGACATGCACCATAATAGAATTAAGCCACATTGAAGGATAAGGGAGAAGATGCCAACTTATATGTACACCACACTATTTTTTCCTTCTTTCTTCCAAGAGAAATAATCTTTTAAAAAAAGAAAAATAAGAAATCTGTCTCTGATGATAACAGAATACAAATAAAACTTTGAAAGTATTTGAAACTAGACTTGTTACATGTGAACAACCATCCACACACTCAGAGATTATTTGTCACGGGAAAAAATGATAGGATCTTTCAAAAAATTAATCATATTTATCTAATGATGTTTCATTGCCAGAAAAACTGTCCAATGCAAAAAGCAAATGGTCTTCAACTTAAATTAAGTGGAGCAAGTTACTCCTCACTGATGTCTGGAATGGTCCTTGGATACAGTTGCCATCCTCACTCTATAAACAATTATGAGAAAGCTTTGGCCACAACAAACAAAGAAGAAGTGAGAAAAAAAGTGAAAATTGCAATGAAGGTATAATAAAAAAGACCTTAAAAAATAAGCTTCCAAGGTCAATAATAGATTAATAAGAAAATATCCTTACTTTTACATTTTCAGTCCAAAGTAATGAATCTAAAAATACACTTCACTTGTGCCTTGTCTTGAATGCCCTATCGTGACTGGACAGCAGGGGCCTTTTGCATGCCTCTCCCTCAACCAGTCCAGCACTCAACTGCAGAAAGATACCTACAACTGAAAACAAAAAGTTTTTGGGATATTAAGAGGCAACTACCACCCTTGGTATCTTGAGAATAGGATTTATTTTGAGGAAGGGAAACACTAAGTTAATTATCAGAGACACACTTGACATGTCATGACCAAAAAAACAATCTCAGACATACGATTTCCAGCTACATTTTTCTCTCTAAATAGTTAAGAAGGCATTGGTAAGCAGTCTTTTTGTACAATGTCAAAGACCATAAATTATACATATCCAATGCTGTAATATTTGCAACTGCAACAAAAGATCTTAGTCAGAAACTTTTTTCAAAGGAACAAAAATTCATCCTACTCATTGAAGATGACATCCACTTCATACATGCACCAAGGAAGCCAACAAGCTCAGTAACAAGTACATCATGGCACATGTGCACAGTGTTAGCAGACATCCATTGTATCATCCACGCTGTGCCTCAAAATGATTAAAATGATCAAATTAAACCACCGGTCAGCAAGAGTAGTGATGCCAGATGGAGCAATCAGAGAGTGCCGGGGAGGAATTGATATTGACCACCTGTTGAGATATTTTCGCGTTGAACTGCCCAAATATTTTTCCTCCAGCTTCCTGTCTTCACTACCTGTTGAATACACACAAGTCAATTTTTCAAATATCCAGAACAGCTTTCAGAATCTCAGGTACACTTAATAAAGCCTTATAAAGTCCTATTTTAAATCTTCACAGTACACACTCAGCTAGTGCCTCCAATAAATTTTTAATACAGTCAAACCTGTATATAACAGCCCTGTATATAGCAGTCACCCTGTATATTATGGTCAAAAGACAACTTCCTAAAATTTTCAGTTGTCTTTTCTGCAAAGATGACCTGTATATAGCAGTCACCCTGTATATAACGGTCACCAGACATCTTCCCAAAATTTTCAATTGCCTTATATTATCTGCAAAGTTGCCCTAAATATAACAGTCACCTTGCCATTTCCCTAGGGTGACTGTTGAACACAGGTGTGACTGTAGAATAGTTGACAAATTTCTGAAAACAAAAAAAACTGAACTTTTTAATAAAATTTTTAAGCTTTTGATGGTTAGCAAGTACATGCAAGTTGAATAAAAAATATTCAAATCAACAAAGCAGTAACAAAGACATTGCAGAGATGGCATTAAAATCAGCTGAGTTCCTGTTTGAAATTTTCTCTAATGTATGGATGACGCTTGGCCAAACAGCGAAAGTCCCACGTGGAAAATCGTAAATTTCAGGTGTTAACTTCATTAAACAATTTTACTCAAGCTGGCTGAAGTTCATTTTAAAAAAAATGAATAAAAAAATGAATAATAATGAGAAGAACCACTGTAAGGAACAAGAAACACTATACAATTGTTCGAATGAACCAAGCTACATGTACCGATTGCGGCCTAGAAAAATCTGTTATAAGGATAAAAATGTAACTTTTCATTCAGTAGCTTAGCTTTCCACTTTAAGAAGACGTTGATGACAAGAAAATGATGTGTTGACTATAGACAATATTTAATGCATGATAATACCTTGTCTTTCAGCCATACTATTTCCCAGCTGTTGATGCAACAATGGACCAGCGATCGCTTCCTCTGGGGTATTCCTTTCTTGGAAATGAACCGGACCCGACGGTGTGTTGTGACTTGCGTGACTGCCAAAGACAGCAAGCAGTGGACTACAAACGATTAAACTGTGGCCACTCTTTTCACACCGAATGCTTGAGAGATACATGTAGCGACCTTGGTCAGAGTGCGTCAAATGCAGACCGTGCACGTTTGTGCCCTATTTGCCATTCTCTTCTTGAAGACAGAATAAGAGAGCTTTCCACGACGATGAATAGGTTAGTTAAAAAAAGATTTTGAAAGACATCAAAGCTACGCACAAACTGTCAGAAGGCTCGGTTTTTACTATCAGAAGCCACAAATTCATTTTCCGTCCTCTCTTTATAGGTATTTGGCGGGCGATGAGCTCAACAGTGACGACGATAGCGACGAGGAAAGTGACGATGAAGATGATGACGACGACCCCGATAACTTCGAAGACGCGGGTGAAAGCGATCAACAAGACAGCAAAGTCGATTCCTTGAAGTCGAAGTTGTACGAGCGTGCGAGGGCCATGAAACAAGATGGCCAGCCCATTAACTTGTTACCCAGATACGTACATTCAAGGCAGAAGCCTTTAGTGGAGCAACAGCAACAGCAACAGCAACTACCAACCACTAGAAAAGAAGATTTCCATTGCCAGTTCGCGGGGTGTACAAAAATCTGTAAATCTGCCGGCGGCCTGACGCTCCATGTTAGGAAAATGCACAGAGTGCAAAACAACTGAAGTATTAAAGCCAATCCACGTCCTTACTTTTGAAGTAAAGTAAACGAGCCCTCAATTCTTCTGGCTACGATTTCTTGTTATAACTGATTATTTGTTTGTGTACAAGTCTTGCAGTTTCGTTCGTTGTTTGTAGAAGAACGAACTGCTTCGAATTTTCACTTCGAAGATCTCTTTTTGGCGCAGGCGCAGTTATGCAAAACAAGCCATTTTACGTCTTTTATGCTCTAGCCAATCAGCGGTTTTTGCGCTCTGTCAGTTAGAGTGCCTTGCTTGTTACGTCGTTTTGCACTGAATTACCTCTTTTTTGCACTTTGTTACCTGGAAACTGCATTTCTCTTAGGCCATCAGAATGAATATTTTTTTTCATGTATATGATTATTATACACTTAAGCCCCGTCCCCAATAGCAATTTATATGTGACAATTTTATGTGGCAAATACATTGGATCGTGCAGATAACACAACAAATGATTGTTGACAATTCTCAGTTAAGTAGGTCAGCAATGCCTTTGGACAGCAGAGATAAAGCAGAAACAAGGCGAGGTTGCTTTCTCGTTCTCCAATGGCGCTCACTAAGAGACGGGAATTTGCCATATTTTATGCAATGAGTCGTCTACACGAGTAATTTTTCGTATTTGACAATTTTAATTTGTCACAGAAAAGCTAACACGCCAGCTTTTAGGCAAATACTCTGTCACATAAAAGTTGGCTAAATTTCCTTCTCTACACGAGCAAATAAAAATTGTCACTTAAAAATTGCTCATGTAGACGGGGCTTTACAGGATGTTGGCTGTCTTTGGGTTGTGTCCTAGTTGTGACCGGTGGTTAACCTTCTAGTGACCAAGCCGCACTAGACTGTAAGTTCTTTTATCAAGAAATGAAAGACTCTGTGTCAGGCCATCCAGTATAATAATTACCCGAATTAATGCAATTTAGAAAAAGAATTCTACCAAAGGTCCTTTTAGTTTCGTACCAGTGTTTGAAATTGCGTGGTTGTTTGTTCATTTTTTTAGAATTCTGTTTAAGATTCTTCATGCGTACTTAAGTCTCTCAGCAAGTTGCATGCGAAAGCAAACGAAGCTTAGTGGCCATGAAACTGTCAGACATTTCTGGATATTTCATTGCCGGTATAACATGTTGGTAGTTTGCTGCATTTCTCATTGAAGTTACTTTGTTTAGTAGCTGTTTTTGTTTACAGTTACGGTTTGGCTAACAGTTGAATCAAAGTCAAAAACAAAACACTCAGAAAAGTTTGTCTTGGTAAAACGTCTTTTCCCTTTCTTTAAAATTTTTTTTTCGTGTTAGAAAAATATCGCAAACTTCAGCACTTGCTACTGTAACAAAAAGAACGCAAGAAAATGTAATATCATGTCATATATAATACTAATAATAGCAAAGATGATAATAATAATAATAATAATAATAGTAAAAAAAAAAAAAAAATAATAATAATAATAATAAAAAAACACAACCTTGAAAGCGCTGACAAAAGGTACGAACACCAACCACCAAGTGTATCAGAAAGTAACACATACAAAATTTTGTCGGATTTTAATATCCATTGTCTGCATTGTGATCACGTGGTTGAAGATATAAGACCTTTCTTGATTCTAATAGACAAAGTAAAGAGAACGTCACTTATAACTGAAATAGCGATACCAGGCGATAACAGAGTTGGAGAGAAACAACTGGAAAAGATCACAAAATACCAAGATACAAAGAAGGTCATCAGAACGTGGGCCTTAAAAAAAGTCGAAGTTTTACCAGTAGTTGTTGGCGTATTGGGGAATGTATCAAGAAGACTAAAGGGATTTTTGGAAAAGATTGGTATAGTAATATCGGTGGAAAAATTACAAAAAAACTGCCTTACTTGGGATAGCGAGAATAATCAGAAACTTGTTAGATATGAATGAGGCCTAAGCCAGCATATGTACATGTAGGCTCTGTTTAATAATAATAATAATAATAATAATAATAATAATAATAATAATAATAATAATAATAATAATAATAATAATAATGATAATAATAATAATAAGGCAGCGATAAAGCTGTATGCTAATAGGGACTCGACCATAGAACTGGTACGGCATTTTGAGGAGAAAGCGGTCCGAACTGGGAGGCGATCGTTGATAAAGGATGCGCAGAACTATGCTTCCGAGCTTGACTTGGAGCTGGTACTGAGGCACCCTAACCCAGTAGGCAGAACGAAAGAAGGCGAAGAGATAGAAAAGAAGAAGATTGGAGTGTGGACAAAGAAGGCGCTGGTGAAAGAGCACTAATAGAGAACAGAAGAACAGAAATGGTAAGGGAAACTGACAGCATGTCGATGGCTAGATAAAAAATTAGACCGGGACTGCTTTGCGTGGCTGAACCGGAAAGTGTCTCACACACCTTGGCAGGGTGTAGCGCATTGGCCCAGACAAAGTATCTAGAGCGACACAACCATGCCCTCAACATGCTCTTCTTCGAAGTACTAAGATCCCTGAACCTTACTGAGAAGAGCTCGCCGTGGAATTTGCCCATCAAGCCCAAGCCTGTGTACGAGAATGAACAGGCTGTAGCATACTGGGATGTCCCCCTGTTTGCTGACCAGACCACTGTTTCAGCAAACAGGATAGACGTCATAGCGGTGGATCAGGTGAAGAAGGAGGTGCTGCTGATCGAGATGACGTGCCCGTGGGTGGAAAATCGCAAGAAGAAGAGCGCGGAAAAGACAAGCAAGTATGGTCCCCTTCGGTGAGAACTACAAATGCGTTATCCGGGATATAGTGTCAAGCAATACAACATAGTCATCGACGTCCTGGGTGGGTATTCAAGGGACGTGAGTCAAGCGCTTCGAGATCTTGTGGGAGAGGCAAGTAGTAAAGTGGCTCGCAGGATGCAGACGTCAGTACTCTCCATATCGCCCGCCATGTCAAGATCATTCAGTCTTGAACAACAGTCTGAACATTCAAGATCATGTGTTAGGATTTTCATGCTCATGTTTGACTCTTGTAGCAGTTATATAGTTATATAGTTTTTATTTTAACATTAGATTTTAGTATTATTCGCTATGAACACCAGATTTTAGCATTATCTATAGAACACTGACTCTTTTAGCAGTTATATAGTTACATTGTCTTTATTATGAACATTAGATTTTTAGTATTATACGATATGAACACTATATTTTAGCATTATCTATAGATCTGACACTGAGCTAGCCACGTCTTTACGCCTAGCTTTGTGAATCTTAGGTATCTGGCATCCAGATGTTTTATAATAATAATAATAATAATAATAATAATAATAATAATAATAATAATAATTTTTTTTTGATAATTTTTTTTGAATAATTTATAAATTGGAAAAAGACAATTAAGCATTCCTAAAGAAAAAGCTAATAAAAAAAAAACTAACTAATAATAGAAATAAAAATAATTTAAAATAATGATCTAAAACATATTGGTCTAGAAACGTATTGTACATAAAAAGTCTTATGTATCAAAGAGAAAAATCAGTTAGGCGAAAGCATAAAACATTCGTTAATAAATTATTATGTCAGTCCAGCAAGTCCCTTCTCTATCTCTAAGTCATTCTCCTGTATATTTGTCTTTCTTCTCCGTGACCTTGTTTCCCTCAAACAAACTAGGACAGTCCGCAGGATGGCGAAGGACACTTTCGTTCGAATCCATGCGATTGTTGTTGCATAGTCCTCCTGCTTCTTTGAAGAGATGAGCTCGGCAAGTCTGGAATGGTACCGCTGACTCCTGAGACATACCTCCTGTTGTGGTGAAAACCAAGGGCGTAAAAGTGCCATTCTCGCCTTCTATTATTCTGGATGCATATTTCCGCTTCTTTTCATCTTCGTACAATTTATATATCTGTTTGGGGCTAAGCTCTTTATACAAGTCCGCATTCGGGTGACATACCCGTATATCAAAAAAGGCGGCCCGTTGTCTCTCCCAGAATCCATGGCAGTGCACATCGAGACGGGCGTCTGGTGCTTTGTTTGCTCCCCTGTTGAGCTCCTCCCCGGAAAGGGGTTGTAAGGTGGGCTCAATTGCTACGTCATAGCAAACTATATCTAGTAGCTCCGCCTCCAGGTTACGTATCTCGTTATGACGTTGTATGATTAGGCCGCCCCGCTGGCATATCATGGCGTGGTCCACGGTAAAGCTGCAGCCGCATACGCATACAGATGGGCTATCGGGAATGGAACAGTCATAGCGTAGCCTCAGTGCATCACGAAATTCCCGCTTGCTTAGGTCAAAATTCAAGTCTTTCAGTGGAATTGCAGTAAGCCAACTAACTAGAGGCGCCCTTTTCGCATGCCAGGTCTACGGCTCTTTGTGTCCTTAATGGGAGAGAGACCTTCAGCTCCTCTAGCTTCCCCTTCAGATCAACATCTTTTTCTTTTCGAACAGCATACATCAGCCTTCGCACCTCTGCATCATCTGGGGTCCCATGGGATTGCGCCATTATATTATCAACAAGTGGAGCGCTCATCCTGATGGATGCTGAATACTCTGACTCCGCACTTTCAGATGGGTTTGTCATTCCCAGGCCTCCCATACGGGCAGGAAGTGCTAGCAGTTTTCGTTCAGTCAGTTATGTTCTGTTAGTGACGGTATGAGGACATCTGAGATAGCACGCTCGAGTGGTTCCAAGAGATCTTCAATATCTGGCAGGGTCCTCATGATGTAAGTCCACTTATGCCTTAGCCCGAATGTAAAAGCTGCACGCCAAGCTTGCGGTTCAGAGGTTGCAAACTCTGCTAGTAAAGTTACTTCACTGATCCACTCCTTTACTTTGCTGCCGACATGCTCCTCTAGATACGACCTCTGTCCGAGTGCCGCGCCAAGGTGTTTGCGCCCTTCCATGGTGATCTTTATTCCAGTTCCCGCAAAACACATCATTTACTTCTTTCAGATTCTCTGGTTTTACCACAAGCCAGCACTTTTTTGTGTTTGGATGGTAGCCTAAAGCTGGACCCGCTGCCAGCAGCTCGTCCCACCACTTTCTCATGTCTGTCAACGCACCCGCTCCAGTGCCATCGTCGGCATACCAGCACTGCTTTGCAGAACTACGAATGCTCAAGAGAGTAATTAGAGGTTGAAGACTGATTGCATATAAGCTCATAGCTAATGGATCCCCTTGTGTAGTTCCTTTCAAAGACAAGAGCTCTTTCTCTTCAGTAACAATAAGTCGCACAGGTGCTCAGTAGGTATTTATTGCATAGGTGGCAATTATTGGACATATAACTCTAACGTTGTGCAGCGCTGCCGCTCTATTAAGCGAATTAAAAGCGTTCGAGGCATCTACGATTAACGCGGCGTCTGTTTCATCCAACTCCAAGATATTATGCATCGCATGAATGGCAGCCTCACTGCCGGATTTATGACCTGCGCACACTTGTGTATCACCACATGCGTCAATCACATCTTGTTTTCCCACTCTAGAAACACATTTGCCAATAATCCTTCTGATCACCTCTCCTACACCAATTGGTCGAACCTCACAATTACCTTTATCCTGCGCGATAAGGCGGCTCGCTAAAATAGGCTCAATGATTAGCGGATCCCCATATTCTGTGCAAAGTCTCTTCGTTAATATAGCAAGAGAGTCACATAAGTTAGTACTTGATCTCTTGAAAGACTTGCAAGCTAGGATTCTCCTGAATAATAATAATAATAATAATAATAATAATAATAATAATAATAATAATAATAATAATAACCTAAGCCTGAACCTAAGCTCAACAGAGTTTTAAAATCTACCAGTGCCGCCATGGAGGACATTGGACTAACATGGAATCCTAAGAAGTGCAATGTGATTCATGTGAGGAAAGGGGCTCAAGTGCATGATGCAGCAGGTGTGAGGTTAGGTCACGAGGGGGTCGTGGAAAGCTTGGACGCGAGTTCTACTTACAAGTTTCTAGGGGTGAGAGAGACTGTGATGCAGGATGAGAAGCTGGCATTGGAATGTGCGGCAAAGGTGTACCTGCAAAGGTTGTCATTAATTTGGAGTAGCCCCCTGTCTGATTCCAACCGTGTGACTGCAAGTAACCAGTTTGCTCTTCCAGTCCTCTCCTATTTGATGTGGACTCAGCATTGGCCTATTACAGAGCTTAGAGTGATCGACAGAGAGGCGAGAAAGATAATATGTGAGAACGGAGGGAAGCATCCGCTAAGTTCGACGGCTATGTTGTATCTACCCAGGGACAAGGGTGGGCGTGGCCTACGCGCAATTGAGCAAGAATACAAGCTAACAAAAATCAAATCTGCAATTAAGCTGTATGAGAATACAGATCCTACCATGAGGTTAGTTCAGAAGTTTGAAGAGAGGGCGAGTGAGAAGGGATTCACTTCGTTGGTTAAGGAGGCATGCAAGTACGCGGAGGAGCTGGACACGGGTTTGACTTTGAACTATCCGAAACCGTCATGCAGCCCGCGCCAAGCTCCGGATACAGAAATTCTAGGGAAGAAAGTTAAGGGTTATTTGAGGAGGACTGTGACGGAGAAGTTACAGGAAGAGATTGAGAGCGAGCAGTGGCATGGTCGCTTTCTGTGTGCACGGTGGCACGACAAAGATCTGAGCATGGATGAGTGTTTTGCTTGGCTACGGGAGTGGCCCTCAGCACCCACCCACACGATTACCGGGGTACTGGAGCTTTACGAACAGCTCACCCCTACTAGAGTGTATACAAAGATCAAAACAGGAACTTCACAAGGAGAGATCACGTGTAGGTTGTGCGGAGGCGCTGCAGAAACTCTTGCGCATGTTCTTGCAGGATGTCCTGCTTTAGCACAGTCCAAGTACTTGGAGCGACACAACGCTGCACTTAAGGTGTTGTTCTTTGAGGTGTGTAAAGACCTGCAGCTAGTGGACTCAGTACCACCATGGTACTCGTTAGTGGGACCCAAACCAGTGTACGAATCTCCGGAAGCTCAAGCTTACTGGGATGTACCAGTGTATGCCGAACAAAGCTATGTCAAGGCCAACAGAGTGGACGTCAGATTTGTGGATCACAGGAGGAAACGAGTCTGGGCAGTTGAAATGAGTTGCCCCTGGTTAGACAACCGTGGGAAAAAGGAGAGGGAGAAGATGGAAAAGTATGCTCCACTGCGCTGGGAGTTAAGGAAGCAGTACCCTGGCTATGTCGTGGAACAGTGCAACGTAGTGATTGATGTGCTAGGCGGTTGGTCTAAAGATTTAGAGAAAACAATAAAGAAACTTGTGGGCGCTAGAGGAAGGGAGGTTCTCAGAAGGATGCAGAAAGCTATTATCTCAAGTTCGCTTAACATAGCGCGGGCCTTCAAGGCCATCGTCAAATAATCTTACGAACTTTAGAAATTATAGAGTGTTAGAAAATTTTAAGGATTTTTTTATTTATTTATTTATTTTTAAATTTAAATTTAAATTAGAATTTTAGGATTTAGGATTTTAAGGATTATTATTGTTATGATATATATATATATATATATATATATATATATATATATATATATATATATATATATATAGAATGTATTTTATTATTTTAAAACGCTCCTTTATATAGAGACTTATGTTCCGTAAGAGGACATAGGCTACGCTTTGCGCCCTATGTACTTTTAACATTAGAGCATCCATACGTGTATACTGCAGATAATAATATAACGTCATGTCCATTATATTTACAAGAAAGAGATCCATTTCAACAGTGAAATGTTACATGCTTCGACTCAGGATGCTTGCTTTCCACAAATGAATTTGCTCTATCTGCATTCATGTATTTGATGTGGAGCCAAACGTGGCCTCTGGCAGAGCTCAGACAAATCGACCGACAAGTAAGGAAGATCATCGTCGCGAATGGAGGGCGACACCCAACAAGTTCAAATGCAACCCTTTACTTGCCAAGGAGCATTGGTGGAAGAGACTTAAGGTCAGTTGAACAGGAATACAAACTGACTAATATCAAACTATGAGCAGCATTAAAGATATATGTAAACCCCGATCCAACGATAGGAATCGTCCGCATGTTCGACGAGAAGGCAAGTAAGCGAGGACATCAGTCCTTTGCTAAAGATGCTGCCACGTTTGCTAGAGAACTTGATCTTGAATTAAATCTAACGTATCCTCAGTCTACGTGCTCTAAAGTGGGAGCGGATGAAATCCTAAGGAAGTAGGTCAAAGAAGACTTGAAGAAATCGGTGGTTAGCAAGTTAAAGTCAGAAGTAGAAGACCAAAAGTGGGAGGGAAAGTTGCTAGCAAGCAGGTGGAAGGATGAAGACCTAGACAAAAAGTGTTTTGAGTTGATGAACAACTGGAAAACTGCACCGACCGATATGATAACTGACGTTTAAGACCTATACGAACAGCTTTTACCCACAAAGCCGTACACAGGGAAGAAGATTAAAACAACTAATCATCAAGATTACACTTGTCGACTGTGTGGCAAGGGCCAAGAGAGTGTCGCGCATGTGTTGGCGGGGTGCAGTGCTATCGCTCAAACTAAATACCTAGAAAGACACAACAACGTCGTTAGAATCCTTTTCTTCGAGATTCTAACCAAATACAAACTACTACCAAGAGAGGAGTATGCGTGGTATAAACGAATCAATCCAAAGCCAGTCTACGAGAAAGAAGAACTCAAAGTTCGAGTTCAAGTTCGAGCAAATCGCATCGACGCGCAAGTCATTGATAAAGTAAAGAAAGAAGTAATCCTGATCGAGGGGGGTGGAAAATCGACAGATGAAGACGGGGGAGAAAATGCGAAAGTATGGTCGACTCAGATGGGAACTCAAACTGCAATTTCCAGGATATAAAGTTTCTCAGCACAACATCATCATAGATGTACTGGGTGGTTATTCAAAAGATGTGAGGAAGTCAATCAAGTGTTTGGTAGGAGACAGGTGTGACATGGTCCTGAAGCAGATGCAGAATGCAATGCTGTCATGCACTCTGAACATTGCAAGGAACTTTAAAAATTCTTGAACACTGAACAATTTCATAAGAAATTTAGATACACTTAAATTAGGGGTTTTTATTTGCATTTTATTATTATTATTATTATTATTATTAGCTTTTCTTTTGTTTTTTCTTTTTTGAGAAAGAAGATTTAAGATTTTTAGATACGCAGATCAATGGCTAGGATTTTTACATTTGGATACTTAGGATATACTATTATGTAGGATATGTAATATCGATCGATAGAGGATTGTATATTTTTTTAGGGATTAACAGGAGTTGGTTACGCTTTTTGGGCGCCCAAAGTTTGTAATAGGTTTGCAAACAGATGTTTCAATAAACTGCAAATATTACTACTACTACTACTACTACTACTACTACTACTACTACTACTACTACTACTACTACTACTACTACTACTACTACTACTACTACTACTACTACTACTACTAATAATAATAATAATAATGTAATATCATGCCCTTTATATTTACAAGAAAGAGATCCATTTCAACAGTGAAATGTTACATGCTTCGACTCAGGATACTTGCTTTGCCTTGTTAGCTCTCATCCTCTGTTAACCACGACCTCCTGCAATACTCAAACCTTCCGTTCACCGGTTTGTATTCAGAAATTGCACCTTGCCTTTCACTTAAGCAATATGATAGTTATGATAAGACGTTGACTAGGGGTGCTTTCGATTGGGGAATCCGGAACTTCAGATTTCCAATCGAACACAAAATCCGAAAACGGATTTCGCGACAGATTTTGTTAATTGAAATCCATGTCGGGTGAGGATTTCAATTCACAAAATCCGTCACAAAATCCGTTTTCGGATTTTGTGTTCGAATGGAAATCCGAAGATCCGAATTTTAAAATCTAAATCCGGATTTCCCAATAGAAAGCACCACAGGAGTTGACCTGCTGCGCTTTAAAGATAGGACAAGAGTTAAAGCTTCTTATTGTTTTAATAGTGAATTAGTTAAACTTTTGTATGTGGGGTTTCTTCTGCCTACACTGAGTGGCCCATTTAAGATCAATTTTTTTTTACTATTTTTTAGTATTTTTAAAGTCATCTAGTAACATTCCACGATCTGACCTGATCATCGATGTTACCGATTAGCGAATCAATGATAATATATTTCACCTTAGTGTCCTATCCTGCTAAGCTTTCGTCGACCCCGGGCAGTTGTTGATTATGTGAACTCTTTAGCCTCATACATACATACATACATACATACATACATACATACATACATATTTATTAATCCTTTGAGTGAGAGACACTATACAGGATGCAGACTCTATAAAGGATGCTAGACCCTATACAGGATGCAATTACGCTGTTATTCAGTGTTCAACATTCCCTGGATGTTGGACGCATGTACCTATAATCGTATCAATACAGCTACGCAACGAAGATGTTGGTTCATCGTCCAATATTTTTACCAAAACGGTTAAACAACCGGCCATGCATGTTCAAACTGGAAATTGCCTAACCGATGAATTTTCTTTTGCAAAGGACTTTGATAAAAGTTAAAGAAAACTACTCGATCATTTCTTAATGATGACTTTTTAATTCTATTGCAGCGAGAAGAGGAAGTAGAGAGGTATTAGTTACTGTGACTTTCCTTTTGTTTTATTTTCACTGGTAAAACTGAATGCCTCCATAGAGAATTCTGAACAAACTAATTTGGAATGCCCATTACCCTCTCTCTCTCTCTCTCTCTCTGAGGGAAACATAACACTTCTCCCAGCGATGCTAGTTTGATAGTGACCAGTATTCACTGGTCATTCAGTTGTGAAAATATTACCCCCGAAAATAGGGTGACGTCAGTGCTACAACAAACACGATAGATATTTAACTCGCACGGAATATTATGTGCATAAAAGTTAGGACAATTTATTCAGTGGTGTTACAACAAAATCGTGGATATAATACATATTGTAGAATAGAAAAGAATCACAATAATTTACAATTCCTATGTAACAATAAAAGGGGATAAAGTATAAAGGACAAGAAAGATTAATAAGTTATACTATATATTTGTTAGTTTGCGACACCTAAACTAATCGAGTAGGTGCCCCAAATTAACTATAATATAAGCAAAAGGAATAAAGAGTAACAACAACAATTTTCGTTCAAAAAATATTACTTTTTCTGCTAACTAAATGTACTAACTTTAAATTTAAAAGAATTATATTGAAGACATTAGCATAAATTACTTAAGAATCAATAACATTACACTAACCGTCAATGATGGATTTTTTTATATTTTGACGAAATGTAGAAAAGGGATTGATTTTAGTTCCCTCTCAAGAACAGATGAAGATCACTGGTGGATTATGAAACGAGAATCGACCAAATTAGACCTATTAAAGATAATACAATCACTGGACCGATATTTTTTATGATTTTCATAACGATTATTTGCTCATTTCAGAACTATTGTGACTTTGACCGCGAAACTTGATCAAGAGATGCGCGTGGTAAGAGATTTTCCACCAGTAGTACCTTCGAAAAAAGTCCCGAGTGCAATACTATCTATTGATTCTTTGTTCTCGTTTTACATTCTCAGAGGGACGAGATTAAGGCTTCCGTTGATCAACTGAACACCACGTTAATGGTCAGTTTCCAGCCTCAAAAATTCTTGTATCGATTGCAAAATTTATCGCCCCTTCCAAGACTCCCTCTCGATGTCACAATACCGGCTAAGTCCTGTGGGCCTGTTGAACAAAGGGAATTCCTTCCTTATACTCTTTGGGCATCAACAGACCCATGATATCAACCAATGTCCAAACAAAAGATTTTGCACGTCTAGCCTCTCATTCAGTGTAAGGCTGGACGGGCAAAGACAATGCAGAAACAAAGCCTTTATTCCCCACGGACTCCAAAATGGCCGCCGAGTGATAAAAGTGAATTTTCATCGGACGACGTCAGACGAGGGGCCCTGCTGGTGTATACTATTCCTGATTTTCGGAGTCAGGAAAAGTTCTTAATGCACGTGTCACGTGTTACTGCGCTGTTCTGTTGGACAAACGATCACGAACGATCAATTTTAAACTTGATTCAAGTCCATTTTATCGAAAAGGCACTTAATTTACACCCTAACGTCATTCTGTAAGGTAAAGCTAAAGAATTCATCAGGCAGGCAACAGGGTGGGGGACAATGCTCCTGAAACCGTTGTGCGCCCAAGCCAGCTCAATGGCTTGTAGTTTGTGAGAAACTTAAACTTTATTGCCTGTGACCTTAGACAACAGGTTGACTGAATTTTAAGGTACCTTCTTCTTTCTATGATTGCCATTTAAAAGATGATTCTATTCTGTTATGTTACTAGGTTGTTAACAACGACAAACTGAAACTTGAAATGTAAGTACGGGCATTGAAGGTTTCCTGACAAGCGAGCGTTTCATACTATGGACAACTGGCAAGAATTAATAGCTAATAAACCGGCCGGTTTCTAAATAACTTGAAGAAGTGTAAGAATTTCACAATGGATAATTATGTGGCTAGCCTTACTTACGTATGTTTCATCCCTGCCAAGGGACTCATCAGAGACCTTTCGGCTTACTCGTCAGGCTGACAGAACATCAAACATTGCGTTTGAAGTCCTGCTAGCATCAAAATGATGGTGGTAATCTGGCCTTATATCACATAAGGATTCCCAATTGCGTAATCTGCCGATTAACAACTTTGAAAAAGTGTAAGAATTTCACAATGGATATATCCATACGTACATACGTACATACGTATGTAAGGCTAGCCACATAATTATCTATTATGAAATTCTTACACTTTTTAAAGTTGTTAATTGGCAGATAACGCAATTGCGAATCCTTATGTGATATAAGGCGAGATTGCCACCATCATTTTGATGCTAGCGGGACTTCAAACTCTCGATGTTTGACGAGTTAGCCGAAAGGACTCTGATGAGTCCCTTGGCAGGGATGAAACATACGTATATACGGTTTTTAAATACGTTTAAGATCTCACCGCAAAAGGGAAAATACGACAAATTTTTGCACATTTCATTTTTGTCCTGGGTCACATTCGGCCATTTTATTTTGGTTTGTAGGGAGATAAAAGAAGTCAAGAAGGAACAGTTGTCGAAGGACGAGGAGGTAGGTATAACAAAAGCTTTGTTACAACCACAACAACAACTATTTATTTGCACTGCACAATTTACAGAGTGACAATTAACATAAAACAATAAAATAAAATTCATAGTCAGTAGCTGGCCACGCAAAATAACTTAATTAAAAGCTAAACTATTTGGGAGACCATTATCTACATGTATTGATTACGCAATTTGCATTCGGTCAGTAATCTTTTTCTTACTAGATATATTAATTATAGAAACTAGACCGAAGAGGTGAAAACAATGGGAGGCTCTTGCACAGTACACTCATTATTTATATCCCCTCAACCTCTTCCAATTCTCTTGTCTTCCTCTTCCGAATTTGCCCAAATTGCCAACTGTCAAGACAAACGATCGCTTTTTTCTTTTTACCTTTTTGTGGTTTGCTTAAGCTGCTATATCTTCTTTTAAATTTTGGGGCTCCTTATTTCCTTTTTTATATGCTATTTGATTTTCAACACCGCCACTTGTTCTTTGCTCAGCTCGAGACCTGAGTTAAAAAGCGGCGTTTTTATCAGTCCTGTGAAGTGAAAACAATGAAGAAGATTATTAATATGATCATTATCATGTAAACGTAACACTTTAACTCTAGCGGATGTTACTACCGACACAGTACACCACAGGAGGGTCATTCCTTCTCCTTCAACTTTCCAACACCTTCCTCAGAATCTTTGCTGTTCCTAAAAAGGCTGTTTTCTGCGACAATCCTGTCCTAATTATAATCCCTAGCTTCTCAAGCCATACAAATGGGAAATTAAAATGGAAAATGGAAGTGCTTTGTTTATAGTGGAAGTGCACTTAGTTATCAAGCGAGGTCACAGGCAAACCCCCCCCCCCCGCCCCCTTTAATAATCCGAAAGAAATTCAAACTTAACAGAAACATGATTGAGAACCCCAACTGGCAGAAGGAAACCAGTTGGCTGTTTACAAGGCATGGTAGAGTTAAATCCGGGACAATCGGAGACAAATCCAAACAGCAATAAAAGCAAGGTGACACACGCTAACTCCAACCCGGTGTGGTCAACACATCACGCATGCGCACAACCATTTCATAACCATTTCACCCGGTCAATTAGCAGCCATGGACAGCTGTTTCGGCCTTTTGAAGAAACAAATCCAAACCAGCGGCTAAAACAGGGCGGTTTGCACCCGGAACAGCCGCTTGCAAAACCAACGCCATAACCACTGGACCACGCCGCTTCCCTTTTACTTAGTTCTCCGAGTGCACTAACAACTATGGGTAACAGTTCTAGATATCCTCCCCCACCCTAGATTTCCATATTTCTCTCTTCAGATCCTGGTATTTCTCTTTTTGTCACCTTCCTTTTCATACACTCTGTGATCTCAATTTCAAGCTCCTTGGACCAGCCTCCAAGTACATCCATGATGACATTCAATTTTTATGATCTTGTATCCTTGGTGTTGTCTTGACAGCTCCAGTCGTAGAGGTCCATACTTCTCTGTCTTTTCTGTTTCTTTCTTGTTGTGGTTATCTAACCACGGACAACTCGTCTCAACCATATGAGTATGTATACTTTCTTGCTCTTGTGATCAATAAAGCGCACATCCACGCGATTAGAACGTACAAAAGTGTGATCAGCATATACTGGTACGTTCCAAAATGCTTCTACGTCAGATGACTTGGAGAGTGGTCTAGGCCTCACTTGAGAGAACCACTTTTGTCTTTCTAAGTGTTTTGACTGTGCGAGGGATGGACAACCAGCAAGTTATGGGCCACACATACTACATGTGATGTTGTTCTTATTTATAGTTCCAGTCTTAAAAAGCCGAGTAGACTTTAGTTGGAGTGAGCTGTTCATACAACTCCACAATACCTGCAATGCAGTGGGTAGGAGTACACGTCCACTTACTCCGCCATGCAAAACAGCCTTCATGACTCAATTCATCATCCTGCCATCTTGATCTCGAGCTCAGTAGTTTTCCTTGCCAAACTTCATCTTCGATCTTCTCGACAAGCTTTTCATTTACAGCCTTCTTGAGATGTTCTTAATCTGCTGTCCCTTGATCTTCACCTCTGGTGCTTCCAATGGGCTGCTCGATGGTTCGGGGTTATTCAACTTCAGAGTTATCCCTAGTTCCTCAGCAAACTTTTTTGCGTCTTTAATGAGTGAGGAGAATCCCTTTTCTGTCGATCTTTCCTCAAATTGTTGGACAGTTCTCATCATGGGGTCTGAATTGTCATGTAACTTGACAGCCGCTTTTATCTTGATCAACTTATACTCTTGTTCAATAGACCGTAAACCTCGTCCACCTTTCTCTAAGGGAAGATATAAAACTGCCGTGGAGCTTAGTGGATGTTTTCCTCCGTTTTCACTGATGATCTTTCTTATCTGTCTATCTATGTTCCGTAGTTCTTCTAGTGACCAGTGCTGTGTCCACATAGGGTATGTGAGCACGGGTAAAGCAAACTGGTTGGTTGCGATAACTCGATTACAATTCGACAGAAGGCGTGTCCAAATTACTGACAATCTTTTCAAGTGCACCTTCGTTGCCTCTGTAAGTGCTTGATACTCGTCTTGCATCACTGACTCTCTAATTCCTAGGAACTAATTCCTAGGTTCTTCACCACTGTTGTTTCGTCAAGTCTGAGATCTTTAAACATTTTGAACTTGTTTACCTCTTCTAACATGGATGAAGTTGCATTTCTTTGAATTCCAGTGGAGACCCACGTCTTGCATAGCATTACAGGTTGATCGTAAAACCCTGTTTAATTTACATTCAGAGGCAGCAAAGACTTTCAGGTCATCTACACAAGTAAGTGAGTCACCTTGGTCGATAAAGGTTTGCATTCAATAACCACGCAATAGGGGTTAAACACAAAGTAAAAAGGCGTGGACAGAGAACGTCACTCTGAGGCAGTCCCTTTCTAAATCTGATGGTGGCTGATGTCTCCATTCCTTGCTTTGTAGAAGCAACGATCTTGGTATTTCAGCTTGCACGGGTAACCTGTGTACTTCCGTCATCTCTATCATCCAACTATAATCCACAGAATCGTACACTTTCCTGACGTCAACCCAAGCCATGCTTAGGTTGCATTTTCTTCGGTGACAGTCCAGAGTAACCATCTTGTCAATCATAAGGTTGTCAATAGTTCCGCTACAGCCTTAATTTGCACCCCTTTGCTCGCCTTCCATCAAGTCATAATCATTCAGGTGTCTGTCTAATGGGATCTGTAGACATGACGTAAACCACTTATAGATGTTGTCGAGGCAGGTTATGGATCGTTGATTTTTGCTAGAGAATTCACCTTGTTTGGGTATGAGTCGTGTTTTAACCTCGGCAAACCACAGTGGGTACGCCTCATTGTGGTAGCGAGCAAGCACGTTTCCACCAGATATTTACGAGTCTATCCGGACCAGGCGCACTGAAGTTTCTCTTCTTGATCTTTACAGCATCTTCAGTTTCCAGTTTCTAATCCTGTTCTGCAGGGAGGGGGGGGGGGGGGGTACATGTACCTGTCTAGCAATTGCTTGTTTCATTTCCTGAAGCCAGTCAGCGTCCTTGTCGCCAGTCCCCCTCGTCTCCCACAGGCACTGCCAAAAGCTACTTGCTTCCTCGATATATTCGAAGGTATTGCTGCTGTCATGAGAACCGTTCGTATTAGCTCTTTGATATGTAGGACAATCTCAACTCTCACATATCGCTGCAAACTTGGCACAGACCTGCCTTGTGTCTTGCTTAAATTGGCTATTCAGTAAGCTTGCTTCTTTTTGCTTCTTTTCTCTAATATACTTTGCTTTAACTTCCTCAACTGTGATATCTTCTTTTCCATGTAGTTCACAAGCCCAGCAGATGAAATCGCTTCACTTTCTTCTAACAAAATTAACCATCCACAGATAACAAAAGGGGTTTTCAATCGATGAAACGCTAAATTGCATCACTAGTTCGGTTACGGCATTGTTAATGATTTCTAAGTCGTTCTTCATAAGCCTTTCTTAAGTTCTAGTGTCGATTTCACGGTTTCCGTGATTCCCCGGTTGAGTGTACACTAATCCAAACATTTGTGTCGCCTTTTCTACCAGAGCACGTTCTTCTTCGCTTTGTTGAGTTCTGGCTGGTCCTGGTGGAATTGTAGGGTTCAGAGTATGCAAATCCGATACTTGGTAGGCCCAAAGTTACCATTTTGTTCTGTTGCAAAATTTACAATATTTTCCATGTCGTTTCTCTCATCCTCATTCCTTTGGCGTCTTGGAAGTTTATTTAAAATATTCCCCGCTGCATTACCTAGCGATTTCTCAAGCCGCGCAGCCTGGTCTCGTAGATTTTGTCGAGTTAGTGCTAGATGATCATAACCTTGCTGATCCCATAGATCTTTCATTACTTATTGACAGGCATGTAGCCTTTCTTACAATGTCCATCCATAGCTCCAGGATCATCATCATCATTGTTATTATTATTATTATTATTATTATTATTATTACTATTACTCAGTTCCAATGAAACCTTTTTCACACTTGTTTGATTCAATATGTTTTGGCAAGCCTTTGCGTCAGTATAGTTTATGAAAAATCATGGTAATGTTCAGCTCACTAACTAATTACCGTTTATGTTGAAATTTTGCTCTTAGATGGCAAAAGTTGCGAAAGAAAGCGAGGTCTTTAAAAGGTAAATTAAAAAATGCACGTATTGCGCATCTAACAATGTTCACGCACTCACAATTCTACAATGATGATCGACCCCCAAAACCTATTTCAAGTACTATTTCAAAAACGAGTGCGAGGGTTTCATCAGGTTTCGATTCCAAAGGCGAGACAACATTTGAAACCACGAGGCCGCAGGCCAAGTGATTTTATTGTTTTCGAGCGTTTGGAAACCTGATGAAACCCGAAGCACGAGTTTTTGAAACTTCTTCTCCAACAAAGAAAATTAGTTTGAATAATTGAAGTATTGTTTTTGGTAAACGGAATGTGAATTTGTCACGTACTTGCTCCTCTGTGACAATTTTTGAATATTCATCATGTCACGTTGTTACCTAACTGTTTGTCAGTTCCGAGCGAACACGTTGCTTCACAAAGCAAATGGCAGAGTATATATTTAGACCTCCTAAAACTAGCTAAGAAGAGGAAAAGTACTAGTGTGTGGCCAGCGCTATCCCGAGGTAACGTGTGCGTCTAGTGTGTTAAATGCAAGGATAGGTAGTAAATTAGTACGCCTTAGAACTGGGAATTTCCAACGTTAGTGCCATTTTAGGTCGGAAGAGTACAGCAAGGTTGGAAGCGAACCAAAAGACGAGGTTGCCTCCATTGAGCGAGAATTTAAATTTAGAAAAAGGATACCCTTTTCTGTTTCGGGGAGTTTAATAACTGTACCTTAACATTTAACGTCAGCAGTACATAATTTAGGTTTAAAGTTTGTTTTGTACAATGTGTGATTAAATAAAGTTGTTTATCGTCATGTGTTTTTCTTTCTTTATGAATATGCAGATTAATTTTAAGAAAATTTCCATCCGTGTTTGAAATTATCTCCAAACATGCCGTGGTTTTCAACTCGTTTTTCATTGGGTTTCTAGACCCATCCACCTGACCAGAATAAGATGCTCTGGTTGGGTAAGAGCTGCATGAATAATTAATGAGTTTGAGAATGCTAATTCTCATAATTCATAAGGTGATCACCCAACCAAGAGACGGCAATTTCGTCACGTGCATGTGGTTTGAAACCCCGGTGAAACACTGGAATGACGCGCTATCCATGGGTTTCATGTAATATCAAACCCTAGAATTTGATAAAGCAAACTCGAAAACAATAAAAGCACTGTGCCTACGGCCTCGTGCTTTCATCAGTTTTCTCGTGTTTGGAAACCCCGATGAAACACTTCCACTCGTTTTTGAAATATGACGTAAATTTCTCCTTACAGAAAGTTACTGGAGGCTAAACGGCAGCTACAGAACGAAACAGAAAAGGTAGGACAGTTAACATTGCTAGTTGACCTTCCTCACAAAGTCTTTTCAAAGTCAATATACTAAATTACAAAGACAATACTAAATGTAATAAAATCTGGGAATACCGTATTGTAAAAAACGATCACGAAAAAAAAATGGAATAGTCAAAAGATTCTTTGACAACTCATTAAAAAGGCTACGCGTAAGAATATGTAGCGAAAGTAGGCTTACCTACATAATTCCCGAAATATATATTGTCTAAAATTCTTTCCGGAATTTCCCAAACAAAAGCTCTAAAATTATTTTAGAAATGTCTAAAATTCTCTAAAAACTCTCTAAAATTCCCGAAAAGTCTTATAAATGTCGTTTCTTATGGTGCCATATTTGCTATCAAGCAAAGATCCGGATTCCGAAACTACGGGTAGGTACTTTATATATGATACCCTATAATGTACCGATCCTCAAGTCCTCTACCCGTCCTTTAGCGTCCTTACACATCCCTAGCCGGATGTGTAAGGACGCTAAAGGACGGCTAGGGATGTGTAAGGACGCTAAAGGACGGGTAGAGGACTTGAGGATCGGTACATTATAGGGTATCATATATAAAGTACCTACCAAACTACGGCGAGAAACCGCTGCTTAGATGCACTGTAGGACCCCTTTTGGTGGAAAACGGTTAGAAGGGAATGGTTATGAACGGACTGACCCCTCTCCTGGTAGGTTGGAATACAAAAAAAAAACCACGTTTTGTCAACGTTTTTGCCTGCGAAAAGTTTCCAATATGTCAGGTGAAAGTTCAAATTGCTCTAAAATTACCGAGGTTTTCTAAAATTCTTTTTGATGTCTAAAATTCAGAAAAAAATTCCGGAATTATGTAGCTAAGACTAAGGGAAATTCATATTTTAAGTCATATTTTAAGTCTGTGAAATTAAAGTAACAGGTTTTCTCTTTTGAGGTGTTATAGTCCCTGAAACTGATGTAAAATGTAATTTTAGCTAACAAATAAATGCAAATCAGGTGAAAATGCTTAAAATAGTGACCGCGCTCCTGGAGGGGGACTGGGAAACTAGACATTTCAAAGACCTTTTTCTCAAAAAGTAGCCGTACGACCAGGGTTAAACTTTTGGGAATTAGTGAACAATATGAAGACGAAACCGTCAACATTTTTTTCAAAGATCAATTGTACAGTTTTTATCACTGAAATAGAAGAAAATTGTCGTTTTTGCCATTTGCGAAAAACCTGCCTGACAGATTTAACTATTTATTCCTATACATGATTATTTTTTTTTCGCTAAGGAGATCCTGGAATGGGGTCATTCGGAAACGCCTTTCCCCTGATTTGCATTTATTTGTTAGCTAAAATTACATTTTATATCAATTGCAGTGACTAACTCTTCAGAGAGACATCCTGTTGCTTTAATTTCAAAATCTAGATCTTTTCTTCGAAAAACTGTAGTAAGCCACCTTAAGTCAGTCCTTCTGACAATTAGCAACGGGGGGAACAGTTGGTACCCAACTCTTGGGAACTTCTGGTGTTACGATCGCTGAACTTCGCGGGCTTAATGGACTCGTAACAAATATTTTCAGGACGTGACATGTCATGCTTTTAAAGGCCATAGGGTCACTAAGGATGTAAAATCGTAAATGGTTTTAACCCAGGAGTGATATCATAATTAAGTAAAGTACGATCGTCCGGGTGAGTGTAGTCCTGAGAAGGACTGTTTGAGATGACATTGACTGACGTTTTGACAACCTGAGCGGAAGTCATCTTCAGAGTAAAGTGATTAATGTAACGTCAGTAGATACTATAATAACTTCGGTCGTATACGTCATTTGGTCAACTTATTCTTGATGTCATTGCACAACTGTCAGTTGAGCCTAGATGTAATTGGCTGGGAAGACTAAACAGTGATTGGTGCGTTTCGATCCGTCTATACGTCTAAGATTCTGTACGTGTACCGTGGAATACGTTGTTCAGTACTGTGATAGAGTAAATCAGTGTGTTGTTTGTCTGTTGATGTCGTCGATGGGTCGTTTGTAGGGTGCGGGAAGTTGTTGGCATCGGTTTATTGGTGTCTGTTATAAGTTAGTAAACCAATTTTCCACTACGATCCGTTGGTAGTAGCTAGTGCTGTAGGTAATACATGCAGCAGAGTACCAGTCGATTCTGTGGTTTGTCTCTAGATGGTGTTCAGCAATGTTATTGTTGATGTCACCGTTCCTCGTCGCTCGTCTGTGTTCAGTCAGTCTAGTGCTCAAATTTCCGCCGGTCTTACGGATATAAGTGGCCTGGCAGTTGCAGCATTTGATTTTATAAACTGCTCCTTGTCTGTCCTAAGGTTGGTCTTTGTCTTTGACGTTAGTCAGTAGTTTTGGTAAGGTAGTGATGGGTCTGTGAACAACACAGATGTTGTAAGGCTGTAGGATCTTAGCGATAATCTCAGAAGTTCCTTTGATGTAAGGTAACTGAAGGTGGCTTGGGGAGCGGAGTAATTTGCGAAAGCCAAATTGTGAACCGTCCTGCGTTACGCTTGCACGTATTTTCCCACACAATTGAACAATAGTAAAGTTTGCTAAAAACTAGGAAGTGTATGATTATCAAGAAAGTATGTTTGTCAAAGACGTGCCTAGCACGAGTTACTTGACTGATGCCAAACATGCAAGGAGTGCGATTAATTACATCATAAGTCAAACTCAGGATCCAAATCTTTGGGGATAATTTTGTCTGCCTCCAAAAACTATCAGTTTTGTTTTGCTAAGGTTCAGTGATAGATGGTTATTGAACACAATTCACTTATTAGTCAGTGGTCATCTTTTTGAACCAGCAACAGCACACGGTGCATGTGTCTCTCAGTTGGACAGAAATAATGCGCTTTGCGTCGTTTACTTAACTCCGAGAACTTCAATTCTGTGGCTCCGAAGGGAAGGTCGTTCGTTTAAAACTAAAAAGCAGGAGGCCTTAAATACTCCGTCCCTGAGGAACACCACTGTCCACAGATAGGGGCTCAAACAGTGAAGGGTAGACTCGTAACACTTGTCGCCTGTCGCTGAGGAAACTATGAAAGTATTCAAGAGTAGAACATGAAGAATCAATCATTTTCAGGATAAGCATCTCATGGATAACACCATCGAACCCTTTGCTCTCATCTAAAAGTACGAAATATGCAACAAACATCTTTTTATCGATGGCATTGAAAATTGTGTCAGTTAACAAACATAAGAAAGAAAGAAAAAAAGAAAAAGCAAGTATTTGTGTCAGTTATGCGCCGATCAAATCGAAACTTCAACATCCCCGCCCCTGGGCAAACCCCGAGCATTTGACTATCTTCTGTGCCCGGGAAGTGGGGAATTTGACCTTTGCCTGCGTGGGGTGGGGAAAATTGAACCGGAAGTGTCAGGTTTCAAATATTTCTTTTTCGGGCGCCGAAGTCGCTAACAGCTTTAAAACACGTGTTTGGACGAGATGAAAGATAGAATTTGTGAGCGATTGGCTTACGAAAAAGATCTTCAAAAGCCTTTATTAAAGACGACAGCAGCCGACGACCATTGTTCTTTAGTAGTGTATGTGAGACAAATCCGAGGATAGGGTGGGGTATTTGAACACCATTTTGGCCCGAGGGGGCGGGAATTTGAACGATCCAATCTTCAAAAGATCAAATGCCCGGGCTTTGCCGGGGAAGGGGGGGGGGGGGGGGCGGGGATGTTGAAGTTTCGAGTTGACCGGTGCATTGATTCAATGAGCACAGTTTCAGTGGAGTGCCATTTATTACACAATTTTTTTTTGCAAGGGCCTTGGTGAACGAAGTAGAAGTGCTGGATCTTGGGAGATTTAACCAGAAAATAATTCATAGCTGGCTGTACGGCTCTGTCAGGATAAATATACTTTTCTTTTTCCAATATTTCGTCAGACACGGCCTGACAAGATGTCATATGATAGCAAATATATAAGATCCTTAGTGATTATGCCCAACCTATTCGCAAACCTTAGACAGAACATGCAGGCAACAATGAATAGGCCTCTTGTCGTTTTCTAGTTCCTGGCCGCCTTCTTAGGGAATAGGTGTTACACAATCTGTTTTTCTTTCTGAGGTGTACGTTCGTGTTACCAGTGAGAAATCAGGTTATCAATAAATGTGATTATAGCAAGGATTGACGCAAGGCAGTCCTTTATGACGCAAAGTAGGATTTTATCATTCCCAGGAACTGCACTTGAAGTCATTGAAGTTATTATATACTCAATCTGTTTACTTTCTGTGGTGTTAATGTGAACTGCTTAGACAAAGGATATCGTCTCGACACAAAATAATTTCGTTTTACGATGCATTGCAATCATTAACTGGGGATTTTATTTTCTTTACAGTGCCCTGGCCAACGAAACAAAAATCCGATTAAATTCGTCTGCAACAGAAGAAATTTTCAACCTTGATAATTAGTGTTCGTTGGGGTGCAGATTTGGGGATAAATTTCCCAATTGTCTTACAGACATTACTGGTGTTGTGTGGATTTCTCCGGATCTAATCGGCAACATTATTCTTCGGGAGTTTTCAATGGATTTCCTTTTGATAGGCATTTCAAGCCATTCAATTTCTGGCTTTATAATTCTTTTTGCATTATTGGTCTGTGGTCTTCATCAGCAAGCTGAAAGTAACCCTTGCACATGGATTTTGGTTTAGTTTGAAATGCATTGGTATCATAATGACAGATTCCATCGCAAGAGATCTTTGTAATTACCGAAGCTATTTACATACACGCCTAGATTAAGTTAAAGCCTTTCTGCTTGAATACTCAAAATCTGAGCGTGTGAATTTGAAAATTAAATCGGAGCACGTGAATCAAACGGCTCAAGGGGCTTTCATTGTGGATTTGCAGATAACTAAACGGTATGTTATATTAACTGTGTCTCGCCTGTTTTTCTTTTCGTAAGATTAACGCCTTGGACAAGGATCAGTTTGACCTTCAAGTAAGTCTAATCCCGAATAAAATCTTGATTACACCCTCTTGTTTACAGTGCTATTGTTTGACTACATAGCAATATTTTACGAAAAAACTCTTACAAAAGAAGATTTTTCTTAAAACAAATTGAACATAAGTTGGGTTTAAACTCAACTATGAAGTACCACAGTGGCGTAGGCCATAAGTTGTGAGTCCCTCACTCTTTCCCGGCAAGAAAAACATGAATCAATATGGAAAAAAAAAAACGTATGCAATTCTTTTTACAGGATTTGTGTGCAGGAATGGAAAGGTGGGGATTATTTTGCAATACACACTATTTTAAAATAAAAGCTGTTATTTGCTTTATTTCTCAATTGGTTTATTGATAAAAACGTCAACTAAAAGACTGCGTTTAAAAATGAATACGTTCTTTTTGTTTGTAGGGAAGTAGACGAGTTTTTCAGAGAAGTGAAAGAGGTTAATAAGGCAAGTGCCGGCGTCTATTTCTATGGAGACCAATCCCTTATACAGCCAATCCGCTTTTCTGTATTCTTTTCTGGTTAAGTCGACAGTGTTTGCCGACTGTCTGAGCCCCTAAAGCGGAGAACATTTTAATTTGCAAGTTTTCGAAACTTAATTAATGTGGTGTATTTTACTGTAATTTGGAAATTTTCTCCACAGAAAATGATGGAGGAAAGTGTTGAATCGCAAAGGTTAGAATTGATTTTGGGCGTAGGGTTTGTTCTCAACCTTTGAATTACGATGTTGATTCTTCTTTCACTATGTCCACCAGTTTTTAAGACAAACCATTTAATTAATTTCCCAAAAATTAAATTTATGGTTTTTCCTATACCAGAGAAAAAGAGAAGACAAAATCTGAGTATGCCGCTTGGAAAAAAAAGGTAAATAAATGATAGGTTGTTCGTTTTGGTTTCTGAAAACTAAAAAAAAATCAGGCAAAAGATACGAAAAACCGGGAGGATTTTAGACGAAAGCTCTACGGAAACATTGATTCACGCTTTTGTATCTTCTGAGTTGGATTTATGATTGCAATGTCTGCCAAACTACCTGATAAATCGGATACAACTAGTTTACAATATTGCTGCTCGCATTGTCTCAGTACACTTAAATATGAACATTTTACACAGTTATTATGAGTCTACCTGTATTGAATCGCATTCATGATTTAATCTATTAATTTCAATCACAGTCACGTCCTACGACCTTGTTCACAAGCCAGAACTGCTGTTTACCGCAGGATCAAGAACTGTGACTTTAAGGGGACAGGGCCTCACTTTTCTTTTGCTGGTCCTAAACTGTCAATAAGGAAGGCACCGGATGTTAAAAAACAATACCTGAAATCTTACCTTTAAAAACAAGCGTTCCTTTAATTTGTAGATTATATATCTGATCTTACGTAATGATATTCATTGTAGGTAATAATAATTCACTTCTACTCTACTCTATATATTTTTAAGATGATGACATAATGTTGTAACTGTTTTAATCATTTTACATATTGTTGGACTGTTAATTAACTTTTTATTAATATTATTGATTGTAAAGCGCTATGAGTAATTAGTGTAATCCCGCTATATAAATCATTTTAAAATTATTATTAATTATTATTTTCTTCTGTCTTTTCACTTTCTTATTTCATTTCGTATCTTTCTTCCTCTACTCTTTAATTTGTATTTTTTCCTCGTTGGAAAATTGGAGAAAATGAATTTTTAGTAATATATGCTAGTAGTATAACTTCTGTTTATCTTCTTTGCTATTTTGTTTCTGTCCGT
>NC_090884.1:21987585-22022585 GCF_036669925.1 Montipora capricornis | reverse complement strand
TGGAACAAGAGATGATAACTCGAAGGAAATGGGTTTAAAGCAACGGCAAACTCTTCACAGGAAACAACAAGAAAGTAGTTCCAAAGCGGGAACTCTTTCAAGTCTTGTCCCAAGTACACAGTCGAATTTCTCACAGAGGACAGCAAATTACGGAAAAGTTGCTTCAGCAAATTATGCAGAAATCAGCCAGAAAGTTGTCAAGAAATCCATTCCATGCACAGAAAATGCCCAACAACCAATAGCAGTTCCAATCTTCCTCTCTTTGATAGAGATCGACTTGATGATAAAATGTCACCCTCGTACCCAAACATGATGCTTTTAGGAAAAATAACTGAGATGAAAAACCATTATGCTCGAGTAGTGACCAAGTTTGGAGAAGTCCAATGACTTCTTTCTCCTACAACGTACATTAAACCTGTGCAGTGCTACTAATCTTACTTTCGATTATTTCAAAGAAATTTCCTTTACATTCAGCTTGTAAACAGGCCATTTTGCAAAATAAGTAATTTTCTTCCAAAATAAATTGTAGTTTATTAATATTGTAACAGTACAAATAATCCCATTGTTACGTTCAATGGAAATAGAGGGTATTACATGGCCGCTCGGAGATACGAAATTTCTCTTCGAGTGTTGAAAAATATTTCACGAGTGAGCGTAGCGAACGAGGGAAATATTTTTCAACACGAGAACACCAATGAAATACTAAATCATTTCATGAAAGGTATCGAAAGGGGCGATTTTCATATGTAACCATAGCAACAGTGATCTTTTCACGTGTGAAGATAGCACGTTTTCGCGCGAAAGCTAACTTGGTATTTCATTGGTGATTATATAACAAATGTAGTTACTTTCCATTTGTATGCTGCTCTACTTAATTGAAAATCTGAGAGAAAAATATTTATGAAATATTTACATAAGTTATATTGCCAAAGGAATGATTAAAGAATATCACTGTTTTTTCATTATGAAAAGTAGACCTACTTGTCAAAGTCACAAAAGGGTTGGAAGCGTCAGCTTTCAAATTTCTTTACAGTGGTCAATTTACCATATCAACTAAGTTGAATTAACCCTAATCTTCATTTCACTTCCCCATTGACACAGCACCACGGCTTTCTTACAAACTAAACCCCTTTATCCTACATGCAGTTTTGCCTGTGAAAGAATGCTTTACTTCCACCAACCGTGGGCCAATATTCTTAACCCAAAAACCAAGACCACGGTTGTTTTAGACTAAATACTGCAAACTAGTGATTACTCCAATCACTACAATGCGCGCCAATCCCTTACCAGGAATGCAGTGTCTGACACTTGCAGACGGCAAACCAACCCTAACTCGCAGTAAAAGCTAAACGTTCTAAAATGATTGCTTAGCCTCAAATACTGCTTCTCAGCGCTATTTGAAATGGGTGCTTTATAGACTTAATCACTGTTTATCAGCGCTATTTGTAGGCAGTCTGCAGTTGTCATACACCTCGTGAAATGCTAACCTTTCCAAATAAGTGCGTAAACCTAACTGAGAGCTTAACCCTATAAATTTAAAAATAACTAAAGTGCTGGCAGTGTGCCTAGCCTTACATGAAGGTTGACCATTCAAAATAAGTGCTTAACCCTCATTACTAAGCTGAGCATTGAACCCTAAACACTAAAAATTGTTGTTCACATGCAATAAATATTTATTATTGTCTTTGATAAGCATCAGAAACACCAAACATCATAATAATCTTAAACTAATTTATCCAGTTTATTTTATATAAACTCCATAAATTAATTACAGAAAGATATCCAAATATGTTAAAATGGGCAGTGTTCTAAAAAAAATTAAAGCAGCCTGTACGGACTGGGAACTAACGAAATTGATTGACATAAAAGGACAAGAAATATGCTAATAATGGCGATAAAGTTTCTCACTGCCAACGTTTTCATTTAAGGCTGGCTTTAGATCACGGATAAACAGAGACTAATTTACAATGCATGTCTGATCGACCAGTTGCTAATATTTCAAAATGTTCCCACTTAATTCTATGGTTGGTTAAGAAAACATGATCAGTTGCAGATTCTTGACAATTTGAGTTAGGGCTTTAAAATGTTCTGTTTTTCTGTCACCTAATCGGCGTTTCGTTGTCCCTAAATAGAAATCATTGCAATCCCAGCAGTTTGCTCTGTACACTACTTTTAACCTGAAGGAAGGAGCTGGTTTATCTTTGTAAGGGAAAAAAGACTTGTTTTGAATTTGTTTATACAAGACCTCAGCTGTTTTGTGAGGTGTTTGCTGTGATGACCTAAGAAAGGTTAAGGTAAAGGGTAAAGGTACACGTTATTTAACGTCGGAAGTTCCTTTACTCTCTAGAGAGTACTCTCCCAGGAAGCCGACGGTGCGCTCATTTTACCCCCCTCTTTCCATCAGTGCTCCGTTTTAAGGGTATTTAAAGCTACTTAGGCTACACTGAAAGGAAAGAAGTCGAAACAAGGATGTCAGATCCGAGGATCGAACTCAGGACCTTATGCACCAAGGCCGCGCACTAACCGACTGTGCAACTCTTGCTCCTAGGTAGAACGGTAGAAAGGTAGAACGATAAGAACTTCTTTTTTCTTAACCGTTTGTACAGGATCTTTTGGCTTATTTTGATGTTTCTCAACATGGAGGAGTGGACGTACGGACGGCGGTCGATGACGTCATGGCTATAAACCAAAATTTACCATATTTCCTAAACTATGGTGCTCCACGCGAAAAGAAATGGGCCACTTAAGTTAAATTTTGTTTTAAAAAGGACTTAAATATAATTTTTTATGAAGATCTTCTTAAAGGCTAATGATGGCCTTCTGATTTGCCCTAAAATCAAATCAAATCAAATCATTTTATAGCATGTTTTTCCCAGCACTGACACTGACAGTTCTCCGTTTATGACATAAGCGAGAAGATTGTTTTATTCTGATTACAGTAAGTGTACCCGTGTGACAGTGACACCATCCACTGAATCTGCAGAAACCTGTGATTGGATAGTCTTAAAGTGGTAACACTTATCGGAACCTAACCTGAAACAGAGCCAGTGGAATTACGCTAGATTTTTGAGTGCATAAAGTTGAAATCAGAGCAAATCGAGAGAGAAAGAGAGGAAGAAAAAGGCGCTAAAAGCCGTTATAGTCAGATAGTGGCGCTGAACACTTTGCAAAAGAAAAAGCGAATACAGTGGAGACGGAATTATTATGATGTGGAATGAAATGGCAACAGGGGGCAGGTGGGGCGTACCCAGCCTTCTAAAATTGTCCGAAATCAGCCACTGAAGGTGATTCATCACACAGCCGTTCAGGCGTTCAGAGGGCATACGCGTGTCACATTTTTAAGAAATCGTTCTGTACAAAGGGGTGCGTACTGATGTGGCGCGCATTCGCATTTTACCTTGACCTTGCAAAGGTCAGTCAACAGTCACTGTTTACTTAAACCTTTTCAACATTTTAGTGCAACAGATGAAACTCGAAAGTCAGTTAGTATTTGTTTCAGCTACATACAAGCCTGGGCTAACGATTTACTGAGTGTCTGGAAGAAGACACGTGTGCTTCTTGACCTCGACCTTGGCAAGTTCGTGACTGATTCCGGGCCAAACGCACAGCAAATGTTCTCCAAAAGTTGTTCCAGACAGATAAAACCTCTCCAGTGACCACTTTTTCGTCAAAAGCTTTCTGCAATTAATTATGTAACCTCTACGTACTGGTTTTATCCAATTATTATTTTTAAAAATTGGATTTCGCAAAAAAGGGATTTGGTTGATTTGGGAGGTAGCAAATGTGTAGGCGGTACCTGCGGGTACAGGACTGCGTGGGTTTTAACGAGGAAGGTTAAAATTCCTTTAGCCTGTAATAACCGAGGAATTGTAGCCTAAAATTTTTGGCATGTTTGAAATATATTGCATTTCCCAGCGGTAAAACAGAGATTTTAAGATAAACATTGTCCACTCTTCGTTCGTCAAATTACGAACAATGTCGAATCATAAGGGCAGCTGGCTTACGAAATAAGCAGATCTCGCCAAATACCTTACCCGTCTAGAACCCAGTTAAACCAACTTGTAGAACCTTTCTTTACGTTCTGTCCGGGTTATTTAAAGATCCAATTACTAAATTTTCCTTATGCCATCACGAATGTTGCGCTTTTAAACTGATCTTTATTCGACGAAACTAAATTTCGCGATATACGTATTGCTACACACGTTACGTTAATTATCCCGTAGAATCGCTTGTCATCAAGACTAGCTGTGAAAGCTCTTGGAAAATTAGTCTTCCAGAGAATCCAAGAACCACCGTTTCCTTTTAATCTTTTGCAGCAGTTTAATTAACTGATGTTTCTTTCGTATATGAACGTGATTGTCACATACATTCCAAAACTTCCTTCTCTTATAAACGACAATAGGCAGGGAAGTTTCTAAAAATAGACAAGAATCGTGATTTTTTTATTATCTTATTATTGTTATTATTATCTAAAAATAACTTTGTTGTAGATAACGCTATCTCAGGGATGATTTCCGGAGCAAAAGACAGTAAAGACGGAAACAACGAAAGAAAGGAAATAGCTCGGGCTTTTCCTCACGTGCGTGTGGCAAAATTTTGATGAGAAATTCGCTTTATGACGCCATGTGAAAAAAACACAATATGTTGTTCATCCTCCGTTTACTGATTGAACTAAAACCGAAATGTGGGGATAATCAAATACAAACGCTTGGCAGGCGTCAGTGGCCAGGCCGATTCATAATCGATAAAGAATCAATTACATAGACACATTGCGCAATGCTAGTCACGCATTTTTACAAAGTCACATATTCCCTTCTTTCACAAGTACTTGATAGTTCCTGAAAATTTGTCATTTGCTTCAGGCCAAAGTAAGCTCTAGTTTATCAGTTTTTGTCGCATTTGAAAAAAGAAGCTGTCTTTTTTCGTTAACAAAGTAAGGACATGATTTTCAAGCAGACAACTGTGTCCAAAGATATGAGATATGTACAAAGATATTGGCGTTATAAATGTTGCATAATCCATTAAAACCAGTCTAGCGTGACCTCGTGGCACGAAGGAGTGAGTGCGTGACCGGAAGTAGACTGTTCGCGTGACTTTCTGCAAAGACAAAAAGCTGTTCATGCAGGCATAAAGTGAAAATGCTTTTCAATTGAAGCCGTTTTATTGCAATTACTTTGAAACTAACGATAAAAAATACCTATTCTCTTCGTTCTTTTTGGAGTAGACTAAACACAGACGTGATAATCATTGGCGACGAAATTGATGTCTGTATTGTCTCTACGTGTGTAAGTTGTTGACAAGCGATTTCGTGGCTTTCACCCGCGTCATGTACGGAATCAAATGGCGAGACCCTGTAATTTGCATTAATCAGCTTACGCAGGTCCGCCGCTTGCCTATAAACACGAAGTTCATGCACGTTTGTCGGGCCACCAGTCGGCCTTGGCAAACCACAAGAGTCCCCCAAAAAAACGTACTTCCGATTACATCACGCTGTCATGGAATAGAGAATTTAACCTAAATAATTAGTTTACCGAAGAAGAACTGACTTCTGTGTCGATATTTACAAATAATCCTTAATTTAAATTTATAACGAAAAGAACAAAGCAAGATCCATAATGGCTTGTTCAGTCCCTATAAAATCAGATATGAGTTCACTGATTGCAAACATGTTGTTCTTGTTTAATAGAATAGTGGAGCTGTATTAGGACAGTGATCAATACAAATTCGGCATCACTAATTTTGAAGACCTTGACCCCATCAATAGGACGAGCCAAGCTAAGTTATCGTAAATCATCAAATGTTTTGCATATAGCCATTCTGTCTCTAAATTCTTGTCAGCTCAATACGTATCCAGGTGAAAATGATAAGTTATATCGGTAACAAAGAGAAGAAAAAACCAGTTTTTCTGGGCAAATGTACGTTTATTGTATCATCTTAATTTATTTCTAAATAATTGCCAGTATCATCTCTTTGAGAGGTTCTTTGGTTCGTCCATTCTATAGTTTGTTTAACAATTTAGTTCATTCTACGAAAATAACATTGTTAAATTGTACTGAATATTATTGCACGCAATATACATTCATAGTCGTGGCCTTCTTTAAACTATTCGAAAAGAGGAAAAGTAGGGAAACCCTTGTTAAAGCAAAAGTTGTTTCGGTCTCGCCACGCGACTTTACTTTGTTCTCTTGAGAGGTAAGCTGAGCTATTCGTCTTTAAAACGACACTAAGGTCTTTGTGCACGTTTGGACACCGTGTACTGTGCATGCATGCGTTAGCAATATTAGTGAACCCAAAAAATCCATCAAAAAATACCACATTCAGTATATGCCAAACCATCGTTTAAAATACGTGTCCTTCATCAGTAGTCACAAAAGAAAAAACAGCACGACATAGCAACAATTTTATATTACACCATACTCAGTGTAGAAGCCGCCCTACTCAGAACGGTGAAGGCATTTGACTATAAGCTGTTATTACACAACTACTAAAATAATTCTAGTCATACGCTGCATCGATGACATATTTCTGATACCTTCAAGAATCTTAAAAACTGATTGGTGAATTCTTATCGGGAACTGAATGTCACGGAATTCGTATTTAAATGCCATCTTTTCTCTGCGAATTTCGTTAATGTTGTGGCCTTAGGGTCACGATTGTGTCTTCGGGTTTTACATGCAGGTAGATGTTACCATAAGTTATTTTTGCTCGGACCGTAGACAGGTAGAGAGTCGACGAATAGTTTATCAGAAACATATTGTGGGAAATATGGCCTCTTGCTTTATTACAAATTCTGTTTTTAGAACATGTCCTCTTTTTCTACGTTATACCACTTAACAAAAAGCCTGTGATTGATACTCCCCTAAAGTAGACTCAATGTATCCCTATGTTGTCTTGTGTTAAGCGAATGCATATTGGTGTTAAATGATTGCGAGCAAATTCGGTTAGCTGCTGTCATACTCCGGTGTATAGTACATATAAGTGTACGCTGTGGGTACCGCGGGAAGATAAGGTGCATAGCGAATAACCGGAACAGGTGTACAAGGCGGGTAGAATATGCGACTGTGACTATCACATCTCTCGCCTCTTTCTCTTGTAACTCTGACTTGTTCGCCGTTGCTGTTGATTTCCGTTCTTTGTGTCGATCGTTTGCCTTTCGATCGGCGGTTTGAGAACCACACCTAAACGAGAAGGAATTTATTTAAACACTTCCATGACACTAGGTAAGAAATGATGATCTAGTGGCTAGTCTTACATGCAGGTGAATGAGAATTTCAAGTTTTAAAAATACTGAAAACTAGCATAGTTTGAATAAACGAACTCGCCGACGGTAGATTATGATAATAAATTAGGGGATGGGGAAATCTCAGGGGATTTCCTATCTCTATTAATTACTCTGCACTACCCATTTCTTTAGCCCTGTCCGGCAAGAATATATAGAATGCTCCAATCTTCTATTAAACTTTCTTTCCCTCACTCCCTCTCTAAATGAACGCGTTAGAGTCTGTCATGAATTGGTCCTGCTAGCATAAGTTTCCAGCCATGTGCCTTGTTCAATTTGATATATTTACTTACAACTTAAATGCTCCTCCCCTAAGACACCTTGCATTTCGTTAATCACCCACTACTGGCAAATAACGAGAGGTTTGTTTTCTTTGGTCCAACGCAGCCTATTTCACTATAAAAAAGTGAAGTCTCCTACTACTGAGCAGAAAAAAAAAACTCAACCAACCTGAATTCTGGACTCGCTAATGTCCAATCGTTCCCCAAGTTCTTCTCTAGTCAAAACATCAGGATACTGTGTCTTTTCAAAGGCTTTTTCTAGTTCTTGTATTTGATGCTGAGTAAACTTGGTTCGGTTTCGTCTTCGGTAGTGCCTTAACTTTTGCATTCCTTGGGTAATACTAGCAATATCTGCAGCACTTACTTCTGATGTATCCTCTGCTGACGCAGCCAACAAAGTCCCTGGTAAAAACGAAAAGCCCTTAAAACCCCTTGAAAGATTTAAGTTTTTTGTTGTTTTCTTCACAATTGGATTAGGCATTGCGCCTTAGCCAAAGAAAAAACACGAGGAACGACACAGTAATCTAATGCTTGGTACATCATCATGTCAGCTTTTTTCTGATAAACCTAAGTGAAGCAATTAAGCAGATTTGGGTCCGTCTATGACTTAACACAATCTCATTGCATCAGGCCAAATTCTATCAAGCCAGTAAATATTATCAATATCCTACATTAAAAGGATAGAACTTGTCATTTTCTAAAAAGACGTTCTGCTGATCACCATCTCAACCTCATACTTGATAGTTTTTTACCACCATTTTCATCACCTACCCAATAAAGGTTGAACGAATTGATTTCTATATCACTTGAATTCCATAAAAACCAGCTCAGATACTGTTTATAGGTCACTGGCTGCTGACTCCCACTAAACTCTAAAGAGCCCATGGGAAAAAAAGGTCTTTTTGCGCATTGTCCAGTCAGTATAAAGTTAATAGACTATGTTTTTTTTTATTCATTCATCATACCATTTTCTTTTGGAGAGGAAGGTGGTGTCGAAGTTCGGTCACTAACTGTCCTTGTCTCTTCGTTGATGCTCAGAATATTTGCAATGGAAAATGATCTTCGTTTGGGTCTTGGCTTTTGCGTTGAAGACTCTCCACTGTTTGAGCTCGATGTATCTCCCTCACTTTCTACATCACTTGGCTCTGCCTCACACATTTCCAGAGCACTTCCAGTTGATTTTGCCCTTCTTAACAACCTGCTGATAACTGTGAGGGGAGGTAGATTTTCCTTTGTGCACAGACCATCAGCCACAAGCTTTTCTTTTACTTCCCAAGAAAAGATCCCTGGGGCCGTTCGGCGATATTCCTCTATCTTATTTTTCACTTCAGAGCTTACGTCCCTTGATGTTTTTCTCTGTGCACGTCCGGGTTCAAACGAACCGGTGTCGTTGTATTTCGAAAGCAGTTTACTGATGCAACCATGGGAAACCTTGAGTTGTCTGCTGATGTCACACGGGCGGATTCCAAGCTCTGCCATTTCGATGATTTTCTGGCGAACTGAGTTTGGAAGCGGCTTCCCGTTCACAAATACTCCACCCAGCTGGTTAAATTTTCCATGACCTACAGCATAAAAAATATGAGTTAGTCTCACTTGGTAGACTTGATAAGGCCTGACTAATAGGCAATGGTTCCTTAACCAGGTCTCGGCTTGGTCAGGTCTGCTTCGATGCAGCCGGGGGCGAGCAGAACTTACCTCTCGAACAAATACAGAAGAAGTTCGAAGATGTTGCCCCATTAAAAGAAGCAATGATTTATTTCAATTTAATTTTTCTCAAAATAAAACAAAATTTAAGCTTTGAATCGATTTTGAAACCGATAATCTTTCGGCAATGTTTTCAAGAGCAAAGACGAGAACAGCAGTATTTTGTTTAGACAAGAAAAAAATTATTCATCTCCGTTCAGACAGTCGCCTGACGCATAGCGCCACAGAGCAATCTTATGAAGATAACACTACACTGAAATAACCTTTAGGGCAACCTTACTCTTAAGGTTAAGATAAAGAATCCCTCCTACATTGTATAGTTATTGCGCTATAGTTTGAACAACTTTTGGTAAAATATATCGCTATCCAATGGAATATCACAAATATCTGTGGGCTAATAATCATTCTTTGGCTTCAATTTTCGATGTGGTTAACTCTAGCGTCTAATGTGCTTGTTAAAATTTATAGCAAATCATAACGTGCTTAAAATTAGAAGCAGCGCTACAATATTTTGTAGTGAATGCGATGTATAAAACCATGAAATAAATAAAAGCAAGCGTGCCTGCTGAAGAGCTGGTATCGACGAATTCCATTATGCCCGGTCTCTGCATTTCTTGCTCCAAATTTTCCTCGAAAATTGAATGTTTTGAAGCGTTTTTTCCAGTTTTCCGTTTGTCGTAACTCGCCACGATGCGGCTTTTTTCAAATTCATTTGTGTGTGACTTTTTCCGGGGAAGTTATAAGGGCAATGTGGGCGGGAACTGTTTGACGTCAGCCGTCATAACAAAAGAGTATTCTTATCAAGTAATACGTGATCGTGAATAAATCGTCTCCTCTCTTTTGTCTATTTACATTCGGATTTTGTTTCCTTTATGAATTTTCGTCTGTGAGAGCTCGCCATGAACCGAATTGAGCAAATAGTCACGTTGTGTGGGGAAGGTTTAGCCTCAGACATTAGTGGTTTTACGGTATAACCTAAAACGAGTTTAACATGCTATTCACCTCGAAACTCTTTGATTGACTGTATATTACCACGTACTAAATTTAACGAAAATTTCTCGCTTTCTTATTTATGTTCTCTGCGCCCCACATTGGCAGCTCTCCATTTTAAGGGAGAATAATAGCGAATGAATGGCAGATTAAAACAACGACGCTTCCGATTGACAGGGCATGGACACATGGAAATTTGTACACGTTAGACATGCTGTTATGCATCAGACCCTCTATTCACACAATAACGTATGCGACGTTTCATTATTCTGGTAACAGAGATTACAGTTTCATACGGGAAATCTGCGGGAAACGGAAGCGTTCTTCACATTGAAGTTCTAACCTCCATGTTGGAAACAAATTGGTGATTGGAAATTAAAACAGCGATTGAAACGCAAAACGCGCTTCGTTTGACGCGTTTATCTTTCACAATGTTTTGATGCATGTCACATGGATCTCGATGAGCCATTCGATGTTCACATGACATTTGAATAGCGTGACGTTCAACAAAACCTTCAGGGGGCAAATATCCAAAGTACTCATCATTGCGACAGTTTCCGGTAGAAATAAAGGAAGTTGATTACCATTATCAAGCAACGAAAATAAATAAATAAATTATGGCAAACATAGCTAAGAAAACCAAACTTATGCAAAGCCATTCACTCTTAAGTATTGCTCTGTTAATTTTTTGGTTTTAAGCAGCTACCAAAGGTACTGGAAATATCAGTGAAGTAAAGTAATGATGTGTTGCTGTTAAACAGGGCAAAGAAGGCCTCGTAAGGATTTACAAAGCACGAATAATTTAAAGTTAAGTGGCCGGGAAAGCAGAAAACCGTCTCAAGTCTTGAAGTTCAAGAGCACTTCCAACGGACATTGGGCCATGAATATGACAAATAATCAAATGACATAACTACTTGGAAAGTTGAAAAAAACGCTTTAAATTTATCATTCCAGATGGCAGAATCGACACGAGGGTAAGTCGCGCGAGGCTCAGTCGCAGAAAGAGTGAAATGTTTGCTTTTGGCCTCATGTAAAAGTTTTTAATATGATGTTGCGGCGAAATTTTTTAAAGAAAAGTCAGCTGTTGCAAAATTTGTCAATGCCCTACTTCCCAGCGGAAGTGATAATTTCATATTCAGTGGTTCAATATTTTATGAAGGGTTTGAAAACACAAAGTATGTTGCGCAATAACAAAGAACTTCCATGAGCCATGTATCTATGTATGTTGCTCTCGAATGTGTACATCTTCCCGTAAAAGAAACGCCCCCACAATTAAATCTTAGCGAGTAAAATCGACAGGTAAACAAAGAGTGTAATTAATCGGATAGTTTTTCGTTTCTTTTCTCTGAGCATTATTTTTAACGGATAAAACAAACAGGTGTTAATAAAGCATTTTGAAACAACATTAAAGTAAAGGGGTTTTTTTTGGAGCAAGCTACTGAATATCTTTGAAGCCAAGGTCATTTCCGGACCGTATTTGCCCCGAACTGTGTTTTCGATTCCGTCTAAACATTTCTCTGCAGTACTTACACAGGCAAAATTTCTTATATGTATCTGTTATAACTAAGCCGTCTTTAACGGTTTTAAAGTCACACTGGAATTAAAAAAAAAAAAACGCTTCACGACAGAAACCCTATACTTTTATGTCTAGAATCACGTCTGATGGGAAGAAATTTTTCGGAAAATAATTATTTTGCATCAATTCACGCTCATGTTACACACATTTGTGGCAATTTTGACGTATTGGGCTATAATATTCTTGTTCTATGGCAATCGTTTCACCCGTTTCATTACGGTGTATTTTGCCGTTTGGACGTCACGGCAAATTAATGGAATCATTTTATCTTCCACACAAGTGCCCCAGGTGGCAATAATTATTACTTTCGTAGCAGGTAGATGGAGCTTAGAGCGGCGAAGGATTAAAAAATCGATAGATTGCACAAGAATATCTATTTGCAGTGGGCTCCATCATGTGATTTTCGTTTGCACTGTTGGGGTCTGTCGATTCTGTGCCAAAGGTGTTCCCAAGAAAATTTCAATAGCGAGGGCTGGCTAGGACGTAACTCCATAGGATTCACACCGATTTAATAGAATATGATTTGCCTGAGGAGAAGTCATAAATAGATTGCATGGAGCAACGCTAATATTTCATCAATTTGTTCGGTGTCTCTCTTTCTGAAGAGTCTGACCAAAACGCTTGTTCAAGGTAACTTCATATGATAAAAACAGCAACACGCAATGAAACTTCAATTATTTATTTTGAGTTACACGCAGTGTTATTTCTGCATTTGAGACCGTCCGATCCCGCCCTAAGCAATGTTTTACACTGGAGATAAGTGCTTTTCTGACAACATGTGCTGAGTGTCACAAAAGTGTAAGAAATTGAATTTTTGAAAGATGCATGCTGTAATTAAGGTCCACAAAATTTATCTTCGATTATCATTAGCATTTGAAGGAGATTAAACGCATTTCAAATGCAGTTTCTTCCTGGTAATGATTCAACAGTCTACTCTAATACTACCACAGGCATTACACGTATGAAACGAAAATTGAATATTGTCTCATTCCGCAAGAAGTGAGTGATAAACGAGAATAGGCTGAAGCTGAAGTGCTGCTACCGTGAGCTGTTATTGCATGACCATCTGGACAGGCCGGTACAGCATACATGGCAATGATGGACGCACGTATGGAGCATATCGTATGACTGGTGCCACTGGGTAAAATATACGTGTTCTAACGGGCGAGGTCGATCTGCAACTCGGCGCTTCCGTCGAGTTCACTTCCGGCTTGTGGCAAGTCTTGACTTTGGATTTGGAGCGATGGTTTGAAAACCAAACCTGAAAAATAAATAAAAAGAATATTTCAAGAAATATTCGAAGCATTCCCCTCGTTTTATTATCTGTTGTCAAATGTTTTGTTCCGCCCATTCTTGAGGTTTTGTCAAAGCAAATATTGACAGTGCCCTTTAAATTGCTTCACGTGTTTGTCATCTGCATGATTTTTCTTTCTTCCATAGCGAACAATTGAAATATTTGAGAGAGGCTAGAATGACTTTGATTATGTGAATAATCAGTGATCCTAAATCCAACTTACTTGAATCTTAGACTCGCTGATTTGAAGTCTCTCGGCTAGTTCCTCTCGAGTCAGAGCGTCAGGATATTGCGTTTTCTTGAAGGCGCTCTCAAGCTCTTCGAGCTGCTCTGGCGTAAACTTGGTCCGGTTTCTGCGTTGATACGATCTAATGTTATTGCTGCCACTTTCATAGCTGCCGTTGCTGTTGCCACTGGAGTTGGTGCTCAATGGAGTTGCTGGTAAGTCGCTTAAAACCGAATGGTTGGCAATGGGTCCTGCATGTGGCAAAGCGAGAGTGGGAATTTGTTAGTCACGATATAAACACTTCCACTCATGATTTTTACTCAAACTCTAGGACCTGGAAATTCGATCAGTTGTTATTGATCTAAAAATTAACAAAGTTGTGCTCATTGCGTTATGATTATACTGAAAAGGGAAGGAAAATATCAAGCGCACCCAAAGAGTAATTTTGGTAAATATCTGTTTGGAAGGAAGATTGACTAGAATTTTCAAATATTTGACTTTCGAGGCGCACTTCGATTTTGGACATTTTGCTGAACAGATTTTTTTAACAGTAGTTTAAGGTCTGAATAGTGCGTAGAAATTTCGAAACCAAATTGAAGAACGCTAGAATTCTACTGATCTAAGTAAAGAGTTAACAGTTACTGTGATATTGAAATGAGAACGTTTGTTTGAGAATCGTACTTTAAGCAAACATCCCCGAAAAAGTCGGGAAAAAAGGAGGACTACGAAATGTCAAGTTTTGATCAGACCTGTTACGATTGTCAGAAGACGAAGCAAAAAAGCCACCTACAAATTTCTACAGACCTGAAGTTCCCGCAGAACACCCGAACAGACAAATATTCTGTAGAGCACCTACTAACTTACTAAACGAGCTCTTAAAGCATTGTGTAAACCATGTTAACTTGAAACGTTTCAAGACATTGGTTGGGTGCCGCCAATGAAATATCTTGAATGGAACTATTGTGATAACACTCACGTAAAAAAATAACGGACGCGATATGTTGTTTACCTAAAGCAATGACCGCTGTTTTCCGTCGCACTGGATTGGTGGCTGCTGACTCGTGTCTTTCTGTTTTCCCTTTAGTCTCGAGAATGTTGTCGATGGAGAAGGGAGTAAAGGCTTTTGTGGCGTTCTCTTTGCTGTCTTCCACCTCTACATCACAGTCGCTGCTAGTTGATTTTGCTCTTCTTAAGAGTCTGCTGATGACTGTCAAAGGTGGTAAGTTCTCCTTTGTACACAGGCCATCACCCACAAGCTTCTCTTTCACTTCCCAAGAAAAGATCCCTGGCGTTGTTCGGCGGTACTCCTCGATCTTGTTCTTCACTTCGGAGCTGACATCTCTTGATGTCTTTCTCTTGGCACGTCCGGGTTGAAACGAACCGGTGTCGTTGTATTTCGAAAGCAGTTTACTGATGCAGCCATGGGAAACTTTGAGTTGTCTGCTGATGTCACACGGGCGAATTCCAAGCTCTGCCATTTCGATGATTCGTTGACGTACTGAGTTTGGAAGCGGCTTCCCGTTCACAAACACTCCACCAAGCTGGTTTAGCTTGCCTATTCGAGGAAAAGAAAATTGATAGCGTTAGTTACGAGGATTCACCACTAACTTCCACTAAAAAACTCTCGGTACTTGTGTTGCTACCTTGAAACGAATCGACCAACATCGTCAGTCCCATCACTCCTACACTTTACTTATCAACGGCTTTAATAATAACAATAACAAAAATCAAACCGGCCAAAGTTTCAACTATGATAGAGTCCACCGAAGACTCGATATGTGCTTAAAATTGCACACATCAATTTAATTCGATCGACTGCTTTCCAGGATCCAGTTCGATTAATAAAATAAAATGATCAATGCTATCAACTGGCTTACATTACCTGATTTAACACAGTCTTCCATTTTTCGCTTAGAGCTTACGTTCTCTGAGATGTGTTCGTCGGTTGGGTTTGTTTTGTTTTGCCTCCGTTAGGGTTTATCGATTTATATCCCAGCGATCGTGTCTGGGTGGGTGCCAATTGACGTCAATTGAGCTATTTTCAGAGGGATCATTCTAAACATAGTAGTAATCTTAATTGACAAAGTCGTGACCCGTAATGTATGACGCAGATTGTGCGCCGTTCACAGTCGCAGTCTCGCGTGACCGCTGAGTGTCGTCGGTGACTTGTCTGTTGACAAGTGGTCACGATCGCACTTAATGCATTTCACGCGATGGTCTGGGTGAAGTATTATTATTGATCCTCGTTACACTTTGATCTTTGTTCCTTACCTTCATATTGGGACAAATCTCTTAAACAATATTTTTCATCAACCCGCTTTGTTTACATAGGCTGATTAGTAGTATGCCGGCCTTAATTTCAATTCAAACGTAAATTTGTATGAAGACCGAAATCTAGAAGGAATCTATTGAGTCTGTCGAGCAGTTTCTTATGAGTTTCTTATGGGTGTCTATGAATTTAACTTCCTAGATATTTATACCCTTCCTCTTTGATTGTGACTAACGGCGACATTGATTTCGCAATAGTTCATTGAACATTCTTCAAAATTGAGTGATGGGAAGTAAAGATTTCTGATCTTCCAAGGACGTTTTCTATTTCCGGTCACAAAAAGGCATAAAACAAAACAATCCTCGGATGAAAACAAATCATTAAATGGAATAACTGACAATGAATGAAATTTTGAACAAAGCACAAACTCTTTTATTTTATTTCAATTCATTTCATACATACCATTTCGTTCTTTTAGTATTCTTAGCTGACTTGGTTCTGGATGATTTCTGAAAAGACTGAGATTGTATCGCTAAGATAAACGCAGAGGAATAATTGAGAAAATCGAACCACCGAGCGGATATCCGATAACGAGCAAACACTTAAAAGGAATTCAAGTGGAACATCAAAACAACAGCCGTGACTGTTGCCGCCGAGTGGTGTGTGTTTAAATGCTTGAGTTAATACTAAGGAAGGGCCGCAGGTAATACTTTGATATTTTACACAAGAGCATCTAAACAAATGAAACTCAGAGAATGGAAACATGATTTCCCTCCCAAATGGCTCGTCAACCCTTATTTTCAATGGATTTAAAGTTGAACTGCTAACACTGACACGAGTTTCGAACTTCGAAAATTCCCACTTCTTCCTGATGCAATTTTCCAAAGGTCTTCGAAACAAAGAAACCCATGGCAGCTGTGCTCGTTTTTCGCCAGATTGTTTTCTGCAGAATTGAAACTTCACCAACTTAACGCACCGAAGATTTCATGTTTTCATAATAAACCTAAATAATAAACGACAATTCTGTGGGAACGGATTGAGAACTAGATGTGCAGAAGAAATTTGAAACCGTCCAATATAAAACGCTGCAATCCTCTCGTCCTACATGTGGCGATTTTGGTAGTCAATGAGTCCGGGAATTCGATCCGGGAATTCGGGTTGTCTTGATCAGTAACTAGAGGCTTAAGTCCATCCCAAAACATCGTCAAAACAAGAGAACATATAAATTGTGTGCAAGACACCGGGGTCACAGGCTTTAAGACAAAACACTTAGCCGACCGTCTTCCAATAATTGAACAAAGCTGAAATATACTTCAATATATTTTGCTGAAAAGTATAATTGAACAACTGACAACACCCCCGCTAATTAGACTCCGTGAGGTTCGGAAAGTCCACGAGCTGTGACGACATACCTACAATCTCGTACGAACGTTGTGTATTTATTTATTCGAGTTTTAATTTTCGTGACGATTCGTACCACGCATTCGGTGGTGTAATCGGTGACCGTTAAAAACTTGACACTACTTACGAAACTTCACGGACTGTGACGAACTTTCTCCGATTGTTTACAAAATGTCACGCGTTAATATTTATTATTCATTGAGGCACATATGAACAATTTGGTTGAATAAACCAGCGACTAGTGAAGACTGGGATTAAGCGTGAATATTTCTTGAAGATGGAGGATTCGTCCGCCTCGTCTTCTGCCGCAGGTGAGACCGACTTTGATTATAGCTTTTTCTTTGCTTCAATAATTTAGAAACGTTCCAAGTTTAGCTTGATGCCTGCAATACATCTTTACACCTTCGAAAATTCTTCACTTATCCTTAACATTCTCAAGCAACTCCATAAATGTGTAATAAGTTACAAAAGAAACCATTTTCGTAAATGTTGAGGTCATTTCAAGTGTTTTGAAATGTTTTCAGTAGCTTCTATATGCATGTGATTAGCTAAAACTGAGACGAATAAGAAAGTTGCACAACACAATTGCAGTGTCGAGCTAACCGGAGTAACTCAGCAGTAACTGTTAATTCAATTATTAAATTGTGTTCTTTAAATGTTCAATGCAATTGGTACGGACTGGCATTGCGGCAATAATTCAAACAAGAGATTGAACAAGTTATCTCAACCATCTGAGTATATTTCTTTTTTATTCGTGGTAACCAGTTCCATGATCCTGTACAAAAAAAAAAATCAAGAAAAGTTTGCCGATTTTGTTTGCTCAGGTTAATTTATGCATCACCATCAGTTCAAAATGGAAAAGACAAATAAATTCCAAATCACCATTTCACTTTTGTTTCACTTATTTAACATCCTAAACATGAATTCTAAGTTAAATTTTCCCCATGCGACGAGAGAAAATGCGACTTTTCTTACGTGAAAACATTGAACGTTAGTTTTTCGAGGGTCAGTAACCGCATCCGGAATCAACATGAGAGAGCCACGGATAAACCAGTCAATATTTTCCTTCCCACGAACTTTAACTTCCCGCAGAGATTTCCACACAACTTGAGGGATTTCATTGCTAGGACCACTAGGTCACTTGAATCAACTCGGGAACGAGTCTACATCAACGGAAAGCCACAACTAAAAGAAGTCCGGCACGAAATTATCCATTACCTATTCAAGGATTTCGCCCTTGTGACATAAGCCGGCGTTTACGAATAACTAACTCATGGCTGTATTAGTAAGATGTTGTCAAAGTATCGGAAAAGCGGTTCAATTCAACCAGGTGGCGAGAAGGTGTGGGCAGACCAAGAGTATCACGGCTCGTGTTGCTCAAAGAATCCGGCAATACACCTAAGATCAACCAGGTCTGTACTCGTGGGAGATACGAGATCGTCTTTTGCACGACAACATTTGCAGTAGTGAAAACCAGCGGAGGAAAGTCACCACACCTGCTTCTTTATCAGCAGCATCTTGTTTAGCCAGCCTCGTTGAGGGAATCGATGACCAACAGAAGCAAACAGGTTTGTAAAAGAAGTACTCTTTATTGTACTCACGTGAAAGCGTTCCATTTGAAACAATTTCAGCTGTTTAAGATTACCTTAAAAAACTCACGAAACACACCTTTTGAAATCACCCTTTATAATTCATTGTAATATGAATTTAGTTGCACTGAATTTGGGGTTAAAGCAGTTCTTTAATTCTAAACATACCTGCCTTATGATTCATATTATTTCCATAAGCTTTTTGCGCATATCAGTTCCGTGCACACAAACAAGAATTGAGTATATTTAGTAAGGTGTCGTGTGTAGTAAATTTACTGTGAACATTATTTGAATGTACATAAACCAAAACAATACGAGTTAGTAAAGTATTGGTATCAAAGAGTCTCTCTTTGTGAAAGCTTGACTTCAAACACCGCATTATGTCACCGATTATTTAAAAATTTGGAACGTACAATGTAGCTTACACAACTCAAAATTGTGCCTGATTGAGGCGTTGAAATAAAAAGTTGTCAAATAAATGAAATAAGTAATTAGTAAATCGTTGGCAGTAGCATGCTTTGGTGCATCCCGAGCCCCCGAAAACAGCGGTGCTTCATAGCAATTGCGTTCATAAGGGCGGTTTTTAACTCCCACCCTTTGCGTTGGGGTTTCTTTGATAAATCAGCTTTCTCTATCATTTCGTTTGGAAAAATACAACAATCTGCTGACCAGGGTGGTCGATCGTGTTTGTTTATTAGCTTTAGCTTGGTTTGTGTCGGTTAATAGTTTTGATTTCTACTGCTAAATGTGAAATTGAATGATTTCACATTTCAACATTGCACTTGCACCCTAACAAACCACGAGGCCTTGTCAGACAAGATCTCGAACTTTGCATTCGAAAAAATTTACTGATTTTGTTCATTTCGATTAAATGAGTGTTTGTTTATTGACACCGCAGAGAATGTCCCAGGAGTTTGAACGGTTCTTATCAAGAGTTTTTCGATTAAGGAGATCCAGTTCCCTCTCCAAACTCAGAAAAAAGTTTCGCATCAAATAACAATCAGCAGAAACTGAATGAGCTGGAGGCAGCCTTTGCTGTCAATCAGTATCCTTCTGCTAGTCTTCTGCTGCAGAAAGAGCTCAGCTGGCAGCAAAATTGGAGTCACGGAATCCAGAATACAGGTACAGGTGCTTTGATTTATGGAAAAGGTAGAATGTCTGTGGTCAACATACGTAAAGCACAACAAGTTTCTAATTGAAAACCGGAGTGTCTAAAGACAATAACCAACATACAATAAAACACAACCGCGATCAAATTCATAATCAACAAATCAAAGAGCTGGCTAAACAGGAATCAAACCGCACAGCAAGAAGTGACATAAATCATATTACTTACTCAAAAAATGCATCCACTATTTTCTAACAGCTGAATCATTTGGTAGTGCCATTTTGTAATATTTTGTCAGTTGTTTTTGCACCAGGTTTTAAACCAAGGAAATCAGTAAAATTAATTTGCACCGTCTCAGCTTAATTACGTTTAAGTTAAATTTGTTTAAAACTGTAGATATTAACCCTCATTCAACCCAGCTTGATAGTTGTTCTATTGCAAATGCAACAACTAAAAGAAAGTTTTCAATAAATAAGTTATAATCTCAGATAATTGAACCTTGTGGTAAATTGCACGGAATAGTAGACCAAGTAAGACTCTTCATTATTGACAACTCTCTGCAATCTACTTGTGACAAAGAACAGAACAGATAGATAGATCATAGCATCATAATATATTTAAGTGGCCCGCCTAGAATAGCTATGCTAAGTGTGGACTACCATGAAAAAACTGGCCTGAGAGGGACATAGAGGGTCAGTCATATTGACTCATTCAACATTTCCAAAATTTTTTTTCCTAGGGTGATCATGTCAGTGAAAATTACTAGATAAGAAATAAGCCAACAAGATCGGATCGGCAGAAAAACTATTGTGATCTGTGTCCATGTAATTGAGTAAAACTTCTCGTTACACGAACAACCTCACATGTGTATTTCCACAAGGTTTCCTTTTGGTAAAGGTGTTTATGTGAAAATTCGATAAGAACTAAAGCATCAAGAACTAATTTATTACCTTCAAGCTGACAGAGCGCCACAAAGGCTTGCGTCAATTACTGTGGCCGCTTTTTTTTTTCCCTCCCAACCATGATACACAACAGAAGACAGACTACAACACGGGGAACTACGTGCCCTACTCTTAGCGACAAGTGTGTGCGTGCGTTAGCCAGTTCTTTGATTTGTGTATGAACATTGAAGGGTTGTGAGACGGGGCCTAAGGTTTATCGTCCTTATTCGAGAAGACTTAAGAGTCTAACCATTTGCAGATGTAATTACAAAGGCAGCACTTTCTCCTCAGTTATTTAAAACAAACTGAGCAACCGGTGGGCGGTGGATTTCCTCATCAGCAGAGCCTAGCTAATGGCATATGTCTACTTGTAAATCCATGAAATTTAGTGAAACCACTTGTTTCACATGTGTATTTCCTTTCACCTTTTTCACATTTGTTTTTGTGCTTAGAGTAAATTGTTAATTGTAATATTTTCTCGAAAACGTGATTGATGTACTCAAAGAAAAGCAATTAAAAAACTGTGCTTTGCAGGTGTTGGCCACCTGGGCCTTCAGTTTCACAAGTAGTAAACAGAATATTTCTGCTTCTGTGTACTATATCAAAATTAATGTGAAGGAAAATGCGGATGCAATAGTTATGTAGTGAGGAAAAGAGATTTCTTAGCGTGGACTCAACTAGAAGGGAGACAGGCAACATGGATAGGCCATATTTAGCTCTTACATCGAAGGAGATCCGTATTCCTCCGTTATCCAGAGGAAGGAGAATAAAGACGCTGGAATATCTTAAGGGAAAATTCTTATGATGAGATAAGACCCTGCCTGGAGATTCCTCTGATGCAGGAAGAAATGGAAGCCATGTGGTGCAAGTTCCTGATAAACTATAGTAATTTCTATAGGAATTCCGAAGTTTTTGACTCCATGAATTTAGCGCATGAAGCATGTCGTGCGCCTAAACTCCGCCGTGATCTTAAAAAGTCCCTCATAGTTTTTTTCGTTAAAAAGATCGACCTCAGTGATTGGCCTAAACAATACTTTGTACTTCAAGTGTTTACCAGTCATCCATTTTCAACTCATATGTTCTGGAAAAGAGATGGCGGCCTGTCTCTCTGTACAAATATGCTATATAATTTTGTATTTTGGGTTTTAGGTGTGGTTTTCAAACCGAAGAGTCAAATGCAAAACTCGCCGAAGGCATACGATTCATGAAACAAATGCCACTACAGATTTGGAGCCAAAGCAGTGTACATGTCAGCGCCGATATTCAGATCCTCATATACATTTATCACCACATATTATAAGAACCGGGCCTTCTAGAATATTTTTCCCCCACAATCTTTAGTCATGTCTTGACTTGATACCTTTAAGAAACAATTATCTTGTTTTGCCGAGACTAATATTAACGGCAGCGCAGTCTAAAAGATGAAAAAAGGATCTTCATATGTACATGAAACTGATCCCATCAGATCATTTGATGCTAGTCGTCATTTTGACTATATACAATTTTTGATTTGCCTCTTACGCTGTTTAATTGGCTCAATTTGAATTAAGTCTTGGTGTATTTGAAACAATTCGGTAGTGACGTCTTTATATATGCGCGATTCCTGCTTTTTAAAGAAATGGACAAATTGGTTTCATCAAATTTTTACTGAGCGAACTGCAAGTGACTTTTTCTTTGTCTGGATTTGGGAATAAAAAGGTTAATGGTACAAGGGAATCGCGCATCAGTGTTCGAAGTGCAGTAAAAATGTAACAAAAACAGAAGCCTAGCTCAACACATCAAGGAAGCCACGAAATCCAAAAAAAGTACTGATCACATTTTATATTTTCCTATGACGACAGAATCGATCTGCTAAGCGGATAATACTATTCGAGAGTAGCTGATTAGGCAGGTTGGTCTCGTTATTAATGTTTACTTAAACCTTTGTATTAAAAATATTATAGTAAATACTTGACCATGCACCAAATAGAAACAGATGGAATTTGAACCAACGATCCTGGCTTTATGATGTAGTCGGATGTACGGAGATATTTAAGACAATGGTACTCTGGTCCCAAAGGTTTTTCTTGAGCGGCGAGAAGAGAAAAACCTCTGGTTACCTTGGACTTGATAATTACATAAGGGACCAATGGCAACCTAGCAATCACGCGTCGCCTCGGTATTACCAATCAAACGAACCAATTATATTGATGTGCGTGTTTCTAAGAATATCAACCAATCCGAGCCTGAGGGCTCAGATCCTGATCCTGACGTCTGCATGAAAGTGAGATTCAAGTCCAAGGTAACTAGAGGTTTTTTCTCTTCGCCGCCGCTTCGCGACTCGTATTTGCCGCTTCGCAGCAGCTCTCTCGCGGCTCAAGGAAAAACCTCTGGGACCTGGGTAAGACAATGGTAGACAAGTAGCCAGGACTGCATCACGCAGTCACAGTGTCATGGCTTAACCGCATCGCAGTATCACATGAACATCCAATAAATGGTGAAAAGACCATTGATCTACCCAACCATCTAAATATTCAATTTAATATTTGTTGTAAATCTAAGTTTGTAAACACATCAGAAGAAATGTTTTCCCAAAACCTAGGCCATTTTTTTAAAAATGGGGATATATCAAAACTTTATGGTTACTGTGTGAAATTTCAGCTCAGTGAAAACGCAAACTAAATCTAAAATGCTTCCGCAAAATATAACAATGTACTGTGAGCATATGAAAAGAACGAAATATTGGTTGGTGAATTTCTTAATGCATACTTCTTTGTGTTTCGAAAGGTAAAGGGTTTTTTTTGTTTTTGTGCTCCTTCTTCATAGATAGTTACATTATAAGTTATAGCTTTAATTGAAACCTTTTTTTTTTGTTGGAAAAGAAAAACATTGTCTAGTATCAAACAAATGTTTAAGAAATTGTTGCCACTTTCTGTAAACTACTTTTGCCAAAAAGATGCAAATCAAAGTGTGTTTAACTGTCTCTAGAGAAAAAGAAAAGTCTATTCCAGTTTTGTTTCTTTATTACTGATTTGAAAAATCCTATAACCCGTAAGGGTAAATTAAGTACATTGGTCTACCGTATCCCCGTCGAACTTTCATGGAATGATAAACCGAGCTTAGCGAGCAATCCTCTTTATCTTCTCACATTCATAATTGCGGTACAAAAAATATCGATTATGCTGGTTTATGAAAAAAACACGCAAACGTTTGATATCCACTAAGACAGTGAAATCTAAACTGGAGCAGTACTTGGTGAAGTCAGTAACTTACTTCTTTGTACATTACTTTCAGTTTGAATTCACTCTTGAATACATTTCTCGAACGAGAAAACTAGTCCTAAAAACACAAGCGCTTGTCTTTGCAATGTAGTGTCCGTGGCAATTATTTAGTAGCACGTGGTTCGCCTCATTTTTGCCTAGTAAATCCAGTTACCCTTAACATCAGTCTAGATAATTAATTCAACTTTTCTATACTCTTGCCTCTAGCCATTTGCTGCATAATAGGCACTTTTTATCACTAGGCATTTCACATTTGCGTAATATAATTCAGATTTTTCTCTATTCTTACCTTAAAAAATAAAATACAACATGATGAATGGATGATAGCAATTAATGAATGTCTGATCAGCTCGTAATAGACTTTTAAACAGTTTTATTGATATCATTCTTTCAACAGAAAATAAGGCCATTAAGAAAGATATGACATCCGTAAATTCGAATAATAAATCTTCTCAAGTCGCTTCTAATTTCGCGGGAATTTACCGTAGTCCCGAAGTCCACAGTCCACATTCCATCTGACCCAATGATAGGGTTAAATGCGATCGTGGACATGTGTTTACATTTAAAACTGTTGTTAACGGCATTGATTCCAATCAAAACCAGAAAAAAGATGCTAAATGCAAGTCTCTACGATGATATTTAAAAATATTTAATACTTTTTCTTAACAATACTGGGAGAATCATAAAATTACGATATCTGTTACAGAGTCATACGATAACCGGATATTACATTGCGTGCCACGAAAACACAAAAACTCGTTTCCGGTCACGCACACAATTCTTTAATGCACGTTTCCTCTTTAATCTGTCATGTAGTCTTCTGTGGTTTAGTGGTCATCGCCATTGCCTCAGGAAGAGAGATGGAAGAGATATCGAGTGCGAATCACACTTGAACTGCCTTATTCAGAGAAATTTTACGCATGCGAAGCCAGAGCGCGATCCGAAAAAAACATAAATGAATAAAAAAGTCCAAACACGGAGTCGAATCCTATACTTTGTTCCTCGAACACGTTGGACTGCCTTAAAATGGGGCCTCTCGTAGTTGTTCTCGCTGTAACTTAATTATGTTCAATCAGCAACAGATGCCGCTCCGATGATGTGACAATTCTTCCCAAGTAACCTACTCCGAGTTGTCTACGTGTGTACAATAATTTAAATGATATCTATTCAGGGGCGTGGCTTCCTTTACGCAAATACGCACGTGTGTACTTGAGTATATTGATAGGATTTAAATTTTCTGTTAGAAGTCAAAGCCCTCCAAGTCACCAGTACCCACTTCCCGGTAATTTTTTGAAGAAAAATTGTGATGATGATGTTATAACAGAGTTTGCAACGTCTTGCCTTTTGCTTGTAAGCCAAAGCAAGTATTAGGGAATTTGTTTTTGCATATTTGAAGAATGGTTCATTAATCATTGATTGCTTTTTTTTGAGAGAGAAAATGTGCTTCATTAATTATTTTTTTTGTTCCAAAACAAAACAATGCAAACAGTAAAATTAACATTGAGAAACAGTACTGTTAGATCCAGTTGTTCTGAGTTCTTGAAACTGTTTGAGGAGGTGGTTTTAAGTTGTTCCAAGAGTAACTTGGCCGCACTCTTTTTGACATGTGGACATCAAACCTTGAACACGTCTGTGTTATGAACAGCCAAACCGGAGAAATCTATTTTTTTTTTTTGGAATTAAAAAAAAAAAACCCGATGGACTTTAACTCCAAGAAGTGTAAGATCATGAGAATTACTAGGAAACAAGTCTGGGTTATCCTGGAACTCTCACAATGATATGTGGATTGCTACCAAGGGAAACAGAATGTTGGGTTGAATATCAAGAGAACTTGCAAAGATCTCAAGGAGGTAACTAGCTTAAAGTCCGGCTATGTATTGATCCCTAATCAGGTCTAGTTTAGAGTATTGTTCGGTTGTCTGGTCTCCATTCACTAAGAGAAACATGAGAGAAATTAAATTGGAGTGAATTCAGTGTAGGGAAATCAAGTTCATTTTAAAAGCCAGTGAGTCATATGAGCTTCGTTGAAGTAAGCTCAGGTTGCTGCCTCGAAGAGTGGCGTTTCCTATTCGATGTCAGTTTTTTTTAAGGAGCTTCATTAATGGTCATATGGATGTCGATTTTTCCCAATTCTAGGATTTTTTCTGCCAAGAGGACACTTTAATCTGACTAGATCATTAAGAAAGAGATATGCTCGCACAAATGTACTTAAAAATAGTTACTTTCATAGTGGAACATTCTGCCTTATGAGGTCAGCTCAGCGTCTAGTATGGACATTTTTAAAACTAATGTGATAAATTTTCTAAGGCAAAATGTAAATATGAATTTTACCGATATTTTATTGTTCTATTACTAGAGTGGTTTTCAATTGAGTGTCGAAAGTAATTAGTGAATTACTTTGGTTTATGATTACTTCACTCAGTGATTGGTTCAAAGTTCTCGCGCCATTTTTTTCAACCAATCAGAAGTGAAACCAAAACCAATCGTGGCTCGCGCGTGCACATTTTCCGCGCTTTGCGTCGGCTACTTGTAATTACTTAGAGTTTTGATTGGTTTACTGGATTGTCTCCGACCTTTTTGATTGGCCAAAGTAATTACTTTGGTTTGGTTTACGACACTCAATTGAAAACTGCTCTATTACTATTACTATTACTATTATTACTATCATTACTCGTCATTATTATTGTGTTTGTATGATAATTATGGAGTTGTAGAGGCATAGTGAACTTCATCTACTTAGCTTTAGTATATTGAGCTCGGCTCTAGTTGTAAGCTGACTAGCGGTTCAATAATTGTTGTCTGTTATAGGATTCTATGATATGTGTTCTAATTTCAAAAGCATTCGCAACAGCTTGCACTATGAGACCATCACACCAAATGCCTTGTCTGGACATAGTGTTCAAAAGTAGTGGACAAAACACTGACCCCAGTCCATGGACTACCCAAATGAAAAAAAAACGTAAAAAACTAGGAGTAATCATTAAAGTAGCGTCTCAATTAGTGCTTAAGCCTAAAAATCTATTTTAAACGGCGTTGATCATCAGCATTTAAGTCTAAGCACCCATTTTAAAAGGTCTGGCTTTCGATAACTGTTGTGATGGCCTATTACGTCATGTAAGTGAAGTGAAACCGATGCAAATCCTGGATTTAGTCACAATGTGGCCGTGGAGACGAAAATAAACAAGCTAGGTACGAGCAATATGAGTATTATATAATAACCAAATTCATATATACACGAACCTGGTCCCATCGGATCATTTGAGAAGAGCTAAAACAATCAACGTAAATCAAGTCAAATGTTGTTAATTTGAGGAGAGATGCAGAGTAGAGAACGATCAAACTCAACCCACATATCACGCCATCACGCCGAGCCTGGAGTCGAACCCAAGCCATATTGGTGGGAGGCGAGTGCTCTCACCACTGCGCCATCCCTGCACCCCTCTTATGTTTTGTTTCGAACGTAAGTCCGCCATTTTCAAGGGTTGGTACGAGTGACTGAAGTAGGGGAAGGGCGGGAAAAGGAAGGAAAGAGTAATTTTCTTGAAACGAGTTATGGCTGTAAATAGGAAACTGAAAAAAATAAAATATTTAGTATCTTTATACGAAATAGTTTTTGTGCCTACCGCCCTTGCGCAGGTAGACACTAAGCTATCCTGAAAATTGTTTGGTAGGTTATCGGTAAGCGATCTTTAATCGATAAGTGATCCGTAATGCCGAAAGTACACCGGAAGACACGACGACTTCATCATTTGTCAACGTAAAGACTCCACCAGGTTTGGGTCATGAATGGGGCTGTCAAATGACGATGTCAAATGCAAACCAGCCAGCGTCATAGCGCAAGCTGTCAACAAGGTAAATAATGAGCGAACCCCCCCACCCAGTGAGAGTTCTTGTGCATTTAGTGACACAGTGCCCAAACTGACTGGTGGTTATTTAATCTGTATTTAACCAACGGTAAAGTGTCATCAGCTAAGATAAAAAACCATATGTACAATTAAAAATTTAAAAACCAGTATAGATAAAGCTAGTTGTAAAAACTACCATTAAATATCTTACTCAACAACACAAAATAAAAGCTGCTTTGATACCATGAATGCCGTGTTTAGAATAATAGGTTAGAGAACCTCTTTAATCAGTCGTTTGAATTGATTGAGGGACTCTGTTTTTCTTAGTTCTAATGGCAAATTCGCAGAGTCTCTCAAACAATAACCAGAATCGCGATGGACAAATTTCGAGCAGCGATACTCAGGTGCTAGTCCCGGTAGGGACTTAAATACCATTGTTGCTCTTTCAATTTGTCTTTTGAGAGACTAGGGACTTCCATCCTAAGAGTTTAAATAAATTGTTGACATCAGTGTCATAGTTAGAATAGGTCACGACACGGGCTGCTTCTGTTTTGCAGTTTGTCCTGCCAAAGTTACTCCACAGTTTGCCCCAAACAATATTGGAGTAGTACAAAGGAGGTTGTACTAGGGCCTGATAAATAGAATGTAAGGTCTCATAGGGGACAAGATCCCTGATTCGCTTTATGACCCCAATGCCAAAAGCAATTTTCCTGGTTAACTTAGCAATATGGCTTCTCCAACTAAGCTTATCATCGATAAGCACTCTAGTCACTGTGATTTAGCAGCAGTAACATGCTCAATAGGAGAGCCATTGATTGAAGATCTAGGAGGAAACTGTTAGAGTACACAGTCCTCTGCCTTGACCCAATAAGCATAAATTCAGTTTTTGTCAGATATTAAACGTGAGTTTATTCGCTATATGCCAATTGCTAACATTTACTAAAATCATTAATTTAGACAAGATTAGATGTTGTCAGCGCTGAAACCTGCGTAGGTTAGGGAAGTATCATCCGGCATACATCCTTGATTGACAATTGAAAGGCAATTTGGTAACATCATTAATATACAGTAAAAATAACAGCGGCCTATAAGATAGTGCCTTGAGTGCGACCCATTAACTGAGCATCTCTGCATGCGGTTGTCCAAGTTATGACTCAAACCAAGAGTGCGCATTATTCGCATATGCCTAATTCCTTGATTTAGATAAAAGGATTTCGCGATTGACCGTATCAAAGGTTTTCTTCAAGTCCAGGAAGACGACTGCATTGACTTTACCTTGGTCAACGTGTGATCGGGATCGAGAGTTTGGAGTGAAAAATCGCGGCGACTGAGTAAAGGCCTTTCGAGAAACAGAGACTCAGCTGTCCTCGTTTTTCTCCGAAATCTTTTGGCTGCTGCCTGGCTCCTCCAAATAATGTAACGAACCCGATATGTTATGGTTGAAACTTCACTAACTTTCGCACCGAAGACTTCAAGTTTTCTTTACAAACCTAGATAGTAAACGACAGTTAACCATTCCAGTATTATGCCTATAACTAATTCCTTCCATTCAGTCCATTACCGAATTGGAATTCTGTGGGAAAGATTGTGCGCTAGATGTGCATAAGTTATATTCCTTAGCTAGGCGAGTATATAGAATTTGGCAAGTTCGAAATTTGAAACCGTCCCATCATGAAGAAGCCTGAATCCTTTCGTCCTCCATGCTGTGCAGGTGCAGAACAAGGCTTAATAAAACTGTGGTAGTCAATAGGTCCTTGTCGGACCCCTGTGGTTGCGCGACTGCAGGCATCATTTGTGAGTTGTCTTGATCAGTACGTCTTAGAACGCTTTCCATTTAACAGAACTGACCTGCCAGACCTGGCATTTGGAAGGACTAACTCTACAACGCCTTGAAAATTAACATACTTCAAGGATAATATCTGACCTGCTAATCGCCCTTTCTCGCAGTCGGAGACTGAATTACTAAGGGCGCAGCTCAACGAGGTCGGACCGAAGGAGCTGTGCTGCCGGCTAGGCGCTCGGCCCCTGAACACGACCCATGAATGACCTCGGAGCACAGCACCACAGCCTGATGGAAAAGGCCGGGAGTCGATTTTGATGAGGGAGGAAAACCGGAGTACCCGGAGAAAAAACCCTCGGAGTCAGATTGAGATCGACTGAAACTCAGCCCACATACGATCCGAGCCAGAGTTTTAACCCTCCTTCAGAAGAATGCGAGGAATCATCAAGCAAGTGTTCCTTCAAAGTGTTGCATTTTCTTTGCAAACTGACGGATCTGGCCGGCCAGCTCTTAAGTTCATCCCCGCTCAGTTTCCTTCTTGTCAAAACAAGAGAAAGTATAAATTGCGTCCTACACAGTGATTGGCTTTTGGACAAAACACTTGGCCGACTCTTCCAAATTGAACTCAAAGCTGAAATATACTTCAGTATATGAATTGAGCAGTATCTGAGAAACACCCCCGCATCGTGTGTAAATTCCTCATTGTTGATTTCGTGACGCCTCGTGCCACGCATCCGGGGTTGTAATCGGTGACGGGTACCAACTCTACGCCACTTACGATAATTCACCGACTGTGACGAAGCTTCTCGGGTTGTTTACAAAATGTCATTGAGGCACATATGAACAATTGGTTGAATGCACTAGCTACCAGTGAAGAATTTAGCGTGAACATTTCTTGAAGATGGAGGATTCGTCCGCCTCTTCTTCTGCCGCAGGTGAGACCGAATTACATTACAGCTTTTTCTTTGCTACAATAATTTAGAAACGTTACTATTTTAGCTTGATGGCTGCAACACATCTTTACACCTTCGAAAACTCCGACTTCACTTCTGTATCCTTAACATTTTCAAGTAACTTTCGATATTAACGACCATTAACTGCATCGACCTCAGTGTACCAAGCTACAAAATTGAGGCCATTTGAAGTGTTTGAAATGTTTTCAGTAGCTCTTCTAAATGTGTACTGTTTAGCTAAAAGACGAGTAAGTGTCGAGCTAGCCAGAGCAACCGACTCAGCATTTAGGGTTTATTCAACTGGCAATTAAATTGTGCTCCATTTAAATTTGGTGCAGACTGGCATCACGGCAATAATCCAAACAAGAGAATTGAACAAGCTGCTATCTCGACCATCTTAATTTGTTCCTCTTTTGTTAACCATTTCGATGATCATGTACAGCAAAAGATCCAGAAAAGTTCAATTTTTCTTACCTAGATTTATGCATTGCACCCGCCCATTATTTCAAAATGAAAAGACAAATAAATTTCAAATCACAGTTGACTTGGTTTCACTCATTTAAGGTCCTAAAGATAGATTCTAACTTAGGTTTCTTGCACATACCAAGAGAGAAAATGCGACTTTTCTTACGTGAAAACACTGAACGTGAGTTTACGAGGTTCAGTAACCGCATCCGGCATCACACATTTTTTCCAGCTGAAAGAGATACCGATGCGTTCAGTCAATTTTTTCCTTCCCACGATTGCCAAACTTTAATTTCCTGCAGAGATCTCCGCTGAGCTCTCTGCATGTCTACACAAATTCAAATACACAGTGTCAAATTATAACAAGTGATTTCATTTGTAGGACCAGGTCGCTTGAATCAACTCGGGGGCGTCTACATCAACGGAAAGCCACTACCAAAAGAAGTCCGGCACGAAATTATTTCATTAGCTATTCAAGGACTTCGCCCTTGCGACATAAGCCGGCGTTTACGAATAACTCATGGCTGTATTAGTAAGCTGTTGTCAAAGTATCGGAAAAGCGGTTCAATTCAACCAGGTGGAGAAGGTGTGGGCAGACCAAGAGTAATTACAGCTCGTGTTGCTCAAAGAATCCGGCAATACACCCAAGATCAACCAGGTCTGTACTCGTGGGAGATACGAGATCGTCTTTTGCACGACAACATTTGCAGTAGTGAAAACATTCCTTCTCCGAGTTCAATTAACCGCTTGTTGAGGAAGAAAGATAAAGGAAAAACATTATCAGAGTCTAGAAGCGAGCTTGATAGCAGCAGTACTTATACTATTGCAAGTATTTTGAATCTCTCATCTAAGACTAGCAAAGGAAAATCATTGCACCCTGCTTCTTCATCAGCAGCAAGTTGTTTAGAAAGCCACGTTGAGGGAACCTATGACCAAAAGAAACAAACAGGTTTGTAAAAGAAGTTCTCTTTATTGTGCTCATGTTTATGTGCTTCATTTGCTTTGTCTAATCAAATATGCTTTGAAGCGGCGAACCCCTTTATTTGAGATGTTTTCATAAGCCCTCAGAAACCATTGCCAAGTTTTATGTAGTTGTTGTCCTTCTGGCTTCTGGCACTGATGTTTGTATTTGCCTACCATGGATGTAGAGTTTTGGGTGATTCAGTTTTGAATTCATTTAGTCCCATGATTGATAATCCGGGCAGCTATCAACTGAAAGGCTAAGCTTGCATATTCACAGAGCCTTGTATAAGTCCATTCATATCTTACCCAGAATCTCGATGATGGCATAAGCTATTGTGAGGGAAAAATCAGTAAATGGCGCATTGTATTAAGTACACTGAGTAATGTGAGATTTTTACAAGGCTAAGGTATCAATCAAAAGAACGAGAATTGAGAAGAAAAAAGCTTTTCATGAATGGTTGTCGACAATGTTGTTTAATGTAGAGGGGCAACTGTTTTAATCTGTAATAATTCAGGCTAACATTACTACTGAATACACAGTTATTACAGTAAATGTGCTTTAGAAAAAAACACTTGCTGGTAACAGAAGTAATCTAAGTTGCTAAACTTGTTGGTTAATTATTTTATCACCGAGATTACTTTCAGACTCTTAGGAATCACACCATTTGAAATAATTCTTTTAGTATGAATTTAGTTGCACTGAATCGGGGGTTAAAGCAATTCTTTAACGCTAAACAAAGCTCGCTTTGGATTGCACAAAAGATTGAGGCTACCTCCGAACGATTGACAAGATCTCGAACTTTATTTCGAAAAATTGACTGATTTGTTATTTGTATAAGTGAGTGTTTTGTTTGTTGATACTGAAGAGAATGTCTCAAAATTTGAAGGCTCTTGTCAAGAGTCTTCGATTGAAGAGATTCAGTTCCCGCTACAAACTCAAGAAAGAACACGCATCAAATACAATGAGCAGCAAGTGAAGGAGCTGGAAGCAGCGTTTGCTATAAATCAGTATCCCTCTGCTGCAGAAAGAGATCAGCTGGCAGCAAAGATTGGAGTCATGGAATCAAAAATACAGGTACATGTGGTTTGATTATGGAAAAGCTAGTCTGTCTGCGGTCAACATCTGTAAAGCACGACACTTTTATAACATCCAAAGTCTCTATGACGCAATAACCAACATGCAAAGTAAAACACAACAACAACAAATGCATGAACAGTAATCAACAAATCAAAGAATTTGCTGAACACAAATCAAACAGAAGATGCATGTGACATAAGTCATCTTACTTACTCAAAGAATACATCCACCATTCTTTAACCGCTGACGTTTCTGAACTAAACGTTGAAAGCGTATCATTTGGTAGCGCCATTTTGTACTATTTGTTTTGTTTTTGGACTAGGTTTTAAATTAGGAACAAATAATTATCATATTTGCGTCACGATGAGAATTACGAGCCTTTCGGGTTAATTAATACTGTGAAAAAAATAAAGAAAAACCTTTTGTCGTTCAGAAGAAGAATTACAAAGATAGTAGAGGGAAGGCCAAAGAGTTTCGTGATGGAAGGTTTGGCGCAAGAGTCGATGGAGAGACCTAACGCCCTCCTGCCCACGTTTGTCTTCTATCTGTGGTGTCAAATTCCATTGCAGCTGTTTAAGGACACGTATGCGTGATATTTAGAAGGAAATACAAAGTTGAACGCACTGCGTATTCTTCGTTACGTGGTTTAGAGGCACACGGAAATCGATAAAATTTATTTGTACATCTATGTCCAGAAATGCACCTAATTAGATGCCGCCCAATTTTGACATCCGACTCTTTAAGTCTAAGCCTTTGCTACCTATTTGTAACGATAAGGTTAGGGTTAGCCCAGCCTTAAAGCCTTAAAACCCAGCCTTATTTTAAGCTTATGGTTAATGCAGCTGATTATCCATACTTGAGGAGCAGCTGCTTTGAGGACGTGATGCTTATTGTCTGTATTCCGAGACACAAGTCAAGTTGATTTTTGGGAGAAGAACAAGGGGACACTTCGTGACGCTTATTGAAAGCGGCTTACATCTAATTGGGGATATTTCTGGACATATCATTTGCACACTCTCTTTGTTTCAGTTTGATTTCGTTTTAGTTTTTTCTCTGACAAAGCGTAGTTAACCCTCACACAACCTAGTTTAAGTTGATTCCTCAGAAAAAAAAGTTGTCGAAGGATTTTCTTGAAACTTTCCCTGAATATCCCCTACTAATCCCTACTTTGAGGACTACAATAAAAAAGATGTCACCGTGCTTGCGTAAGAGATATAATGTACTGATACTAATCACGCGCGTTATTTCATCGGCTCAGGGTACATTTTGTGGTAGCTAAAGTAGAAGGTTTTTAAAGTAACACTTGAAAAAACACCTGAAAGGAAAGTCGATAACTTAAGAAATAAGACAAGAAAGATCATCGGCAGAACCTAACGCGGTCTGTATGTCCGTGAAATTAAGTAAAACCACTTGTGACATGAATAACCTTACATGTGTATTTACAAAAGGTTGCGTTTTTGTTAAGATGACTATGTGAAAAGTCGATAAGAAATAAGGCAAGATCTCATTACATGAATAACCTCACATGGGTATTTCCTTTGATTAAATTTACGACCTCGGATATTGCGTTTCTAGCTTTCTAATTGGTTCACTCAAACTCGGTTATCAGCTCATATACCGTATACCCTAATACAGAAAATGTGCCAAGCTGAAAAATGTGTGCGGGAAACGAAACTTTTCCTACTATTGGCCTATTAATATCAAAACGCAAAACAACGGACCAAACAGAGCGTTTCATTGCGAAGAAACAAAGCAAACTCTACTTTCATAATGAAAAATGGGATCACTTCTTATCCATAATGGACCATGAGTTTTCAAGACACCTCCAACTCCCAACTTATATTGTAATATGTTGAAGGATAGTGTATAGTGCGTATAGCTTGGACGTGTAGTGTAGTTTGGATGTTCTGTGTTTAGCATAGACAGATAGCGTAGTTTCGATATATAGCTCGGATGTGTAGTGAAAATTTAAAGTGTAAACAAATACAATATTAAAAA
>NC_090884.1:21975085-21982585 GCF_036669925.1 Montipora capricornis | reverse complement strand
CAAAAGTATTTATGATGAATGCACCAATTAGAGACGCTTTTGATTGTTCTTCACGAAAACCAATGAGAAGACACTTTGTTTCAGGGTTCCCCAGAGCTCTTCTCTCCCTCGGTTAAGAGAAGAACTCTAGGGTCGAGATTGGATACGCGGTATGATCTTTTGAGCCTGCGCTTTTCTTCATTTCATGCAGCTAGTTTCACTGTCACGCAGCACCAGTAAATTCCAATCGTTCAATGAAAAAGGCCAAGAACATGAAATGGTGTAGGAAACAAATCTTTTAACCACCTCTCCAATTCTCAGGTCTGTGCGGTACATCGTTCTTTAGTTATTGGTCGAAGCGTTTCACGCAACTTTATCATTTGTATGGAAAGCCATGTGGTCCACCAATATGGCCGCCGGTAATCAACAAAAACATCTGGAGTTCATTTTGCAATGAAAGAGCTTAGTTTTCGCTCATGAGCTAAAACACATGTGTATGAACACATTTCCTAACGTACTTGAAAGGCTCAAACTGCTGAAATTCATAGGGATAGACATTTTTTTCAACCAAATAGCTTTGTATCATGGTGTCAAGGTGAAAATTCGGAAATTCAAAATGCTGTATTCATGAAATAAAAGATGTCGCGGAACTGGAAACTTGAAAAAAGATGTATTTCTAAATCATCTTCAAAGACCTTTACATAAAAATTCAGAAGACATTGCGATTTTGATTTTCATGAGAATTTGTAGACTTCACTGTAAAAACCATCTATTGATTTCCTTTTTTGTCTCGAGCGGGGTCCAGAAGTAGGTCCAGTTTGGGGGTCCAGGTTTTGTACCGTCCCTGCTCAAGACCAAAAAAAAATCTTCCTTCAATTCCACGGACGAACCGTCGTTATATTACCGAAAGTATAATTGAACATTGATACAGCACTCAGACAAGAACAAGCAGGGTTCAAAAAAGGAAGAGGTTGTATGGACCAGATTTTTGCCTTACGCAATATTCTGGAACAGTCCCTCGAATGGAATACAGCTCTTTGCATTAACTTTATTGATTTTCAGAAAGCATTCGATAGTATACACCGAGAAAGTTTATGGAAGATCCTCCAAGCATATGGAATACCACCTAAGATTATCAACCTTATTAAGATCTTTTACAATAACTTTGAATGCAGTATCATCCTCGGAAACTCCATTACAAAAGCATTTCCAGTAAAATCCGGAGTGCGCCAGGGCTGCATACTCTTGCCTATCCTCTTCTTTGTTACAATCGACTGCATGGGTGATGCGCCAAATAACTTCTAAACACCCTCGTGAGATATGGTGGACTCTCTTCTGTCACCTTAAAGACCTTGATTTTGCTGACGATATTGCCATCCATTCTTCAACACCTGCCCATCTTCAGGAGAAATCTGACGATCTTAATTTGAATGCCGAGATGATGGGACTGATTATCAGCAAAAAGAAATCCAAAATCATTTGTGTCAGCTCTGGTGCACCAAGGTCAGTCAACATCGATGGAGAACCGCCAGAACATATTGAAGAGTTCACTTATCTCGGGAGTGTGATCAGTACTGATAGCAGTGTCCAGAAGGACATCAATGCCAGGTTTGCATTTAGTAGTCTCAAAAAAACCTGGAAGTCTAAACAGTATAGCCTCAAGACTAAAGTGCGCATATACAACAGTAACGTTAAGTCTGTGTTACTGCATGGCTCTGAATGTTGGAAAATTGTCAAAAGGGACATAAAAAAAGTCAGTGCCTTTCACAATAGCTGTCTGCGAAAGATCTGTAACATCTTCTGGCCCAACAAAATTTCCAACAACGACCTTTACAAGAAGACTGGATGCACCGGTATCGACCTCGAAATTAAGAAACACTGCCTCAGATGGTTAGGACATGTACTACGAATGCCGCCAGAGAGGATACCCAAGGTTGCTCTTACGTGCAGGCAGAAGGAAAGGGGCAGGCCCAAAACCACTTGGAGGAAGACCGCTGTGATAGAACTAAATGAGATGGGTCTGACATGGGGAGAGGCTCAGGCAATTGTGAAGGACAAGACGCAGTGGAGGAGGGACATTGTTGCGGCCCTATGCTCCAACGGGGACTATAAGGATTTATGATGATGATGATGATGATGATGATGATGATGGTGATGATAATTGAAATTCTCCCTGAAAGTGCTATGAGCAAAAATCAATCGTAATTTTTCTTTGTATTTGAAAACTATGTTAACTGAACGCTAAATGACCGAAGTTTTAAGCCTCCATTTAAAAAAGACACCTGTTTATTTTGAGTAAAATTTTCCTAATTAATGGTCCGCCATTACTAACTTTAAACTTTAATTTTAAATTCACTATCGACGCAAGCACAAGCGCAAGTATAAATAGCTTATGCTAGTGAAAACGAACGTCGACGTAACCATCAAAATCAACCATGGCATCCGCCATTTTGTGCAAATGCTCAGACACGGGGAATCTGGAACGAGTGCTTTAATTGGCCAGACGTAGCAAAAATCCTTGTGCTTACGCTGCGTTTGGTTTTCACACGACGCAAGCGAACGCAAGCATAACCGCAAGCACAAGGAAAACGAAAAATTTTGATCCTTATGCTTGTGCTTGTGCTTGCGTCAACCCCGTTTTCACTCTTATGCTTGCCCTTGTGCTTGCGTCGCTAGTGAAAACCAAGCTTAAATCTTGAGAGAGTTGGATCGAGGACTAGATGAGGCCAAAGACTGCAATGCATGTGCACGAGACTAAATTAATATGCAGCACGGGAGTTATGGACTTACAGACTTCTAAACTCTTGTTCTACGGAGGGCTTGACTGGCCAACGTGCCCATGTATCCTAGCTTGAAGGATTTTATGATTGAGGATCGAAGGATTGAAGGGCAACACAATTGAAGATAATTCCAATCCGTCGTCACACCTAACTCGAGTGCCTACAAATCAACAAGCCACATCTCACCAGTTAATACGAGCGCGGGTGCCCAAACTCAAACTGAAAAGACTATGTGGTTCTGTTGCGGAGAGGAAGAGTTTTGGGGCGCATTTGGGAACTCTGAGCACGAGAACAACCAAATTTCCGAGCTCGATAAGTTCCCTTATCATATGGCCCGTACGGCCCCGCGCGCTTTTATTGCCAAGCTATTGAAAAAATCCCCGTAAGAGGGCCGTATGCATTAGCGCGAGGAGGGCCGGAAAAAGACGAACGGCCCTACTAGGAACACGTACTGCTCCGTGCGATGCAATTTTAGGGGATTTCGTCGCTTTTAACATCTAAGTAATTTACAACCAGGAAAGCAACTGCAAACAACATATTAGATAAATTTTCTGTGCATATTTTTGTTTTTTATTTTGTCCTAACTTCATCTTCTGAGTGTTCATAAATAGCGTAAAGAGCCCATATGATAAAATGCTTATTGACTGAGTTTAGGTCGGGCCTGACAGGAAAATATTTGGCCCGAGGTCATGGCGTACGGATCGAGCGCAGCGAGGTCCGTGCGCCATGGCCGAGGGTTTTCCCACTCAGGGTCCGGCCCTCCCACTCAGTCAATAATTACATAGTATTTGACAGGATTGCTTGGTCGAGAAGCGAGCACTGCAGTTACGGGTTTATCATTCACCGAAGGAAACTATGGGGCTGGTGTTGAAATATCGACGAAGCGCTTTGGGGACGAGCAGAAAATTATCAGTGCTCACATGGAAATGTTGCTTAAATTACCTCCAGTTGGGTTTGCGTAAAAAGAAAAAAAACCGGAATGGGGAATCCGGAATAAGAACCTGAACCAAAGTCACTTAAAATGATCCAGCGTCTTGCAAATGTTTACTTTTATCTCTCTGAGTAATTTGTCTCGTGCTGACTCCTTTTGGAAGAAGATTCATGTCATAACTTTCTTTGTTCGGGAGCCCATGACCAGGAGCTTGCCTCTCCCATACAAGCCCTACAACTCAACCTTTGCGTCTATTGATACCCCACGCGGAAAGCGGTTGATGTCGAACGTAAATAGTATTCTCACTCTGAAAATGCGTTTTGTTTTATGTCTGTTTTTTCCTGTTCACCGATAATTGTGGCTGCAATCAAGCGTCTATAATACCCAAAGAGGACTACTCACCTCACATTCCATGTCACTCTCAACCGACATTGTGACTAAAATATCAGCGAATATGCGAATATATGTCGGCGAGACGTTATTGGCCATCTTTATGCTTTATTGACATTTATTATTGCAACACCCACCTTCAAAACCGTTGTCTGATTGAGCTCTGGTTGGTTTTGATGAGAACGGGTATCGTTGAAAGGAAGGCGCCTTGGAAAATTATACTGAGGTTGGGGTATAAAGTGTCTCCTAAAATTTTAAATTCTAATGAGAAGTACTGTGAAAAGTGCTGTTGGATCCTGCGACCTTCCGCACGGTAGTCCGATGCTCAAAGAACTGAGCCAACCGGTCTGCGGTCTTCCCGTGTCCACCCACCATCTGATCGGCTTCGGATGTACACATCTTTTGTGGTCCTGTTAGACACACATTCCAGCACTGCGCCGAGGTAGAGTGCAAACAGATTCGGCGCCAACACACACCCCTGCCTGACTCAGTGGCAGACTGATTACTTTCACGTTTTCCCACAAGACACTGATTTTAGCCAAATACGATAAAATACACATTTTTTTATAGTTACAATTCACCTCTTTCTTCAGTTGCTTCAACATTTTAACATGGACTACATTATAATAGACACATGAAAAAAGACAAAAGTTTCCTTAAAAAATGAAACAGTTCATTAAAATGCTCTCTAGTCATATATGGCAACGAGGTTGTGGTAGTTTGAACGATGCATTGATGGCAAAGTCGGCAAAAAATGCTGGAAAAAATCTCAAAAGGTATGAGCCGATACCGAGCATCGCGGCCAACCATATAGCGATCAGATGGAGAGGCCGAAGTCAGGCCCTCTACTATTGCATTTACAACATCGCTGATATCAGCATCGCCATGAAGATTTCCATTGCTCTATTGCTCTCTGTAAACACCCCTCTCCCCCACTAATGTGGTTCCATCCATTCCCTGATTCTCTTTCCAGACAGTCTGGAACCGCGTTGTTGGTGGGAAGGAATCCCAGCTGCAGCATAGCGACTTTTATCCCCCAGGGTTGAATCTCCCGTCGAAGAGCATCAGAGAATGCCAGAATGCCTTCACATCATATTTGGTCACAGAATAAGATCCATAAAATGGACACGAAACCCTCTCTGCCATACTGACCAAATTCACCACTTGTCCCTTGGATTTCTTAATCAGTGACAGAAAGGTCTTTGTGACATCAACAATTAATATTCCCCATATACTCACATCTGCTGATCGCTCAAGGTCTTCCAGTGGCGACCACTCAATTAGGGATGAACACAAAAAGCCTGCATTATTTACGCGGCCCCATAATCCAGCAGGATCTTTAATCTTCTTGAAATTCGTCACATCCAACTGGAATGTTTTCAACTTATCGATCGCCTCCGATTGCAAACTCGGTTCTCCTTCTTTCGTCAGACAAGTCGCTAACACACAAGCTTCCATTTTATCCAACTTAATCGCTATCGCTCGACTGTAGCCAGTGTCACAGCCCGTAATCAGAACATACTTTACTTCTACCGGAATATCAATTTTCGCTCTCGGCAAGAAACAGGTGACCAGATAAGTTGAAATACACTCCTCCAAGGACGGGATACTCATTGAAAGATTGACAATCACACAGAGCACTCCAGAAGATTAAACTGGACGTCAAGCTGACAAAAGTGGTGTCCCGATCAGCGCGCCCCTTAAGTTAACTGTTTCACATAATTGTCTAAGAATAATAACTCGCAATAACAGGCTCAAAATAAATTTCGGACAGTGGTGGGACCCGATGACAGACATTTTTGACTGATCAAAATGACAGTCTGTAAGGCCAAAACTATCAATTATTTGGTCTAGTCGTTGCTGAACCGTTTGAACCGTTTTAAAAGCTTTTTTGCAGGTAAATGCTCATCTTAATAAAAAGCGTGTAGTTTGCCGTCCTGATCAGCTCACCCCAGGCAATCCTTTCCTGTGATTTATTTGAAGGGCTGATTTGCCCGCGCTTAGTCAAAGCTGTATAGATGTATAGAGCTGAACTTGTTTGTTCTTTACTTCGATGCACTGTTTTGCTCTTCGCAAGCATCCTTATCGGACAGCATGAGAAAGCAAACCACCCCCGCCTAGCCGGGGTCGCGTTTTGCCATGTAAACGCTTCAAGGTGGGGTAACCGGCCAACCCGGGGTCGGCTCGTTTCACAAAATACTGCCCTTGGCGGAGGCGTTGCAGCATCAAAAGTGATAATAAGAAGCCACAGCAGTGAAAAGCTGATGCAAGAGTAGCTAGTGAGAGTAGAAGAGCATTAACGGCCAAAATGCGTCCTTTACGCAGTAGCTTCGAGAAAGGTCATCTCAGAGTCAAACTACAAGAAGCGCATAGCGCATGGAAAGAACAAAAAAAAAAAAAAAAAGGAGGGGGGGGGGGGGGGGGGGGAGGGTGTCCGCAAGGCTCTTCCTTCGGGCCTCTACTCTGGAACTTGTTCCAAAATGATCTATCGCTTGGACAGTCTGCTAATCTATTTATGTATGCTGATGCTCATCAAATATACACCAATGATAGTGATATACAGGAGGCCGCTTAAACTCTCAGGGGACAAACAGAGGCAGTGTCACAATGGTACAAGGAGAACATACTGCAAGCCAACCGTCAGAAATACCAAATCTTTACCATTGATCCGCAACTTTCTTGGAAAAACCCTGGATATGTATTGACTATGGAATTCGATGGACTTGAAGTTAAATTATCTGATTATCTCAAAATTCTCGGTGTAACCGTTGATAAAAAATTGACATTTAGTGAACACGTTAGAGATATTTGCAAGAAAACAGGCTGTAAGGTTTGGGTATTATTGAGATTACGTAATTTAATCCCATGGTCCGCAAAGTTACAGCTGTACAAATCCAATATTCTGTCCCACCTAAAATACTGTGATGTCGTATGGCACTTTTGCAAATCATCCGTTAAGAAGAAAATGGAGAGAATTCAAGAGCGCGCACTCAGGGCAGTTTTTGAATCCAAATCGGAGACCTACAGTGAGCTTCTAACAAGAGCAGGTCTGCCAAGTCTGTATCAACAACGGTTACAAAACATCGCCACTTTAATGTATAAAGTAAAAAACAACTTGTGCCCACTTGTATAACAGAAATACTCAATACTACCAAGAAACAGTACAATCTGAGGAACGCCGATTTTAAGATTCCAAGTTTTCGCACAGTGCATTATGAAAAGCATTCTTTACGATATTTTGGGCCCCATCTTTGGAACAAACTAGACAAAAATGACAGAGAGAAGCCAAATGTCAAGAGTATAGTATAGTATTGTAAGAACTGTGATATATGCTGCTAGGCCGCTTAAAATTTTACTTTTTATATATATTTGATATCTTTTAAGCTTTTAAACTCTTAGCAAGTTTATACATTTCATTTC
>NC_090884.1:21965085-21970085 GCF_036669925.1 Montipora capricornis | reverse complement strand
TGGCCAGGGTATTAAGTACCTATCGTAGATTTCTCACATTATGTTTTCCTCCAAAATAATGTTACCATGGCAACGATATTAGGCATTTCTTAAAATCAACATATGTGGCCCTTTTTGAAGAAACGGGACGGTGAAATTTTCCCATTCATCCTTACCAGATAATGTTAGAAATACTCTCTAAAATATTTAAAATTAAACAAAATCTGTAGGTCAGTTTTTCAAAAAAGTAAGTTTTTTTGAATTGTGTCTCTAATTATTTTTTTCACCTACAGAATTTTTTTAAATTTGAAAGACAAACGGTTTAAATTAATCTAAGCTAACATGCAAAAATCAAAAAAATTCACCGTCCAGAAGCAGAGTAAAGTTGCAAAATCAGGAAAAATTAGGGGGTTACAAGATCAGCATTTACGCATGCGTCACCCGCTCATTCGAGTCCGCGCGCGAGTGGAGCTACAGGTCAACACAAACGGATTTAAGTAACTATTAAACCGTTTAAGTAGAATTTTCGTAGTTTTCGTGAATAGGAGATCTCTATTTATATGCCATGTATATAGGAATTGGAGAAAGGTAAGCGAAACTAGCGGTATTTGTTTATTTCTGGTGACCCATTTAAATCATAAGCTGACGCAAGCAGCTTACGAATTGCGTGTGTGGCTTACGCGCGCGCGCTCAGCTGAAAACCCTTTAAGACACCGACATCTTTTATCCTTGGTGTACATCTGTCATCTACTTATACAGATTTCAGTGTACTTCTCATAAAGTGTAAAGTGGGCGACTAAAATACTACCGTATAGTCAGCACATAAAATTATTGGATTGGAAAGGTGTTACCTTTAATGGTGAATTCTGGATTAATCAGTTTCAAGAGGTTTAATAATAACAACAAAATACGGTCATTTTTATCAGTAAAACTATTTAAAGATGTTCACCAGTTCGCAGAAAAGAGTAGCAACTTTGAGCAAAAATGTATTATTACTTTACGCAGGTGAGAGTTTTTTCAAAATATTTCTGCTATCACTTCAAGGATGTCAGTTTTTTAGTATTATGCAAGACAAGTGGTAACAACACTCTCTCTTGAATATAATTTCTTTAAGTATAAGAATTGTTTTTAAACATGAAAGAAGAAGTTCATTTAAACAAATACGAAAAATGCCATACATTATGATGCGACGAAGGCAAACTCTCAGTTGGGTGGGAGCAAAGTCCCACCTGGAAACGAAGCGGTTACGTTGGCTTCATCACTTGAGCTTAGTTTGTGAAATAATGCCCCACTAGAAAAACTTAACAGTTTAACTCAGGAGCAATACATATTTTAAAAATGAAAATCTCCGTTCTTTTAAAGGATTTTCAGCATCAGTTCTGTTTACTTCCTTGTCTCAGCAAAGTATCGCACAGCAGAGGAGTGAAAACCAATTTTTAATTTTTTTTAGTAGAAAGTTGTTTTTGATTGACAGGTCATAGAACGCAATTCACTGAAATATATTGTTGATAAAGATTAACGATTACTGTAATACATGTAGTTTAATAAATAAAGTGAAGTCTTGAGCATTTTCCTGCCAAGTTTATTGATCCATAACGACGTTACACTCGCCACTTCTTGTAAGACTGTGATGTTGAGCTGCAGTATAGAGTAACAATTTGTTACATGGTTGCACAAGATAAATTCAATTAAAAGATTGCAATTTCAATGTGGTTAAAAACAACAACTTAGAGCAGACACATGAATTCAACCGAAGGTAAATTAAAAGCATGTTGTTGGACTACAAAAGTTGACCAATGACAACAATTACATTAATTTTGCATTAAAGATCTTTACCTTGCTTTGAGACAACACAGACAAAACATTCTGTTAACACCCAAAATTACTAACCCTAAAAAAACTCCAAACAGCACAACTAACATCCATGGCTTTTTCACATGGAAAAGTCTTCCATGTTCACGAGATAAACAAGAGTTCATTTCTTTATAAAAACCGGAATCTGTTAGCGATTGCCAGTGAATTAGTTTAACGCCCTAATCTTTCAGAAACGTTTATAAAGTTTTCCTGTCAGAAGAGAAAATGCAGTTTGTGAATTGGGGCTTCAAGGTGACATTTTGCACAAGGGAAGGAAAGTATTCATGAAATAAGCCAGAGACTGACTGAATCACAAACAGTGGGTGCCTATAACACAAAATTAATAATACAATAGAACACCACACAAAGCCAGGATGCAATTAACCTGCATGTGCAACAACTTAGCTTAAATTACTTTTACATGACAACCCAGGGTTTTCGTTTGAGGCCGGAAGCCAGACGTTTTGGTTTCTCAGTCCATGTCCAGTACTTTGATGCCAATATTCAGCCTTCTCAAAATATTTTTCGGGAGCAGGTCATAAGGAAGGTGGAGACGGTTTGGTGCTAAAGGCACCCAAGCAAGTGTCCAAAGGATGCAAGCTTCTAGGGGGGTCTTGGGGCATGCTCCCCTACGGATTTTTTCAAATTTAGACATTCACAGATGCAATTTAGTGCAATCTGGTGGATTTAAAGTGACAAACTTTCACATATTGACACTTGCTTGGAGTCTGATAAGAAATACTGGAATGCTAGTTAAATAAACATTTCATGTGCGCGAGGCAAAAAAATATTGTGAACACGAATTTGTACATCAAACAAACTTTTTTCAAGCTTTTAGAATATCTCCAGTGACTTCACGTTCGAGCTAAAAATGTATTGTCTGACATTTTCTGACTAGAAGGAGACGGACAAGCTTTCTGAGGAGGCGGCTCATTGAGCCGTCGACCGGCTGATTTTGAGAAAGCTGAATATTTGAGGGGTTTGTTTTATTTTTTATTATTGCTTACTTTTTAAAGAGAATTTGAGTGAACTCCAGCCTTGCCTGGGAAACTAATTCTTGGGTACCAGAAACACTGGAGACAGCATTTCTGTTTCCTGGGGGGCTGTCCCCCAGACCCCCCTAGTTAGCTTGCACCAAAAATCTCACATCCCGTGCTTTCACAAATATGTCTGCTACTTTACAAACCTGTCAAAAACTCTCACTACCAGGAAAATATAATAAAAACCCTCAATGCTTGTGTTTCTTCTTTTAATGCGTTAATGCTTTTAAAATAGTCTTTGAACAATAATTATCCCATTGACCACTAGGAGTCAGACTTCATGGATTTTGCTCTGTCTAAAGCAACACTATTTTACTCAGCCTCTTTATCCAATAACTGTCCACTGTAATTAACCCATTGGCCCCTGGGAATGAAACTTAATAGATTTTATTGTCTAACACCATACAATTTTACTTGTCAATTGAGGTGGTTCAGGAGTCAATGGGTTAATCATGCTCAAATGTTGCTCAGATTACAACCAAAATTAAGTTTGAGTTAGTACGTAATAATGCAGCCTTATCCTTTAGACAAAAGGAGATTTACACTGATCCACTGGTATTCCAGCCATCTTAATTTATTGGTTCCCATACTAGAGAGCAACCTGCAAAGCATTGTTTGTCTGACATTTTCACTCATTCCAAGGTAATTTCTTTATAGTTGTCACTGTTTTATTATCCTAGCACTGTACACGGCTGTGAGAGGTGATTAGAAATCTCCAGTTTGGACAGGGTAACATACATATAGATTAGAGATCCTTAATTCCCAGACATGCCTGCAACTGATATCCTTATGCCCCACATTAAAAGACATTAAAAATTACATATCTTTGAAACTTGGGTTGAGGTTTTTAAAGTAAAGAAATCCAGTTAATCACATCTATATATACTAATAGATGCATGCGTGCCCATTTGAGAAAGTGTCGGAATTAACCTTTAATGAACAACAATGGCAGATGGAGTGGCAAAATGATTGTGAATATTTCCCTTTACATGTACTTCCAAAATCCACATTCATCTTTAGTACAGTACAAGAAGCAAAAAGCATTTATACATACAGCTATTTTGAGAAAGGTTGTCGGAAAAAGTGCACGCGACAATCCTGAAAGGTATTGTGGGTGATTTTAAGTGCACTGTTTTTCAAAGAAATTTAAATGAATCGTACGGGAGGTCACTGATATATGTTTGCGAGTGCTGAAGGAAAGTAACAAAAGTAGGTTCGACAGCCACAGTCATTAGCAACAGTGTATTGATCATATCTCATAATACCTTTCGGGATTGTCGCGTGCACTTTATTCTTGACAAACTTTCTCGAAATAGCTGTATACACTTGTTATTTACCAAGTAAGATGCAGATCTGTTCAGAGATGGTTCTCTGCTGACACAGAACGGCAATATAATGTCTATTGCAACATTTTTGTTCATACGGAGAAGCTTAAATCACCCTTAACAGTCAAAATATTTTTTTACAAGCTGAAGTTATTTTGAAATACAATTTAACTTTTAAGACTTTTAAGCTGTGTACTTTGTCATTTTTTTCCTCCACTTGAAAACCACTGCATGGTGTGGTGGTTGTTACGTTCTTTGACGCAAGATTACAAAATTAAATTTAAAACTCTACTGAATACAGCTGCAGGTGTGCATTATAAAAATTCCAAAAACTAGCAGCTTCATTGTAACTTCCCTAATTTTACTTCACTTGATGTTCAAAACATACTGAGGGAAAAAATAATACTGTTGATAAAGCACCTGCACAGAGGGAGGAGTAAGTGTGATTCAGTAAAAGCAACTACTGCATTACCCCGACCTGCTGTTGGTCGTGAGCTTCCACCAACTTACTGGGCACAGACGTTTTCCTATGTGGAATGTTCTCAGGTGTAGGGATAGCTTTTCCAACTCCAAGAGGCATACAAGGCATTGGCTTTCCTCTGTTAATTGAGGCCGCAGGCCCTCCTTTTTTCTCGCTTTTTGCCATCGCATAATCACCAGAATCAAAGTATTTCACCTAGGTCAAAGCAACATGAAGGAGGGGTATTAAATCAGTGTGAAAGTACATTTTCAATTCCCAACCCCATGCAGCCCGTAAAAATGGAACTTACAGAATAAATGTTCAAACTCTAAAAACGAAATG
>NC_090884.1:21922585-21960085 GCF_036669925.1 Montipora capricornis | reverse complement strand
CCTCTGGATTCAAATCTCCATATGTCCGTTAAATCTAAATTGTCTTGAAAAGATTTCAGCACCTTTAAGGAATTAAAATGCGTAGATGGTGTTCCCCCCTTTTTGTCCTTTAAAATGTCCAGAACAAGATTGAAACCACCGCCAAAAATGATTCATCACATCTGAAGGACAAAATTTCCTTATACACAGCTGCAAAAAAGGACGGATCATCTTTGTTTGGAGCATAGATGTTACAAATTGTTAAAGTCAGCTCACCGACTTCCAGATCAATAATGATACATCTTCCTTCTTTATCACAGAATTGTTTCAAGATTTTGAAAGAAAAATTGTTATTAAAAAGAATAGCGACACCTGCATTGTTACTTGCCATGCGGTCAAATAAGGCTGTGCAGCCCCATTCAGCCTCCCAATTCTTTGTACAATGAGCCTCTCGCTACAGGTAAATTGAAAATTGTTTCTTTTTAAGCCACCGGCATATTTCTCTTTATTTATCGTTGTTAGCCAAACCTCTAACATTTAAAGAGGATATAGTTATTTTAAACATCTTGCATTAGAACAGTTTTTTGACTTCCCCAGATTCCAACCAGAGTTGTTAACCCTTCCAGGATTACTAAGAATTAAAACAAAACAAAAATCGAATTTAAGCTTACATGTACACATACAACTACAACAATTATTAAGAAGTATATACATGTATATAGATATAAAAAGCAAATACTTGGTTTATGTCCGTTTTTAAGATGTGATCAATGGCGCTTTGACAACCCATGAATCAACAGGCATAACAGTTTCAAAAAAATTGATCATTTTAAGTACATGTTTGTGGGAAGGGATAAGACTTTTTTTTGTGCAATTTAGAAATCTGAAAGGGTACTGCAGCAGCAATGAAGAGGCAATAGATCGAATATTAATTATTGAATATTAATTAGCTGGACCCCCAAGATTTTGCAATGGACCCCCAAATTTTTCAGAAAGGGGTCCAGAGGAGCCCCAAATTTGAAAACCTGGATACATCTCTGCTTGGTGGACAGGATGAGAGTAATTTCTATGGTGAATACATTTACATTAGAGCAAGAGCTTCCAATCAACATACATGTAGATGATAAAAATAACAAGTAAACAAATCAAATGAGTGAAATTCAAATATGGCCTTTATTCTGTAAATTGCTCTTGAATTTTCTAGAATAGATAAAAGGGATTTTAAGTATCACTCTTAGAAAGGAAAATGATGTTACCCTTCTTTACGTGTACCTTCAGGGTTGTCACCAGTCAAATGGATATAAGGCTTTTGAAAACAGCATATTATTTTGAGAATCCACGAAGAACCTGGTGTTGTAAATTACAAACATAAAATCTTCATGGACTGTATAAGTCAAAATTAATAAATGCTGTTGATGTTATTAAATTGGGGAGTGGCCCAAATCAGGCTATTTATGGGGCATTTCTCAAAAGTCCTGACTTTCTTTTAACTTAACCCATCGACCCCTGGGAGTGAGACTCATCAACTGGGGGCAGGCAACCAAGCGCATTTGAGGTGTCAATGGGTCTCTTTTCTCTGGCCTTGAAAACATTTTTCATAGACAAATAATTATTTTCCAGAATGAAGAAGATCTTTCTTTTGCAAATTCCTTTTTGGGCGTGAAGAGTTTTCAAGGCTTTTCAGAAACAACCCCTTGGTGGCAGTACGTTTTGTGAGTTGGCAAAAGCATTTGAACCCCAAATGCAGTTTTTTTATTAGCATTTTCCATTGATAAACAAAATTATGGGCTTAGTGGTCTTTGCAGTGTATTACAGAGATCATGTAATTACATGCACTTGTAAACAGTATGCTGGATACAGTACCTTTCCACATTGCTCACTGGTCATTGTAGGATTCATGGGTTTTCTTGTAATAATTATTATAAGTTACTCTGTCCTAAAATGCCCCTTGTTGTGCCCTCTGTTTTTTAAACTCCATGAAAGCTTCTTTTTATGCCATTAAGTGTTCGTATTTGGGTGGCTCTTTGCGAGTTTTAACCCATCTACATGTATTGAAATGCATGAATGCATATTTTTGTGCTATCAAGAATTTAAATATTAATTTTTTCCAATGTTTGGAACATGTAATTACTGTAAGTGCTCAACCATATTAGAGGAATTTATGCATGCAAGTTATTGCATGTACAGTATATAACCAGTAAGACTATTTCATATCTCTTGCAGTTACTAACCGAGTTTGAGGTCCGGCCATAAATCAATGAGAGAAAACAAGGTTTAACAAATCCTTAAAAGCCACCTGAATTAAAAGAACTGAGATGTTAACAATCGTGGTGGCTGGAGCGTAATCTTTGAACTCGAATTCCAACAATAAATAGAACAGACTTGTTGATAAATGGTAATCTGCTTAAAAAAAGGTATTCCAAATAAGGCTAACATAACTTACATGTATAACTTATAAGAAATTTGTAAGAATATGGAGCGAAGCTTTTTTGAAGATAATACTTGTACATCTGAGGAACACTTCTCATTGCTGCCCTTATGGGATAATTTACTGATATGGATTGGCAATAGACCTGTTTTCTACAGGGACGGGCATATGAAATTGATACCACAGGTGAAACATCTATATGTTAATTCTTCTAGCTTCCTTTCATGGACTTACTTTCAAAATGAATAAACCCGCAATTTAACCCCTTGACTTTGGAATTGCATCCGCGGGATGAGAATGATGATGATGGCAACCTTATTTATTCATTTCAATGAAAGGGAAGGATTTCAGAGGTTATCCCTATCTAGAGTATCCGCCCACAGCCGGGTGTAGTTGACTGAGAATCGATTTTGATGAGGGAGGAAAACCGGAGTACCGGGAGAAAAACCCTCAGAGTCAGATTGAGATCAGATTGAAATCATGGTTGAGGCCAAGGTTGAACCCAGGTCGCAGAGGTGGGAGGCGCGGTTGAGAACTGCTAAGCCATTCTGACTCCCGAATTTTTACATCGTCGTTTGGCTACTAATGTGTTTCTAAAAAAAAGACAGGAATCGTGGATAACGAAAACGGTTCTTAATGCCAGTCTGAAGTTGAAAACTTGTAACATCTCTTTTGGAACTGTGAGAAAATCCAAGTTTTTTTGGAACAATGTCTTTGCATGGCTTCTGTCCTGTCTTTCAAATGGATACTGCGTAGGGTCTATGGCCAGATAAAAAATCTAAAAGCAAACTCTAAAGAAATTTCTGGTTTTTGTCATTTTGTGTGCCAAATATTATATACTTCTTACTAACCGAGTTCGAGGTCCGTACTTATATCCCTGTGGTAATCAGCCGCGAGGGAAATGAAACTAGTTGAAGTCAAGCGCAAGGTTCAACTGCCACAAAGATTGCCGTGTCCGGCAAAATCCGAAAGACGAAATCTTCTTGGCTGTTTTAGATGGTTGCTTGCAGGATTCAAACAATTTTACAAGTTTATGTAACAGAAACGGCATGAAAAACTTGCTAGGGAATGTTTTATCGAAATTTCAAATTTTGCGGGCCGTACAGCGGCCCTTACTGTCGAATACGGCCCGGTAATTTAACCAATCATAGCGCGAGTACTATCTGAGAGCTATAAAGTTGGTTATGTAGACAAAAAAAAAATGGTCCAACAGTAATTGCTTCCCTTCGTTACCTCAAGCAAATGCATTGCAGCCATTTCTACCGTTCGTATGATTTGTGTTGATCTTTTTCGCTTTTCAGTGTCTAAAACGTTATGCCTAATGTCCAATTTTTTTTTTTGTTTACATCCTATAATTATCATAAGTGTGGTAATTTTCTGTCCATGAACGCTTGTACCTTGTACCTTGTACCTTACACCTTGTACCTTGTACCTTGAGAACCTTGATCAAGCGGGAAAAAAAAACCTAGTTGAAGGCAAGCGGAACTGTCAACTGCAACAATTGATTGGCATGCGTGAAAAAGGATGATCTATATAGCTTATAGCTCTTTGAAATAGTTGCTTGCAAGATTCAAACAGGTTTACAAGTTAATTTCACGTAAAATTTCAATTGTAGCGGGCCGTATTGTAGAATATGGCCCGGTAAATTAGCCAATCATAGCGCGTACTGCACAATGTGTAAGTGCATTATTTATTGGAAAATTTATTTTAAAAAATCTTAATCACAGCATAACTAATATTGTTTCCTCAAGGACATGATTATCAGTGGGTGGTTTCGAGATAAAAAGACAGTATAGATGGTTTTCTCAGTGAGGTCGTTAAATTCTAAAATCAAAACCGCAAGTTGTTTTGAATTTTCAATTTTCGGAGGTTGAAGATGACCTAGTAATAAATCATTTTTCAAGTTTCGAGTTCCATGACGTCTTTCGTTTCGAAAATAAAGCATTTTGAATTTCCGAATTGTCACCTTGCGTGACACCATGATACAAAATGTCTGTGCCTATGAATCTCAGCAGTCTGAGCGTTTCAAGTACATTAGGAGATGTGTTCATACACGTGTATTTTATCTCATGAGCGAAAAGTAAGCGTTTTCATAGCTAAGCGAATTCCAGATGTTCGTGTGAATTTCTGGCCGCCATACTGGTGCACAAGAATGTTGCACCAACAGTTGCGTGAAACGCGGCGACAAATAACTCAGAAGCGATGTACCACAAGGACCTGAGAATTGCTGAGGTGATTTATAAATGTGTCTCCTACAACATTCCAAGTTTTTGGCTTATTTCATGGAACGGTTTCGATTTTTTTTTCTGTTGCGTGGCAGTGAAAGCGATCTATTGACTCTTCAAAACAATTTGCGTAGTTGCGTTGTTTCTGAGTGGCACTAACTCTGACCACATACATGTATACAGTGTATACTGTACACGTATTCGTAGTAACTCTGTATAGCTTGTTTTCTGTTTGTCAGAGAAGGCTTGATAATCTCATTTTTAATCAATTATTGGCATTTTTTTTCTTCTTAGCCCAGATGGAAAGAAAATCCGTTCAAAACCTCAACTGGAGAAACATCTTCCAGACCTGGATCTTGGCAATTTTGATTTTAGAAGTGGCACATATTGCAGACGAAGTAAGCGAAAACAAGGTGAAAAGGAACAGAGCTTTGGACGAGACTTGAATGGAGGAATTATTCCATCCCCTGTCCGTCAACTTAATAAATCATTGTCAAAACAATCAGTTACGTATTATCCTTCCATGGGACAGGAAGCTCCAAAAGACAAGAAACGTAAGCTAGATGCTGCAAATACAAAAACTGAAAAAGAGAAGCCAAAACAGTTATTTTGGCAAAAAAGACTGCAGGGGATTCCAGTTTGCTCAGTGGATGAAACTACGATTAAGTGCTTTCGTTTACCACCTCAAATTAAGAGCGTTGGGCCGGGAATCAACCAAAAGAGCTTGATTCATTCGTTAGTAACAAATCTGTACAACAATTCTAGTGTTAAGGGTCAGGATAGATCAGCTATATCTCTCGAGAAGCACCCTGAGGTGTGGCTAAATGCCGAGCAGCCTTTGTGTACACCATTTGCAATTACCGATACGGATATCAAGAAACAAGAAGAAAAGGTAGCTACATTGAGAAGGCAGTTGTCTGAGGCTCTAGCTGAGTATGAACACTTAAAGAGAGATCCTTCCATTAAGTAGACATGCAACACCACAAACACTGATATTATACGAATCACTTGGCTGAGGACTTGTGCGCTCACTCTTGATTGATCTTCTCAACACAAAGACCAAGCCACTTCATGAATAGGGCTATTTATTCAATTGGCAAAAAGAATCTATTTTTCTGTCCACGTCTTGTTTGTTAACTGATTTTCTTAATAAATGAATGGATGTCTCAGTTACAGTTACCAACTGCTGATTTCTCGTTTATAAATATGACTTAAAATGCCCCTGTGAGCAAAAAATCAATTCTCATTTTTCTTTGGATTTCAAAACTATGTTAACTGAACACTAAGCAACCAAAGTTTTAAGCCTTGATTTCAGAAAGACACATGTTTATTTTAACTGGAACTTTCCTATTTGCTGGTCCGTCATTACTAACTTTACGATCTTGAGAGAGCTGGATCGAGGAGATAATGACGTCGAAGGCTCACTAGTTTAAGAATGCAATGCGTGTGTACGCCGCAGAATTAATATGCAGCACGGGAGTTTTGGGCTTTCAGACTTTAAAACTCGCGTTTTGCATATATAATAAGTTGCATTCACGCGCTGGAATTTTAAGCTAGTGAGCCTTTGACGTCCCTTTTCCCTGGATCCAACCCTTTGAGGTCCATTCGGTCAGTTTCGAACGTGAGGAATGACGGACCGTGAAACCTAAAACTTACACTCAAAGTAAATGGCCTTTGGATAAAATTCAAGGCTCAAAATTTTGTCAGTCAGATGTTAAGCAAACACAATTTCAAAATCTGAAGAAAAAAAGGAAGTGATTTTCTTTTTAAATCACAGGGGCACTTTAACTTTGTTTACATTTTAAGTGCTAATACGATTTTTGGATTCCATGTTCATCATTATTAATCGCTGGTGGAACGTAAGAGTTGAAGTTTGAGAAAGACTGAACTGCAACTCCAAAGAAGCTGCTGTCACCTGCTTCCAGTGTTTGCTTCTCTAAATTCAGGGTTATCGTTTATTCCTAATTTCCTTAGAATTGACGTGTCCTGGCAGGGCTTGAAATAATTTCCCTGCCGGCGCCGGTCAAGATGTCCGATCAAATCTGTTTTTGCTCGGAAAAGATCCGATTTTGTCCGGACAAATATTCATTACGCCATAACTGTTAAAAAGTGCTTCTCACCCTTCAGCAGGATGCTTAATTATCAAGCAAGTAGATTTTGTGATCTTTTTATTGTAGAAGCAGCCTCACAATCAGTGCAGGAGGCGTGAAACGCACGGCACAGCCACAATGTTAAGTAAAATCGAAAAAAGTACTACCACTATCGCTTCTACAATTTAATTTAAAAGCGTTCTAAAGTTATGAAGCCGAAGGTGACGATTTAGCAGATTCTCACCTTAATAAAGGCCTAAGATACACGTTTGAAATTTTATTAGAGAATAGCCCGGACCTTTCTAAGCACCCATTTCAAATAGCGCTGATAAACAGTTATTAAGTCTAAGCACCCGTTTTAAAATGGTTCGCTTTTAATAACTGTGTGACTCGCATGTTCACTCGCATGGCTCGCCATGTTGGCTCGAATGACTCACAACCATGACCCGCTCGCTGGCTGGCACATTGTCCTAACTCAAGAATTATTATCATACACACCGATAGACACGCTGCGCCGAAAGACTCGCTAATTTCATGACTGATGGATGACAAAGCGGAAACTTGCAACTACCGGAAATTTACGAAAAAAGAAAAAAAGGACAAAAATATGCCACCTTGGACTGGTTTTACGCCCAGCTTCTGCTGCATGTGTAGGATCGGCTTCCTGCATATCGAGCCTCCGAGTAGATTTATTAACGTTTCGAATAGAAAAATTACCTCAAAACGGTCATCAGGCCTAACCCTTGATTTTTAGATGTTTATCTTAAAGGTGACTGGCAATTTTCCATTCAGTCGATGTACTCGGTTCAGATAATTGTTCCGGTAGTTTATTTTCATTGAACAACTCGTTTGATGAAACCAGGTTTTCGTGTTTTCACTCCCCAGCCCCTTCATTTTTTTCCCTTCAGTGTCTAACATCATTTCTAAACGAGTTATTTAACCGAATTACGACAGATATGTGGAGAAATGCCCCTTATTAGATGCAAGGGGATTTCAATAAGCGTCACGAAGTGTCCCCTTGCTCTTCTTCCTAACATCACTGGTGTCTCGGAATACAGACAATTGACGTCACAAAGTGTCCCCCAAATGCTACTCCTCAGGGAAGGATAAACAGCTGCATTTACCCTGATCTAAGAATAACGTTAATTTTACCCAGGAGCTCATTAAGGGGGGAGCCTATATCTCTACTTATTCCCTGAGTCAACCCTTTCCCTAGTAAATTTATTTATAGGAATGCTTAATATCTTTCATGTATCACATTACTCGCTTGGGTGGCTGGTTGCATCTCTGACATGCCTTAATGTGACCGCGTGATGTTATCGCAAAAGTTATACGATGTGACCGTATGATGCAGTCGTAGTCTATACCCACATTTCACCCTCGCTCAATACAGAGTCTCCAGTAGCTCAGTGTTTAGAGCATCCGTACTAGATCACGGAGGGTCGTGGGTCCAAATCCCATTTGGGGCTCAGATTTTTAAAGTCCGAGTTCCAGGTTCCCAGTTGATGATAATGCTGAAAAATAGGCTGTTGGTAAAAATAGAAATTGTACCTGCTATTCACAGGTTGTTAAACCTGAACATCTACCGAATTATTCGAACTTCGTTTTAAATCCTTTTCTTCTCGAGTTAGAACTGGAGATTTGATTTTGCTAGACATCCGCCACATTGATTGCAGGTTCCAAGGTTGTTGAAACGGTCGGGCCCCAGTTGTTCGAAGGGTGGATAGCGCTATCCACTCATGATAAATCACTATCCACTGGATAACTCAATTGGTTTTGCTAGTGTTTATCCGTTGGGTAGTGATTTATTCGGTGGATAACGTTATCCACCTTTTGAACAACAGAGGCCCGAACTGTAGAGCAACTAGGCTACAGGAGAGCACAACACCACTGTTTGATACAATACAGCATCACTAAAGCTCTCTGTTTTCACGTCTTTATCTTTCATGTCAGGTCAGAGATGGTGATTTGGAAAGATTTTTTGGTCAGAGTTTTTCCCCTTTGCCATCTCAGTATGGGAAGCTCAGATCTATAGTACCAAACTGGATTTGTTATCGTGTCTCGAGAAGAATGGACCAGTGCAAACACAAATTAAAGGTCATCTGTTGAAGCTCTGCAACTGACATGGTTCAGCCAGCGTTGACATACTTAAGCATGGAGCCTCCAAGCCATTTCAAGAGTACAGCGAGACCGTCGTCTTTCAATACGTAATAAACCAGTTAAGGAATGTCGACACGGTGGATGTAGTATGGGACAGATATCTCCCAGGCAGTCTTAAAGATTCTGCACGAATCAAGAGTGGAAAGGGTATCCCTAGACGCGTCAGACCGGACACCAGGATCCCAGGAAATTGGCCAGCCTTCTTGAGTGTTGACGAGAACAAAGAGGAAAGTTTCCTTCACCTGGCCGAGTAGCTTAAGACAATTGGAACTGACCATGGAGAAGTAGTATCTACTAAACATAAGACAGTAGTCTTTAACGGTGACAGAAACAAAACAAAGAGAAACAAACAAAGAGTTGTGCAAACTAATGTACGTAGTTACTGAATGGAATCAATCGTGGCACCACCCAAGGGAGTGTAAATGGGGATTAGTCTGAGATTTGATGTCATTTACATGAGAACGCTACGAACTCAGACCGGTACGAGAGTTCCTCGTCTCGGTCCAGCAACCCAGACGAAGTCAGACTGGTCTGAGTTAATTTTCAGGCCGATCTCATGTAACGCAAAAAAAAAATGTATATATGAAGGCCGATACGGAGTCGTACCGGCCTGAGTTCGTCCCGGCTTCATGTAAATACCCCCCCCCCCCCCTCCCTGACTTAAGCGAGGTACGGTCTGCATCTTACGAAGAGTTCTGGTAGCTCATTGGTGAGAACATGCGACCCTTATTACGGATGTGGTAAGTTCGATTCCTCCCTGGAATTTGAAATGTTTTCAGTTTTGCTCATACCCTCAGCCAAGCATCCATTTACGAAATGTTTATTTTACATCAATTTGTACAATTCGCGTACTTTGTTTTTGCTGTTTTTATCTTCGTTTAGACAATCACTTTATTTTCTGATTGGCCATTTAAAACAGCGCGTGCAGTTATTTCGCCCCTTAAAGTAATTATGATTGACTGAATCAGGGACGGTCTATGGGGTAATTCATGGAGTAGTTCACAGTGGATAGTCTACGGATTCGGGCTCAGTGTTTCAAGTCTACCATGCAATCTCGAACAAAAGCAGAGCGTGAAGTGACCCCTTTTTTTGTTTCTTCTTCATCCAGAAACGTTCACAAACCTCCCCTCTGGTCTCTGTGGCATTTGATATCAGGAACTGAATTTGTCGAGATGCAGGTAAAATGGTCAGTAATAATGAGAGAACGTTTGGTCCTGAAATTTTGTCGTTTTGTGATTAAAACGGAGAGGTCTCGAGGACATCGTCGGCACATGGAAACTCGAGGTCCCCGGTTCATTATTTGGTATCCAAGCCAAAAACCAAGCAATGGAGGCTTAAAAATATTCTGTACTTGTAGTCACCACACGTACAACAACAACAACAACAACAGAACAAACTGGGTTTTTTGCTCTCGTTGTTTGGTCAAATCCGTAGCAAATGAGTTTCCACTCTGTACCACGATCATGTTTATTAAAGAGATTATGGAGTAATTCAATATTTCGAAGTTAGCCAAATGTTTCCTCTGACTCAAAGAAGGCAATGGTATGAGTTGGTTCCGTCAAAGCTTTGTGGTTACTCCCCTGGAATCGAGTTACAGGTGTACTTCAATGATTTCATTGTCATAGTGCAGTAGAGACCACTTTAGCATACACCACAAACTTACAAATTTTAAATGCCTTCAAGCCTGTTAAGTTTTTGCTGTCGTTCGTTCTACCCGCTGGTTTTAATATGTAAAATTACGTGTTTTCCTTCTCCTACGATTGAATGTGAACGCCGAGACAATAAAATGAACATATGTTTCAATGGAATAATCGATTGTGCTTAACTAGAGTATGCCCTAGTGGTACCACTACCATTAGTTTTGTCATCTGGTTGAGATGCTGCAAGGGTGTCCTTGGATGGTTGCTAAGGGAACCGACATGATTAATATCGAATCGTCTCCTCGCGTAGTCGATATATATCCACGTGACCGGATGGGTGGCGATGCTTCCATTTCAGAATAACTCGCTAGCTTTTGGTAATTAGATGGAGCTTTCTATTTTTGCATACTATTCTTTTCATCCCGAAGAGCACACTTGTTTTCGTAACTTGCTTATTCTTTGTAACAGGTAAGGAAGAACAAACTTAATCCGTAATTTTGTCTTTCCTAATTCCTAGTAACCTTATTGCGTGGGCAGTTGGTTGCTAGCTATGTAAACTGTGGAGGTTTTCTCTCCCTTTTAAAGTGCATTGTCGCTTCAATGCTTTTTTTTTAATTCTAGTTTTTGGGTTTGCTTACACCCTCGGGTCTATCGTCTTAACTCTAGCCCTTCCGCAGGCGGTGAACCAAGTGGCGAAGTGGTCAATTATGAAATTTGTGTTCTTTGTCAGTATTAACCAATCGCGAATTAAAACGCCGACAATTAACGTATTTACTACGTTAAGCACCGCCCCAAATTGGCACTTATTTCATGCAAGCCCATATTTGGCATGAAAACTTCACAATTCAGATGATATTTTCTGTTTCTGGTTTATAATAATTATTATTATTTTGTCATCGTTAATTTTTTGTAAATGTAATATTACTTTGACAAATGTTGTTGATAAGCTCCGCATTTCAGTCGCGAAAATTTGAGGCGCTTGTAAACTAAATACCTTAACGAACTGTCTAATATTCGCCCGTTATAAAAATACATAGCCCTGGCATACCGCCAAAATGAGATAGTGAAGCAAAATTTCGGCAATTATTTTGGGGATTTTGGTTACGACTATTTTGTTCGCACTTGAGCAACAAAATTTGCTGCACACTGCTAACGTATTTTAGGTCAGTGATGGGCAATACAGCTAATTAATGACCAAGGAGTCATGTGATTGCATGCAATATATCATACCTCAAATGAGTTGCTTTTAGTCTTCAAGAATTACTTAGTCGAATTGTTATACCGAGAACAAAGAACAACACTAAGGTGTACTTTTGTTGCTCTGACAAGAATTTCAACGGAATTTTCATTTGCGAAATCCTCCAAGCACACGCATCAGTACTGTTGGTTGTCAATCTTTAGATAAGGTGCAACTATGAATTTTTCTTTTAAAGAACTTTCGATACTTTCACTTAAAGCAAAAGCCTGCATCTATATTTGCAATTTGAAAGTTTACAGCCATAAGAGGGGTAGTTAAGCGGTAACCAAGTACAATTTGCAGGAAAAAGAAGACCACACAAATTCGAAGACAAAGCCCTCGTGATTTCCGGAATGCGAAAACCAAGCTAAATTGCACGAGGTTTGATAGAGACAAAAAGGTTCTAGTTGGGTTGCTAACCAATCAGCATTAAAGCACTGAGCAAGGCGATTTTGGAGGGTTTTATCTGAAAACTACGACACTCAATGTTGACGAAAGATCACTATGATTACATATTGCCTGGTATTCATTTCGAGCGTGTACAGCTCTTATTTATAGTTTACAGTTAGCGTTGGTAGAGCTCTGCCGCGTGTTACATTTAAACCAAATTCGAGACAACATCGACAAGTTCAGGTCGAATTGTTATGCAAATAGCTCCTAAACGTGGAAGCATTCGCTTTACTTGCTATTAATTGTTAATCCACAGCAACCATAGATCAGATTCAAAATTTCGTTTCAACTGGTGCTTCACTGTTGGAAGATGAATAAGACATCGAAACCGGTAGAAAAAGTGTCCAGTAGACAACATGTACTATGGAAATTACTTTCAACGGCTGTCCTTGGAGAGGTTTCTGTTTTCAAAGGCTGTGCAGCTGCTTTGTTCAGCTCACAAAGATTCTCAATTAGGTCTGTGCTAAAGCAGGCCTTCGCACAATAAAGCTTGACAGTTTGCCAAAACAACCTAGTGAAAACATAGTTCAAAGTTTTGCCAGAGGCACAATTTATGCAAAGCAGCTGATATAATCAAAAGACTGTAAACAGTAAATAATTTATAATCATCAAGAGCCAATCGCACGTTGATGTGATAATCGCTTGCACCATGTGACGTCGAAATAATTGGCGCCATTGTGAACTCCATTGTTTTCGAAACTCATCCCCTACATCTTTGAAACTTGACCGAAATAAAACCTCAGCTAACTCTTCCCCAGCTAAATTAGACTGATTTGCGCTTTTGACATCGCTTTATAAAGCGATATTCGCGATCATTGATTTACGCAGGTTAGGATGTAGTTTGTTTAGAAACTTTAGGAAATAGCTTGGCGTTAATTTAACGCAAACATCATTTCAAAACTCCTAACCACTGTGAAAAATACTCCAGCTGCTTTGAAACTAGGTGGTCAACAATCTCGATACAATCAGGTGCTGCAGCCAGGAATTTGTGGGTCCAAACCGGTGAAGCGACTATTTATATCCCAGCCTCTTTTATGCAAAAGGAAAAGGAGTTGTAATATATGTTGCTCAGTCATGCGCGAACAAGCTGGCAGCTTTGCTTCAAGGCACGTTCCGTGTGTTTACCTAGGTCATTAAAATTTAAATACTAAAAGGGTGGAAGGCCAGATATGGTAAACAAATTTTCAAATCTGCGTAGCCAAGGAATGGATATGTCGCACATTTGATTCGTCCCTTTATGAAACTCTCAGACAGCGTTTGCTTTTACGTACTTTTTTTTTCCCGGAACCACGAAGCATGACAATGCAATAAGTGACACATTTGCTCTACTAAAACTCGCCATACCATTTTTATTAAAACAAATAATTCTAATACAGCTAGACAAGATGCAAAAATTTCCTGAATTTGGCTATCAGTTCGTGACTGAATATAGGTTCCTAATCACACTTGTTGCCACATTTCAAGCATATGGACTTCTAAACTCATTTGATCCAAGAAAACGGATTATAGACTCAATTTTAATAGCAAAAAATAAAATTTACACTATCTCTGTATAATTCCTTATAGTATTACGTAGAGTGCCATAAAATAAAAATACTTTAAACTCTCAATTCTCGACCAAGATTTTCTGTCAGCATTTACAGCCAAATATACAGAACTATAATCTTGGTTCTTTCAGCAATATTAAAATAGTAAATAGAACTATGGTGCAACACAATATTATATAGAAATTATGACTATTTATACAAATATTATATAATTTTAGGGCATAGAATTCCTTAGAAGACTGTATCAAAAAAGTTATTGATATGACATAAAATAGTTCACATAAATATACCTATTGGTTCGTGCTGGGTTAAGGAATCTAACCCGTTCGTGTTTCATATATAGCATGTAATTTCATTTACTGATTTCAGATAATTTCTTTCTGACGGATTATAAACTTAGAGACTAATTTCTGAATATAAGATCTAAGTACGTTGGCTCAAACACGAGCTAGCATGTTTTATTTTTCGATAAATTTACCCCAGCAATGTGGTATCTTTACATAACTTAAGTCTTTCCATGTCTAATCTTAAATTAGCAAAAAATCTAGCTTTGCATAACGTTATCACTTAACAAAAGTATAGAATAAAAGGATTCTCCAAAATTTTCAACTAAATATGCACAGAGACATTCTCTCCAAATTAATTCAAATGCACTCCATCGATTCACTTCAAAAGGTTTATAGCATTTCATATCATTCAATTTGGCTTATTTAAATTCACTGAACTTCTTCGTCTTCATGAATAATAATATTGTAATCACCTTCGCTCAAAGTTCAGTTCCTAAGAAAATATACGCAACACTTGGTCGATATTCTTCTGGCAAACGGGACAGGAATTACTTTCCTCTTTGATGCGGTTTGCGCATTCCATGCAAAATAAGTTATGACCACAAGGAACAAGTGCAGCCACAACTTCGCTCTCACAACAAATGACGCAATCTTTCTTTTTCATATCTTTTCCGAGCGGACTTAACGCAGTGTTGTTATTATTCGCTTCCTCCGTGTTAAACCTAATGGTACTCACCAACCCATTCGACTCGGTTGAACTAACGTGTGCCGTGCTATTGGAACTTGTTGCAGGAATAGACGATACACTTGCTGTAACTTGTGACGTGAAAGGAGTGAATGCGGAAAGCGGAGAAAAGTTACCAGTCAAAGGATCACTTTTCATCCTTCTCGCAGCAGAATGTGGACTCGCTGGTCGACCGATCGCCGAGCTTAGAGCTTGGTTGTTCAAGCTGGAACTGCGAGTGAAGGGCGCTTGCTCGTTCATGGTTCGATTTGACGAAACGTTTCCCCAGATCGACGGTGATGGTGGTGCGGGCGCTGGATCAAAACCAGACCCAGTTGAGCTCCCTTCGGATCCAACATCGCGATCAGTCGGCGAGGGGAGGTCGTTGAAGAAGAACCCATTTACGGAAAATGGACTGTTGATGGGATTAAAGCCGCCATCATTTATGCTGGAACCTTTGCTACTGGGATAGCCATAGAAAGAATCCGAGCTGGTGCGGTGAGTCAGTCCCAGAGAGTTGTTGCTATCTCGAAACGCAGAGAAGCTGGAAGACACGTTGGAGTAAATAGAACCGGGAGCGAAATCATTGAATGAATTCTGCAAGGCATCGCTGATGAAAACGTCATCTGCCGTATCCATCCTTCCTCCAGTGCGTGTAGTAATGTGGTTGTTGATTTCTTTGCGTGCACTTTCAACGTTGTCAGGCATGCCTGTAACTTCAAACACCGGCTCCTTGTCTCTGGACGGAGTTACAATGTAGGTGTTAGTTTGCTGTTGGATCCGTTTAATCGTAGCTCCTTTAGGGCCTACAACAAGACCAACAACTCTATAAGGCACTCGTACATGGATAGTTGTCTGACCCGGTGTTGTAGGGCTTGGTGGTCCCGGCGCCAGCGAATTCAGGCTGTTGTTTTTGCGTTGAGCTCGGATTTGCGAAAAATGTTCTGCAGCTGAAAGTATTTCGCGTTTGGCCAGAGCAACATCCTCTTTTCTTCCCGTTACAACAAAAACTGGATCCTCTCCTCGCACAGGTGTTTTGATGTAAGTGTTCGTCTTCGCTCGCAAAGCCTTGATTTTACAACCTTCAAATGAAGCGAGGAACAAAAACACGTCAAATACACGCGGTCTCCACAAGTCAGCAAGCTAATTTGATTTTGGGCTTGCCGAGAACTTCAAAACTTACCTTGTCTTCCAACTATCTCCGCTACGTGCTCAGAACTCGGAACTGGAACACACTCGGTCATATTCATACTTCTCTTATTACGAATTTCGTCAAACGCATTCGAGGTTTGATCGTCGTCATTTGTCAGGCCGAGCATGGAGAGCTCGAGTTCGATTTGCAGAGCTCTTTGATCTGCGTCTAGTTGCCCATTTGTGGAGCGGTCCATTTCGACGAGAAGTGAGCTAGGCATAGCCGGGAACGTCTTGCTCCGAGAGCTGTTAGCGACCACTTCGTAACTGTGCCGTGTTCGGAGCTCGTTCGAGGTTCGAACCTCCTCTAGAGTGTTCTGGGCTTGCTTCAAGTGAAAACCGGAATAGACGTCATTTGGTTTTGACCTCAAGTCAGGCCATAATGCACCACTCATTAGCAACATCTGCTACACGTGGGACCGTTGGTCTGTTCTGATTGGTTCAATTTCTCGGGAGGTGTAGAGTCTTGTCAATTTCGACTGCTGCTTGTCAAAAAAATTGTCACCGTGATGATTGGGAGAGTTTTTAACACAATCACGCCCCTAAACTCTACTTTGAAAGATGATGTTTGAATCATAGCACAGTCTAAACTCTTGAAACGGGTCCCTGGTCTTTTTTCTTCTTCTCAAACCCGACTTATTGGGTAGAATCGTTTCTGTTTTCGCCAAACACACACATCAGCCTCTATTTTCTTCAAATCACATTATGCAAAATCTTCTATCACAGTGTTGTCACATTGTCTGAAGCACACCCAATATGCAAAATAGAACGTTTTGTTTATAATCTCGCGTTTTTGCATCTACGTTGACGATGCAAGAATATAGAACTTGAAAGAAAAGTAAAAGCGGTGCAGAAATAATGCGATTTGCAAAATGTAGCTTTAATTAAAGCAAATAAAGCCAAAGGAAACGTATTGCGAGATACAGCAATAACAAATAATCCATACGATTCTGCAGGTGAATAGGATCTGTCAAGTGCAATCAATAATTCGTTGAATTTAGCATATAAATTTAGCGGCAAAAACGTAAGAAAAACTCCACAAGAAAAAAATGCTTGTTTTTATCCACGTGAAGGCTGTTTATCATATAAAGACTGATCTCTTTTGATGATTAGCTGGCATTTTTTGGGATCCAAGGTAGCAGAGAATCTTTCTTAGATCGCCTCGACAACGGCAGCAGAGTGTGACATGTGCGTTTTGCAATATTTGTAAACTCTTGAGTGAAATTGATGACTCCGAGACTTCAGCTGACATGTAACATAAATTTGACAATGAACAAAGAAAATAAGGCAAATTAAAGCTAAAGCAAGCCCGGGCTTGAAGCAAAATAGAAAACTTCAGTCATTGCACAAAAATAGAACACGCAATCATGTCTTATTCATGAGTCTATCATTTGGCGGCAACAGCAGAGAATATTGAAGCATCTCATACATAAGGAATATACTATCAAGAAAGTAAGATTGTGCGAGGATGAGATTGAGAAATATAATTGTGATTCTCTTGGCTGCTTTCACTTTCTTATTGTAGTTTCTTAACAGTATAGAGAACATATAAAGAAATAACTATCGATTACTAAACTTGAAAGTTACAATTCAGAAGAAAGGACAACAAAATCTCTCATTTGGAGGTTGGAGAGAATCACCACCGATCATTGTGCAGAAAATAAGACGATATATCTTGAATAGTCAGTTTTTACGCTAGCCACACTCAAAGATCCATTCTTCTACAAAATTCAACCCGGTTAAAATACAATTGCTTAATCAGAAAGTTCTTCGAAGTTCAAATAGCACAGTTGGTGTCCAGTGGTGGTTTGTGTTCGGCGAATGATTACAAGGAATGCTAGCGAGCCATGTCTCAGACTCTGTAAAAGTGTGGCGCAGTCTTTTGGGTGGTATTAGACTCGGTTCGCTTTGATGTGCCATTTTACATATTCGCGGATAATAATTGCTGTCAGTTGTTGAGAACTTGTTAATTGTATGCGCTGCGTAAGACACTTGAGCTTAGGAGGCGTGATAAAGAACTCTGTTTACAAGACATTGTTCAAGGATAACGCCTTAGTGGAACCATCAACAACATCACACAGAGAGAACTGCATCAGGCAGTAGCTTTCGTTTGTCAAAAATCCTTTTCAGAAAACAAGGGTCTTGAAAGAGGTAACTGCCCAAAGAACCTTGGATAGACCAAGAGGCAAGAAGACCGGCCAACATTTAAATAACAAGGGTAATTATGCTAGTCAAAAGCTAAGAGCTATTGTAATGGTCTCACAATCCACTCCAGAGCTTCCTTGATGACTAACTATTTTTTTTAAATTGTTAATGATTGATGAAATTACATACTGGTTTTAGTTTGATTCCAAAAAAATTGTGGACCGGTTATGTATAGTTGTTTCAGCGTCTGACCTTAAAAATCCACTAAAAGCAAACTGGTCACATTCCATGGAAGAGGTTTATAGACATGTTGCAATCACTGGTCAAAATAAAAAATAGCAACCGGCGTTGGTCTATCAACACAAACGCGGATAATGTTCTTTACTTCAATGCATTTTCTTTGTTATTGACTACAAACAAGACAACGAGATCACGGCTTTGTTACTGTTAATAGACAATTAATAATCTTGCTGGCCCACAAAATTGTCAAAAGAACAAAACATCGAATACCGAGTTAGATAACTGCGGTTTGAGGTTGTGTTGGAATTTCTAACAATAACCCACGCAAGGGAAATTCGTGACATCAGCGTCCTTTGGACTGTACTTCCTTTTCGATTTTTTTAGTCCCAAGTGGTCTTCGCAGTCAAGGTCATTAACATTGATGTTATCTCAAAGCCTTACAATTGCTGCAATATTGGACTTTGCATTCACGGATTTAATCCATTGACGTCGATGAGATCGCGTAGTATTGTCGAATCGTCTGTGAGCCGTGTTTCCCTTTGCGTTTTGCAAACAATGATGCATGACAAACAAAAAGCGATTCATGAAGTTAGATACTGAGATTTCTAGCCAAAAAAAAAAAGAAAAACAAAATCCAAGCCCTAGGACAGAGAAAACAGGAAAAGAAAAAGCTTTAGCCTCGATTAATAGGCCTATACAATTTCAGGCCGGTTCTCTCAAACTTTTTCAGCTTGAAATTGTGACTCAATGGAAAATAGTAATGGTCCGTGGAGACCACTTTGTGAGTGCATGCACATAAGTCGTTTTCTTTCTAAATCCCCAGAACCGCACTGATGACGGTTAAATATTTTGTCAGTTGTTACAGAGATTAAAATAAGCCTAATGGTGGAATTAATCCAGACTCTTCATTTGTAGTCGCAAAAAGACAAGATCACAAAAGAATCGAACACGACAGCAACACTTCACATAACTTTTCGTACTTTACCAAGCATCAATATGCCAATAATTGTTTATGAAGTTTGATTTAATATTATAGTACTTTAAGGGAGGAAAGTCGTAGTGTGAATTGCACCAGTCAAATCGTCTGTTCCAAACATCCAGCCCTGTACTGTGTTTTATGACCTTGAAATTTAGTGCAATATTGGTTCCTTATTCCATTGAAGTGACGCCATTTGAAACGATCCGCACGAATACCTCCTCTATCCGGACAAAGAAGTAACTCAGGCAGGAAATATAGGTGGTTTTCACATTACGTCATCGCCGCCACGTTGCTGGACGAAAACAAAAGATCTCTCACTACCTCCAGCAATTGTACATTGCAGCAACCACTTTTGTAAGCACGAACAGAAACACGCGGTTTTTTTTAAGTACCTCAACGAAATAAACCAAGAGAAATGCTGAAAATTACCCTCCCGCAATTTTAAGCTCGTGTGATTAAAAATAGAGTAAATTGTAACTGAAGCTACCTTGAAGATCGTTCGCGTATTCAGAGCAACAAGACAACTGCACGGAACACTGAGATAAGTCTAAAATAATGCGAGTGGTCGATCACTATCATGACAAGTTGATTTTTCATAACAAGGAAACACGACCATTTTGTGGAGCACGAGTGAAAGAACAAACAAATGAAAATTGGACTACATCTCCAAAAAAATTTCCAATCATTTTCCCAGCCATACGAAGCCTGGATATTAAGACTGCGCACGATAGCGACTACTATCATGTAGATAGGTTTTCTCTCACTTTTCAGCAGCAGGGGCAGATTAAGATACCATATGAACATGACACTACCTTCTTTAATAGCTATACACTGGCATTGACGCCTATGGGACTGAACTACAAAAGACTTTTCAACAGTAGATATCGGCAATGTTGTCCATTCTTTGTAGGCATTTTTATCGTGAGAAAGTCCAATAGATAACTTACTGAGAGAAAGATTCCAGCTCTTACGTTCTTTAGTCTTACAAGCCAGATACTCTTTTGGCGTAAAATTCTGCCACGGTCTACTTATATATTATAGACCATGCAAATCACAGTCTGTAAGGGGGAGATGACGTGAATCGAGCAGCGAAGGTTTCAGTTGTTGATTAGTCGTGTCCCTTATGATCATAACTGGGTCATTGCATTTTTCCTATTAACTATTGATGTCAGTTTATGTCATAATTAAAAATTCGAATAAGTGTAATCATATATAAACTACCTGTACACAGTTTGGAAAGGTTACAATGAACACTTTCAGGATTCACTACAATGATCGAGAGATTTTAAAATGAACATGGGAGGAAGTTGAAAGGACTTTGCTAAGTGCTTTACCTCCAAGCTTTATCTTTTTTCATTAAAAAGGGATAATAATAAGTAATATTCTCAAGCACTTGCATTAAAAAAGTTATCATGGCCTTTGGTTGCATCAAATAACATTTGCTTGAAACAAGAGTACCATTTTCAATTGTTTTACAAAAATAAGAAATTGTTGAACACATAGTAACAGTGCTTAACAGTTTGTCTCTCTATGACCGTGTAACAGTCTGCTTTGACTCTAGTATTTTTCCAAGCTCTTGTTTTGGGAGAGAACATCTCGGCTAATTCACTACTTTTTCGCGAAGACTTTAATTTTAATCAGTTTCATTCCTATATCATTCAGTAACGTCTCCGCCGCTCAAGTTTGCGGTTTAACGAAAATGGGACGCCAAATAGTTCTATTCTGAATCCAGGCTTAAGGTCCTAAATGGACCAACACCAATGTACCCCAAACGAAACTATCAAATGTCCATCTTGATCTTCTGAAACTTTTGTTTTGGGCTTCGGTGAAACTCGACCCATGTTGACGATTCCCAGAGTAAGATTTTTGCTCTCCCCAACTCAATATGATCAGAATAACGTTTGAACTAAATGTTAAAGTGAGGGCATGCGAGGAAACTTCGCAACTGTCGCATCAGGGAACAAGAGATTAGGTCAGATGAACGATTCTTCGTAAAATAAATCCGGGTATTTCTTGCAACCGAGCAAGCAAGAAGAGCTGACCAGTTCATGACTTTGATGTATGCTGTAACGGGAAATAAGAAATGATTCACAAACAGGCAGGCAAAACCAAGGAAAAACTTCCTTTAACTTTTAATTTACTCGAATAAACGCCGAGGCGCTTATTTAATTTTTCGCGCCTCAAGTGCGGCGCTTATTCGAGGGTTGGACGCCACAAAGAAATATTTCTGTACGGAGATTAATTAATAGAAGTCGCCATTTGACTCTTGAGGCATTTTAATTAATGGACGAGCAGTGAAATACAATCACCTTGAACTGAAGAACATCGGTTTTGATGCAAAGAAATTCCCCATGCTGCGTTAGAGTTACTTTTCAGTGTTTTGTTAATTTCAAGAAATTCCTCGAATAAGCGCCGCATTGGGACCGTGGCGCTTATTTTCTTTTTTGTCCCAAATGCGGTGGTTATTCGAAGGCGGCGCTTATTCCAGTAAATACGGTATAAAGCTCATTTCTTGCCTTAAAGCTAAGAAGACACGGTTAGAATAACAGAACTTTCATGCGATGCTAAATCTTTCTATTAGCACAAGAGACATACGCAAACTCAGTGGCGTTTTCACAAATAGCACCTATTCCCCCATTCTCATCACCAGAGCCTCGGATCGACCCATGGCTCTGGGAAACTTGGCCGTAAGGCTATTTGAACCCTACGGCGCCTGCTCACTCCTCGTGCTAACATGAATGCACCAATTAGAGACGTTTTTGATTGTTCTTCACGATAACCAACGAGGAGACACTTTGTTTCAGGGTTCCTCGGAGCTCTTCTCTCCCTCAGTCAAGAGAAGAGCTCTGGGGTCGAGATTGCAATCCCCCCTCCCCAACCCATGCTCAGCTACTCTTCGATCAAATTTAACTCATTGCAGGCTGAGTAATTAATCTTTTCTAAACTGACTGGTGTATTTGTCTTTTTCGGGTTTTATTCAAGTTGAACCGATCTAGTTTCACAACTACCCTTAGAGCGCGCAAGCTCGCGTGAAGGCGCCCTAAGCCTTTGCTCAAGATCTCGTTTTTCGTTGAGTTATGGTAAAAGAGGTGTCACAAAGCCGACTTGGTTCCTTATGTCTTCATATGCACAAGTAGGGTTAGTTTAAACTAGTCACGAAACATAAACACAAGCAATACTCGCAGAAGCATTAACTTGATAATAGACCATTTAAGAGTTCATGTCTGCCTCCTCTTCAAAGCGAGTTTTTGTGATCGTAATTAGTTCTACTTTACTAATTTTCATACGAAAAGCTTCGCACTTAGACTCGCTTGAAGAGGAGGCAGACATGAACTCGGAAATAGCCTATTAGTGCCTTGTTACGAGAAAAGAGGAGATGGGGAGGGTACTAGAACGACGGAGCGCGGGATACAAGAAATTTACTGCCTGCATACTTTAACAAAAAGAAGACGAGATTTAAGTTAACAAATCGATTGACAATCGTAAGTTAAGTGACTAGAAATGTTACGCCGACAATAAAGTCTTCCTGTTCGAAAAATTGTTCTTCTTACTCAAACAGCAGGTGCTAAGTTTCATCAGACCCAAAAACAGACATTTGATGTTTGAGAAAAGAGTATTTTGAAAATCCATACCGACTCAAAATGCTGGCGAAAAGGATTAGGACAAAAGCCTTCAAGGAAGATTCCCGCTTTATAAATCCGGCATAAACATAAACTCAGGAAGGAATAACTTTGCCTTCCAGTCAACTGACGAAATATATTCACTTTCAAGGACAACAAATGCCACTGTGAAGATAAATCAGGCGGATTGCTTTTCCTTTACATCGGAAATTTATTTTTATCCAATTCTACAAGTAATATTGTCGTCTAAGCGCTTAAAAAGCTCACTTCCCATGGTAATAAATATCGCGAAACACTGTCCAACTCATATTTACCCGCACACTGAAATGGGCAATGACTTTCTTCTCCATTGTTAAATAACTTGCTATTTACAATTAAGAAAGTTATCAGCTAACTTGCTACTAGTCCCTGACGCTTACTTAAATCCCTGTTAAAAAACTGCTGATGGTTGAAGAATGCTGTTCGAGTAAAAAATCCCTTCGCTTCTTCTTCCTGTGACCTTGAAGGTCCCTGAAATCAAGAAAATGATTCAAGCCAAGGTAACAAAACAGCATTTTTATCATTCTTTACATGGATTTCTTTACACAGAGAAACGGAATTGCCGTGTTTTCGATAACAGTTTCGTTGCGACAAAAGTTACTTTTTACTTTGCAGTTACAATATGAATCGTTCTGTACTCTCATAAAAGTGTACTGCATGTATAGAGTAGAAAAAGTGTTTTTTCTTACTTTTTGAAGAAACCATCCACTGTGATGTGTGTATTCAATTGGCAAACTTCAGTTAAGGCAAATTATCTTTTATTTATGAAGGTTTTGGCCACTTCATTTTCTGAATACCACATAAATAATTGTTAAGACCTCTACCAAGCATAAATATAACATGTACATTACGGAAGACGATATAAATAAACGTTCAGAAGCGAGAGTAAATAGACACAAAGAAACGGTCGTAAAAATCAAATTTGACAGGACAAGAGCTTCCAATAAAACAGCGAAGACAACACAGGGCTTCTATGTCTTCTTTCGTCTGCCGTGCAATGTGCCCAGTACAATTGTTACGAGGGTTTTCTATCTGAAATGAGCATATCTACGCAACACCAACAAGTAGATCACGCAACAAGGTTATCACTCTTAGGACCCATCACCATCGAATTCACTTCAAAACGGATGCTTCGGATTTTCCAACGTTCATTATTGTGAAATTTGCTGGCCGTGACAATAAGAATGAACTGCACAACGCCCGTGCGGAAAAGTTACGTGACTAGTCGACAAAGGACCTCAATAACATTGGCTGCTTGGCGGAGAAACCGATATTTTTTAATGAGTCGTTAATAGATTTGAACAAGAAACGTTTCAAGAGTAACCTAACTTGAGTTTCTTGAATAACTATCAGTAGATATGGAATTTGCATGGAAAGAGGGTTGTTCTTAATTACGCTAAACAGTTCATGTTTTCATTACATTCGGATGAAGTACGAATCAGCATCAAGGTAGCGGGACATAAACAGCAAGACGTTCAAAAACAGATAGAGCTGATTCATATTGTAGTCATATAATAATGTCTCATTGCACTATCTGTTTTAAACCGCGTGTCAGTAAGAATTGACGTACTGTCGAATGTCATCTGTGCCTCAAGTGATTCCACTTAACATCTATCTGCAAGTTAAAATTTTCACACTCCTCTTTCGATGATGTGGAAACTAATATTGGTCAGCAGTAGAAAAATCATAATTGGCTTTGTTGCACTAAATTATCGTTAAATATTGACAACGCAAAATTTATTACTTTGCACACTCCTAAAAACGATCAAAACTGGATGATTACGTAAATACCTTAGAGTTACTTTACTGACTAGCGCCAACCTTAATATTTAAGAACACTTTCACCAGTTGACTGTTGAATAAGAGAGTTGCTCAAGGCAATGAGATCATAGCCAAAAGTCGCCATTTCGTCTTCCAGAATATTTCACTTCAGTTTTATTGATCCTTTGTAATAAATGTTGCTGTAACGTGGGGCTACTCTACACTCCTGTTATCGTTTAGCGGAGGAAGGTTGTGGGACTCTCTTTTTCTTGTTACGATTATCATGTACTCCTGCTACCTTTAATGATTTTGGAAATGTGAAATTCTTTGATGCATCATATAGGAAAAATACAATAAATAGCAACTGGGTTTAAGATTCGGTCTTCGAATTGGGGTTGATGTTCTTGAGAACAATAATGAGTCTAAAAAACAGTCTTCACAACTTTAAGGGTTCCCAAAAATACTTTATCATTAACTTATATTCAATTTTCCATCGGATATTGCCTGTCTCGAATATCTCTCGTTGTGTCTGCTTGCTATTTGGGCCAACCTATAGCGATCTTATTTTCTACTTATACGCAGAGGAGCTTCAGTTTTCTGTTATTTTCTAGAGGAAATTGTTCCTTAATTACGTAAGCGGTTTCTTAGCAATTCCAAATTCACGTCTAGTACAAATAAACTATTTCCGTTGTATCAACCTATTCTAGTGTTACAAGCAGGGCCACTTTTCGTGGATATTACGCAAGATTTGATTGCTGGAGGCCACGTGCCCTGAATCGACTCGTATCCCGCATGGGCGGGGTACAACAGCACGTGACCACTGTGCGGAAACCGGCTTGCTTGCACTTTCGTTAACTCAAAAGTTGCATGCTTGAACTCGTAAGAGAACTTTTTTCTCACTAACCGAATTTACAAAAATTCAAAACCCGACTGAAAAAAAAAAAACCATTTTTCTCGTAAACGACAGGAAGTGAAAACTGCTTTTCCGGCATTTTGCAAGGAAAATTATCCCCGTCACCTTTGGAATTTCGAAGCTCGGTCCGCATGAACTCGATTGTTTTCTTACTGCTATAATCGTAAGCCGGTTATTGTTTGCCGGTTATTGGTTGTGTGAACAAAATTTTACATTCCAGTGATGTCAGGTTTAAGCTCTTCCTCTGTTGCGGTCAATTCTCTGTAACGGCTGCGCTATTCCCTGGTTGGCCCAAGAAAGAGATGCCAGGTACTTTAAAGCTATGCACGCATTCTGCACACTTACGTGCAGAATTGAACGCAAGGTAAAATATCTTAGAATCCAAGTCAAACAAACTGAATGCGCATTAACTATTCGATTGCTAACCATTTTCTGAACGTGATCTGCGGTTTGAGATCCAATCCCCGAAGTTGAATGAGAGCTGAGAGGCAAAAGAGTGAATCGCGGAGGATTTGGAGCTAATGGCATAATGTTGTGTTGGTCTGGAGATCCTGAGGAGGGGCGCTGGGTCACTCCAAAGGAATGAGTGGAATGTTTGTCCAGGCTTGCCAAGACGCCAAATAAAACCTACAAACAAATACAAGAATGCATATATATGTATTTGTATATAGCTAACATTTGTCACGACTGTTTTAAATATTGACCTGAACCCAAAATGTTAACGCATTATTGACCGAATGCAAAAATTGCCGCCAACAAATTATAATTTTATCTTTGTGTTAATTAGCCTAACTAGCCTCGTTTTACAGCCTAAATTCTTTCAATTTTACGCGTGTGAACGAGGCTAATTAGGCCAATTAACACAAAGACAAAAGAATAATTTGTTGGCGGCCTTTTTGCATTCGGTCAATTCTCTAGTAATACATGGACTTCACAACGGCCGCATTTGCAGTACTGAATTGTTGACGGAATTCTTGTGTCATTACAACAAAGGTATACGCAGAATTAGCTCTTCAGATCTCTGTACAGGCCCTGAAATGGTACCGCATGAAATTACGTTTATTGTATAAATTAACGAAACATATGTGGTACAATAAATTTACAAAAATGAAATCAAATCAAAATGACCTATCAACTTCAACGTTTTGTTGTGGTGTTGTAAGTTTACAACGAATATGGAAAAAGAACTGAAGTTTAAGTCATACCCCACATCTCTGAAGTTGCCGGTTAAGGTTTGCAGCAATATAAGGGGTAAATACATCCAAGTCAAACGGGTCAACACAGCTTTCCAGAGAATCAAGAACTTGTTCGCGACGAGTGGTGAAGTCGGAAGTGTCATCTTCGCCTCGGCCCGCCAAGATTGCCGTCAAGAACTTTAGATCAAATGTGACCTGTAGGGCTTGGTTTTGAGTAAGACTTGACTTCCTTTCCTGAATGAGTTTCTCATGACTTGATAAGACTCCACGTGATAAATTCGTGACAAGCTCATGTAATAATTTCCTGGAAAAAAGTAAACCCCCGGCGGGGATGCTCGTTGTCTTGCTTAGGGGTGGAAATTTCGGATTTTGGTCTCACTTCGGGTATCCTGGGCAAAACGCCATCATATGTAGCCCTGAGAGTTTAGGGTTGCACGCGAAGAAAATAAGTCGCAAATATAGTTTCTTTTAGGGGACAAAAACAGCCTGGGCCACGCCCAGATTGGTTTCCTTTAGAGGTTTAATTCATAATTTCCCACGAGGATCCCCGCCCCTTTCATATGCAAAGTACTCCCCCCCCCTCCTCTTTCCCCGGAGTAAACCTTGCTATAAAGAGTGGCCTCTAAGCCATGGAACTTAGAGAACTGGCGCATAAGTTAGAAAGTTATCGACTCCTTACTAACTTTTCACTCATTTTTTTCAGGGTTACAACTTTCCGCATGGCAGCATAACAGCTTTAATAAAAAGATCACCCTTAATCCGAGTGCATTACAACAGATTCGGCCCTTTACAAAGCAAGAATGGATCTTAACCCCGTTCTAACTTGAGGAACAAAACGGTAGGTCGCCACAGTAAGTAAATGCGACAGCACCTCGTCCTTGCAGGCCAAATAAAAGACCGAAGAATAAAGCTCTACATTAATTAGACATTGAATATATGTCGTATGGTTTGCCATGTTGTATGAGACGGGAAATTACAGTCCTTATCCGAGAAGACTCGAAAGTCTAACCATTTGCAGATGTAATTACAAAGGCAACACATTCTCCTCAGTTATTTTAAGACCCTGAGTGTTGGTCCGGCCGGAGTCGAACTCACGACCTCCCGCATGACAGCCCGGTGCTCAACCAACTGAGCCACCGGTACCTGTCAACCAACCAACTCAACCAACTGAGCCACCGGTACCTGTCTAGGGCATGCGCCCCGATTCTGTTGAGTTCCTGGCAAAGACTGAACAGCAAAGATGTCACATGTGATGAAACCTGCCGGTAAAATATGATTAGTGCATGGGAACTGTTATCACAACTATTTACTTCAATTTGATAAAGAAGCAAAAGATGACAATCGAGTTAGCATAATAATGGTGACGATAATAATGACAAGGATAATGATAATTGATAATCGCTGCTCAAGATCACAGTCTTCCTGCAGGCAGGGATCATAGACAATCCATTAAAGAAGAAAACACTGACCCCACCGCCACATGTCCCACTCTTGCCAAGAATGAATACACTGTGAGACTTAACAGAGTTGGAGCCATTGTACACCAGGGGTCGTTCCTGAAAGGTGTAATAACCCTATTCCAAGGATAAATGTGCCTTATTCCAGCACATTTATCTCTGGAATAGAGTTATTACACCTTTCAGGAACCGGCCCCGGAACATTTGAAAGAACTATAACATATCGACTAGGTGAGGTATCCCGCCTTCCCGTAGTGAAGAAAAGCGAGCCTTCACATGCAATATGAAAAGGCCCGGGTCGCTGGGTTGAGGTTTCCAAACGTTCAAACTAAAGATAAATGCCCGAATGAACATCACCCCAGTCAAGCGAGGTACATTTGCACCTTAGCATTCACATGGAGAAAACTCGCCCCACCTGAGCGGGTTACCCGGCCCGGCTGAGTGACCGGGTAGCCCGCCTCGGTGAGGTACCCCACCTCTCATGTGAACACAATCATACAAAAAGGAGAGATTGTATGGAGAGATTGGTCACCCCACCTAGGCGGGGTACCTCACCTACTCGGGGTCCCCCACCTCCATGTGAACAGGTCCTAAAGATTACTGGAATGAACATCAAGCAAAAACCATTATGGTCCTTTTGGGATAAGCCAATCAACACAGACAGAAGCATACCGCACAACAGACCAGACATCTTTGTTAATCAACATAGAAACAATGAACGTATCATGATTTGACGCGAGCATACCTTGAAAAAAGGAAAGTGAGTCTGGACAAAATAGGGAAAAAATAAACTATCGGAATTCAAGGAGATGAAGACAGACGTCGGGAGGTTGTTGAACATGAAACCACTAATATTCCAGTGGCAATCGGGGCCCTTGCCGTTGGTCTCATCAAAAGGGGATAACAAAGGATGGATGCTCATGTCCGAAGAATAACTAGGAATGTTAAACATTGCGGAACAACTTCAGAAAATACCCTTACTTCAGACGGCGCACATTCTTCGCCAAAGAACTGTCCATAAATTAGACATCGCCAATGCCCTCAAGTGCACGGATTGCACCTGGGAATGGGTGACTATGAAAGGCAGATAGAGGCATATCGAAAGGTTACCGCTCTTTATTTTACTTGGTATGGTCTCGAATTTAGGTTTCTTTCTTATTGATAAAGTCAGCACTTCCTTGGTTCTAAGGGCCGCAGTTGCCGTTAGATCAATATGCAATAAAAACATGGATACTAAAGAAAGGATTAAAAAAGGATCACGGCGAAACAAACTGGGTAAAACACTGGAATTTAACTTTTGAAGAATAATCAATTTGAAAGTTCTTTAAGAAGAATTGCTCAACGTCACTTTTTTAACAAATGGAGCTATTTTAAAATATTTCCCTAAAAATTCCATCTCATTCAAGTTTCAAAAACTCGCATATTGGATACACTATGATGTTACTGATTTGAAATGAATGTTTGCAAAATAAACATGGCCGCTCGGGGAAACGAATTTTATGGCTTGGAGTGCTGACAGTATCTCTCAAGAGTGAGCGAGATACTAAATGAGAAAGTTATGAAAAACAAATTATGATAATGTCAAATTGAGCCATGAAAATGATAATGTAGTAGAGAAAAAGTATATCACAGCAAAAAAGTATCTTTCGAGAGAGGGGAAGCTCGCTTTTCATGGGATAATCGTGTTAGTTACCACGGCGACACCTATATTCAAACATGTGAAATGTATATAAAATATCTTCACAACGCGAGGTGAAGATATGATTTTTTTAGAAAAAGGAAATCTTAGTATTTCATCAGTATCTATACAATAAACTATAAAATATTCATTTTCGCGTGCTCACGTTATTTTCAAAAAGCTTAACCCTGACCTTGGTTGGTCATTTCACGTTGTCATAAATTTTGCTGAGTATGGAAATTAAATCAATATAGTAAAATACATGTCGCAGGTGCAACACGATTGTTTCTTCCACATTAAAGCCATTATTATGTGGCGCTGTCATTGCTGTAACAATCTTCTTTGTTTAAAGTCGCTCGTGATAATGGAATGGCAACATCAAGCAAAATTCAAATTACCTGAGCAGGTACTCGTATAACTGATTCCACTTTCTTTCCTTCCTCAGACTCCTCTTCAATCTTAATTTCTTCCCAGTTCTGAGAAAAAGGTTTATAAAGAAATGACCTTACCTTGTATAACTTCGACGGAAAGTCAATATTGATGATGACGAAGGCAGTAGCTTGAAATTCAAATACAAACTTGTCATCCACGACCAACATAATTTTGCCAGAAGTATCAATATTATGAGACGACGCAAATACTTAGATCAGTTTCATATTAATTTTTAAAAGCTTTTGCCACAGGAAATGAGCCCAACGCTAGGAAAAAAGTCAAACTTCGAAACCGAAGGTAGAACCTCGTTTCGACTTTGTGAAGGAACAGGCAAATACCTAGTTCTTACTAACCTGTTTAGAGAACCGAACTGTACGTTCTGACGCGTGAGATTAGCAGACGATATGACTCTCTGCAAAGTAAAAAGTCTCTGAAGCGGATTCAAGGCCACCTTAAATTTTCCTAAAGTGAAGGTGGCTCTGAATTCGCTCCAGAGAGCTTCGTTGACGTTTGCAAAGAGTTTCAGCTTCACTGGCTTATACCTCCCCAGAAACTAAAATTGGCGGTTAAACGGGTTCATTTAGGAAATATGCGCATTTAAAGGCAAAATACTGGATGTTTTGAGGTGGCTCTCCCGTTTCCATGGTAGCTTACAACGCCACGATATTGAGCGCATCTTGTTAAACAATTACTCCGCTTTCAAATCGTATCATAACGTCCTAGCTATATGATGATACAGTACAGTTTTATGGAAGTGTTGAAACAGTTTTAAGATGGGGTTAATTCTGTGTTGTGCTGGTGATGCATGCGGAAAAAATTCTGATTTGCAAAATGAGATCAGCGCAATGATATATGCACAGAATTATGATAAATAAGACTCACAGTCATTGATAACAAAGGCATAGAGTGGCCACCAAGAAGCAACCACGCTTCCAGTGAAGATAAGAATTGAACGGAGATCCAATCTCTCCATAACCTGCCAACAGAGAGAGAAAAGGAACAAGTGATTCGGTCACGGAAAAAATGTCATGGCATCACCAGCATCAGTTACGAGATGACACGAAGGTTCTAACTCTGGTAATAAGCAAGTAAATCAGACGATTATGATCTCGAAAGCCAGCACTGAAACACTGGGCAGTGAGCTACCAAATACCTATTAGTGAACAAGCATTTATTTCTAATTCCAAATTGAGAACCTCAGTTGCGTGATTGTATTAATAAACTGCTTAGCCTCTATTTTATATCGTTTACTCAAGTAACTCTGGAGTTTGGGTGTAAGGCAGCAAAGTTTTTTTTTCTTTAACGAAGGGATGGCGTTTCAATGAAAATAGAACAGTGGATTAATGGCAGTCTAGAAAATCAAAATATAACATTCCAAAAGATTCCAACACGACACTTTTAAATCTCAAACGTTTTCGCAAAGATAACTGCGTATTACCTGTATGCAGAAAAGTATCGCTCTCTCAGAGACTTTGTCAGCTCTGCCATGTTATTGAAGTTGTCTTGTTCCTCCTACAAAACAAATGAATCGTTTGCGTCTGGAGTGTTGCTGTAAGTCAATTTGGCACAAATTGAAGACTAAACTAGACCAGAAAAATAGTTATTAGAGAAGATTTATAGGATTAGGGTTGTATTAGGGTTAGGACGTTGTGTTCACCCGGGAAAAAGACTGAAGCAGCCACTCAACCTTCCACTACCTCCCCTTCCCCCCCCCCCCCTCCCACGACCCCACATTATATAAAATCATTTCATGCACTGCCCTGTAATAATGTAATAGATTTCTAGCCTGCTAAGTTGCAACAATATAAACTCAAGTTTCCGTTCTCACAAATTCACAAACCTTCTTTCTCAGAGAGCTTGAGGTCTTTGGAGTTCTGTTGCTAAATTCAAGAAACATGAACTTCTTAAGATACGTTGTTGTTTATACGCAACATTAGAAAGCTTACTACGCACGATTTTCGCGTCATTAGCGCGCGTACATTAGCACGTGCGCGTACAAAACGCAAGAGATTTCCCTCAAACTTAGCCCGATAGCGAAAAATTCTCCTTTTCTCTCAAACGAGCACGGTGACCCCCGATTTTTTTTCAGGTATTTGCTAAGAACAATCTAATAAAGAACATATTTGAAGAAGAAAAAAAGTTTGATAGTAGAACATGAATTTTTTTGGAAAACAGTTCCGTACTTGGTGTATTTCGGCCAAGGCGAGGACTTAAAGGTAACCACGGAACTGTCCCAAAAAGTGCACTATTCCTAAAACCAGGCAATCAAAAACGGCGTAAATGAAGCAATACTGCTTATGTGAATAAAATAAGGTTTATTTTCAAAATAAAATTTTAAGTAACCAAGACTTAATTCTGTATGAAGGTGATTCGAATTTTTAACGCGCAATCAGTAAAAATAACCCATTTTATGAGCCTGCTGACGCGTAAAAAAGCACGGTGACCCCATTTTTTAATTGCATTTTTTTAATGTTCATATCATGAATGTTAATTATGTCAAGTTTCCAAAAACGTTTGATAGTAGAACAATTTCAAGGGAATTACCTTAAGCAAGGACGACGAGGATGGCTTCGGGAACGTTATAAAAAAAAAAATAAAAAAAAAACACCACTTCGCGATTATTCGAAGTCGATCGCCACGGAAAGCGTATAAAAACTTTCTTGGAATAAAACTGCGATGAATGCAGTAGAAGTCAAAATTCACACGTCCTCCGCTCGATTGGGAACTTAAGATCTACGACGGCGACGTGGCTGAAAACATCACCTCAAAATATAACTTTTGCACTATCGCAAGTCTTTCGCGACTATTCCGTTCACGTCGTACAGTGTGGACGAAGCATCCTCAAAATAAATTGGTACCAGCGGTTTCAGAGTAAAAATAGATGAGAAAAGTTTCGCATTTGTGAGGTTAACTATCAATAGAGTTATTTCAGTAGAGTTATGACCAAGATTTTGGACTGTCAAATTCCTGAATTCGGGATTTTGGCAGTCGTTAACTCTAACTCTACGACATAACTCTATGAAAATAACTCTAAGAATAGCTGTCCCCTGCATGTGTATGCTCACGTTGTCCTAAAACCTCAAATTTGGTGACTTCACGTCGTTGTTGTGCAGAAAAAAAATATGAGCTAAAATGCGTGCCGCACGTGCAGCACGATTATTTTCCACTTTTTTATGGCATTTTCGTCGCTGTCGCCGTCGCCGTCGCCGTCTTAGATCTTAAGGTCACTATTTTCCGGCAGCTGCAGGACGAGAACGGCAAAGAAGTGTACCAAAATTCATACGCGGGGCGCTAAGGGCCATTAATTTTACCCATTAAACCAATTGCCTTGTGGTGTTCTCTTCCTCGTCAAAGTAAAAATCGTTGTTACAGTAGGTATGGTTCATCTGTCATCAGTGTCATCACTTTTAATGTTCTCACGTGTCTTTATCTCTCGCATTGACTTGATTCTGTCTAAATATCTGTGTTCCCTGTTAGTGAACCGCGCTTGATACATGGTGGCAGCGGTACGTAAATCGTTAGGAAATAGTTGTAGCTATATAATTTAGCGCCTTACACAGTAAACCCAGAAAAAATGCCTGGTCAGGGCTCAAACTTTATTTTTGGCTTTGGGAGCACTTGTGCTACCAGGTGTATATTTCTAGGCGCAAAGCTGAAAATGTTAGGAGCACAGCTTAAAATATTGGAAGCACCTATAGCGTAGATATCGATGACGTCACCTATTGATATCAATGTGCCAACCAGAGCCTTACTGGATGGCAAAACAAAGGGTTCTTTTGTTCTGTAGTTGGCAAGTTTGAATATCGAAAGAAATTGAAGCAGAACTTAAATACTTAAAAACCGGAATAGATACACAACTTCATAATTTTATTTTATTTTATTATTTTTTAACATTTCCGTGTTGGAGTTAAAAGAAAAAAAACAACTTCATAATTGATAATAGACGCGTACTTCAATGATTCCATCAGGTCAACAAGATCATGCAGACTTTATGCTGTCGCAAATGGCAGAAATGAATTGTGCGCATTTGACGGCGTTGTCGTAGGTTGGATCGATGTCCAACTCCATTCATTTTATAAAGCAAAAGCAGCGGCTGCCATTTTGATTTCTTTTGTTTCGAAAGACATTATGGGATGTTCTAACCCTAGCCCCCTACTATGTGCTTGGTTCTTTTCCAAATTGACTCTCGTTAAAGTGCTGATGGCAAGGAAAGCGACCGGATCCGCTTGGATGTCGTTGTCTCCCCGTCTAAAAAAAAATTAATGGATGGCGGAAAACAGACTTTTCCGTGGCCCATGCAAAAGGTAACTTGCGTATTCAAACTGCGCATGCCCACCTGGTAACCAAGCTCCTTTAAGCTCTCTCTTTTATAGATTCTTGTAAACGACATGAACAAAAATCTAACCTTGTTGTTGCTCTAGATTTGTAATCTGCTGCGTTGCCTCCATCCACGACAAGCGTAATGTGACGACACTGTGCAATCAATGAATGACACAGGCGACCAACAAAAAGAACCCTGTAAGCAACACGATAAAACTCACATTTAACTAATTAGTTTCGTGATGCAATATTTGAAGTAAGTTGAAAGGCTTTATTGGGGAATCGTGCAAACGAAATGAAAATTCCTCTTTCTCCAACGGTGAAAAAGCACCTTTAAAAGCAGGAAAGGAAAGTCTTGCACATACAAAGAGGTTAAACGTAGCCCTGGTACTTAGGCCAGATTTACAATGAATGTAACAGCACTGGCTCGATCACAGTGACTAGGAATACTTATCAGCAAACGCCGTAGTTAATTCGGAAGCAACTTCAGAAGAGAGGCTTTAGTTGCACGTATAAACTAAAAGGAATAAAGCCATCATTCAAATAAACGTGAAACAGTCAGCCAGTTGCAATAGAGCTAAATTAAAAACAACTCATCACTAGGTGACAAGACGTGGGATAGAGAATCTTTGCAGCGCTTGAATGCGTGTTTGCCATCTCATCCGGGAAAAGAACCTTATACAAACAGTCTGAGAGTGACTGACTGACTGTTATCTCCGGCATGATAATTATTATGAGTTCCATTTAAGCCCATTCTTAAATTCCCATCATTCCTTCAGCCTCTTGCATGTCGCATGTGCGAGAAAGGTTCTTCTAAAATACTCTTTGAAAGTCATTGGACAACGAAGAGATGTATTTTTTCGATGGTGACTCGGGGATGCTCGGAAAAAAAACCGAATGCTCCCTTGCAGGAGTCGGACCAACGACCTTTCCGGCGATTGCTAGTTCGGATAATCGACCAGGACAGAAGATTCGTGGAATCTAAGACATTAAACAATTGTCTCGCTACACTACTGGGACTGATATTGCCACGCGGTCAAAATCCTGCACCTTCCCGCTACATGTAACGAAGGTGATATGGGAAGAAGCCAAATAGCAACACTGATATAGCAATTAAAACATTCAGTAGGATATGAACATTCATGCGGACTTCTAACTTGACATCAGTAGAGTCTGGACGAAATCGAAAGAGTAGACCGAATGCGCACACCTACATGTTCGCTAAATACCTCGTACTAGCCGAGTTCAAGTGCCGTACTGTAAATTAAGGCCCGCGTTTTTCCCCTTAGATTTTCGGCCCAACCGCGAAGCACGCGGGCCATAAATCTAAGCGGAAAAACAAGGGTACGTAACGGCAAAATCTCTGCGCGAATCAGCCACGCGGGAAAGAAAACTTGTTGAAGGCAAGCGAAGGTTCAACCGCCATAAAGATTTGAAAAACGATAAAACTCCTTGGCTTTTCAAAATAGTTGCTCGCAAGATTCAAACCGTTCTACATGTTTATGCAACAGAAAAGACATGAAAAACTTGCTAGAGAGTGTTTTATTGAAATTTCAAATTTAGCGGGCCGCAATGTCTATAGAATACTGCCCAATAATTTAGCCAATTACAGCGCGCGTACTATCTGAGAGATTTAAGTAAATTACATAGGTGCAGCAGGATTATTGAAAATTTTCTGTGCTGAGTGGTTGCCCTTGAGGTGATTAATGATTATGAGATAATCACCTAAGAGGTTTTCTCATAATGGCCGCAAGCCGTTTTGTCGAGGTGAAGAAGAAATTAATTGCTTTTAAGAAAATGCATATTTTTCAATTATTTTTCGAATAATTGTTCAGTAATCCAACATCATCAAGAATCAGTACTTTACCTTCACGTCGTCAAATAAAACTCTAATCGACGAACGTGAGTCCCTTAAACCCTGGAAAACACTTACACTTTTACGATACCTATATGATCTCTCTTTGCCAAATCAAGAGTTTTTCAGGGAACAGGGACTTAGTAGTACCACTGGGTCTCTTTAATGAGCCAGAGAGGAAAATATAAAATTTCACTGGTCAAAACCCACAAGTTACGGCAAAAGTAAACTGTCACCAAGTTCAATTACCGGTCAATGCAAACAGTGTCGAATGGCTGCGACTTGCCAGAAATTGTGCACTCTGAATTAAGCGATAATTTGTCCCTCTGGGTGCAAATTATGTCATCAATATACTCCAACAGCCTGTAAACAAAACGCAAATCGAATGAGTGTTCACAAGTAAGCTCACAACTCGTTATTACTTACCTGCTCATAACCTGGGATGACAGTACCCGTATTTTGCAAAAATCATAACAGAATACACACTACTTTCAATTAGTTTGCAACGCTTTCGGCAAATACTAACCGATTAATAAGCGAGCGGGAGGGCCGTACTCGGGAAAATGGCGCTACGTCGTGGGAGTACGACCGAGGGCAATATTCCCCACCACGGTCCCGAGAAAGTGAGGTTAGCAAGTTGTTTATTATACGCATAGTTTCTTTGAGCGATCGGATACTTCTCAGATTGGTGAATGTTCGTAACCTTCGTCTTCCATCAGCGAACTTTGAAAGGTAACCTTTTCCATGAAAAACTAAATGTCGCTTGCCGTAATTGTACTGTTGTGATCAAAAAAATAATTTATCTTTTTAAAAACTTTTGTGTTTTGCTCAACTTGAATTTCCCGGGAGAGAGAAAAAATACGGAAACGGACCATTTTCATGGTAATGGTCCGTACTGTAAAATCCC